>NC_088797.1:68601182-68911548 GCF_011386835.1 Chrysemys picta bellii | reverse complement strand
GGGCAGGGAGAGAGAGGGGGGTCCCTTGGGTTGTTTGTCCCTCCTTTTTATAGTATGTGCCCCTCTTCTTGAAAAACATTTTGCCTCCTGAATCTCAGATGGAAGTCTATGTGGAAGGATGTTCCCTGCTGCTTTTGCCTTACTTATTTGACCATCCTTTATTTCCCTTCTTGTTTGAATTCTCCATTTACTGTTTACATGCAAATTAAGTAGAGTACACATTCCTTTGTTTGAGACAGACTGGTTTGCCAACCTCAGTTTGGAACATGTGTTGAGAACACCATACAGTGGAATCTTTAACTTCACACACAATGTTGCCACATACATTTTACCAGGATAAAAATGATCGGTAAATTACAAGTTCTCAAAGGATACCTCACGGTATACTTTGTACAAAGATTACTACAATAGCGTGTGGGATGTGGACACTGGTACATTCTGTTACACCTCTAACTTTTTCTGTGAAGATCAAGTTAGTATCTTTTGAATGTTTTCTCTCCCCATATAAGCAATGGCTTTCAGTGACATTTTCTTTGGCTAGCACTCCAGGATCGGGGGAAGTGTCCTCTAATTACAATGGGTGCGATGGCTTCTCCCTTATCTAATGTCACTGGGAAATAAACTAGCCTCTGGAGCAAAAAGACTAGAGCATCTCATTTGTGGAACCTCAGTTTACTTAATCTTTGTGATCTTGTGGGTTACAGCTCATGCAGAGGGAGACTGCATGTGCATGTCCATGCATGAAACAGCTACCTCTATAAACCAGTGTCTTACATGCATATAGCACCTTTCATCCCACAGCATTTTACATAAATCCTAACACCAGAACCAAATTTCACCTATTCCTGGAATAGACAGCCACCAACCAGCCACCGTCAAGCATCCAGCACAACATGGCAGGAAGGAGCCATTTTGGCCAAGGACACCTGGGTAAACTGCTACCCATAATACAAGTACCTTAAGAGCATTAAAGTCCAGACCGTACCACAGTTAGGTATTTCATACCAACGATGCTCCAACATAACCTCAATACCTAAAATGCTTATCAAATACCTGGATGATACAGGAAACCCCAACTCTATTGGCATGGTCTCACACACCCATTAAAGCTACAGTATGTTAAAACCTATAAACCCGTGCTTCGACTCCATGGCAATTATGGACCTGATTAAATGCCCCTTTAAGTTAATGGAAAGACTCCCACTGAATTCAGTGACTGGGCTTTGAATCTGACTCTAGATTCCTTACAGATGAACAAGTACATAAATTTGCACACATCAAAATTCTGCCTTTGTGTCACCTTGCAGAAAAACACAAAACCCCTCCTAAAAACAACCCCCCCAATCTTTTCCCTCTCCTCTGAGAGGGTCTTCAAGATTTCGCCTCCATCTGATGCCTCATGCCAACAATAATAAAATGTCCATATAAATGAAAGATTTTGAATAGACACCTGCATAATGAAGAAAAACAAGATACAGAAGCATGTTTGAGAGGTAATGTGATCCAGTGGGTAGACAGGGCACTGGATGGAGAATCGGGACACACAAGTTGTGTTCCTGGTCCTGCCTGTGACCTTGGGCAAGTCACTTCACTTCTCTGTACCTCTGTTTCCCCTCACACCATTTGTCTGTCTTGTATATTTATATACAAGTCTAATTCAAAGCCTACTGATGACAATGAAAGGACTCTGATTAGCATTAATGGGTTTTGAATCTGGCCCTTAAAGAGTGGGCTGAATTCAGCTCTGGTGTAAGCATGGATAACTCCCACTTAAGTCAACTGTAATTGTGTGAGGGCTGAAATTGGCTAGCTCTCTTTATTTTAATGAGCTGTGGGCATAAAATAGAAAGGTACTTTGTTATGCAGTTTCCCTTCTACAGTTTTATTAACTATGACAAGCAAGTCAAAGTGCATTCAACTTATTGTTTTAAATACCAAGTGGCAATATCCACATCTCCACTCCAACAGGGGTTCCACCTCGGGTTTGAGTTTTGGCAAAGCTAGCTCACAGGGTATGAGTAGGATTTCTAAAAAGCCTTTTAAAGCCAGTAGAGAATGGGAGCCAAAACAGCAGTGAATATTTACTGCCTTTTGGCCCAACTTGTTATACAATTAATTTGATCCAGAAATTGAGTATTTACAGGGTAATTTGCAATCCGTAAACTGTTAAGCACAAAATGGCACTCTTAAGTCATTAAACACAATTCACTTTCATTACAAGCACAGTTGGAATCCTGGGATTTCTTTGTGTGTGTGCATGAGCTGGGAAAAAATGGTTGTTGTCACAGATAACTTCTATATAAGTTAATGGAGACTAATTCCAAGTATAAGTGATCAAAATGATGTTTGAGCAACACCGCCACCCACAAAATGCTCCTTCCTAACAAGAATCTGGTATAACAAACTAAGCTCATTAATGCACACAGGAATTCACCTTTAAAAAGTGTAACTTCGGGAGTACAAAATAGCTAATGTGATCACAGTCAAAAAGCAATTAGGTTTCATCAAGACTGAAATAATGGTATTTTTCTTCATGCAAGATAAATTGTTAGTTAAGGGATTATATCATTTGTTCACATGGCCTCTGATTTTAATAAGCAAAGCACACAGATTCGAAGAAACCCAGTAGTGGCTGCTTTTCAGTATGTTTAAATTATCACAAATAGTAATTTCTAAATCCATGTCTGAAAAAGTACACACACACTCAACTCTTCTGTTGCAGGATTTCAGAACAGCAAATTCTATTTCTCCCTTCTCTCATGCAAACATACATAAAAGGCAAAGCAATATTTTTCCTAAACATCAAGGGCCAAAGAGTTAGACTGACATAAGGTGAAGTCCTTGCAGCTATGTCGATTTACATCAGCTGAGGATCTGGCCCAGATTCCTACTGGTAGACTCCCACTAGTGTTTTCTGAAAATGTCTGGGATAATAGGCATCCTCATTTGTGTGTACAAATCTTTTGTACATATTGGGTAACTGCATATACAAACAGCCAGTTAGACGTCAATTAATCATGAAATCACATGCACCAACTGCTGTGTGCACAATCTAAGGGCAAGATCCAGGAGCTCCCTAGGACTCATTTAGAGCAGAAACTTAAAACATGATACTCACCCTCACTTATAGGTGAGGGGATAAACCCATGCAGAACAAACTAAAACAACAACCATTTTTATGACACACAGACAATTTTTCTAAATTTGCTGCCTGATTTAGAAATGATTTAGTCTGGGAATTCTCCCATAACAACTTGTATTCCTCTGAAATACCAGTGGAGTTTGGATGAAGTTTCTCATTCCGTGATAGGAAAGAGTGGATATAGAATGTCTTTATTTCCCTCTTGCTGTTTTGTGGCAGGGATTATTTGAATGACCCTATAACAAGACCATTCAATACAATTTCAAATTATTGTCATCCCCCAAACCCTATGTTCATTAAAAAAAAAGGCAGTTAAGTTACCAAGATGTTTACCTTTCATCATTTACAGAACCCAAGCACTTAAAGAGAAGTGTCTGGATTCTGGTTTTACCTTATACTTGTTTTACAAAGATGTTACTTCATTGATTTCAGAGACATTATTCCCAATTTACACTTCTGGAAGTGAGATCGGAATCCAGCTATTACAAATTCACAATCCCCTTTACTGCAAGACCTGGCATTGCAGTACTCTACCGCATTTTCCCACTCCTCAGGCTCTTGAACAGGAATTTCCCAAACTCCCTGTTTCAATAGCATTCTTCTTCAGGCTCCTTTATTAAGACAAAGATAAGTCTTCAAAGTCCAAAGATAAAGTCCTCAGAGTCCAAACCTGACAACGTACAATAGATCACAAATCATAACCAGAGGCTCTTCCACATTCACCTGGGCTCCTCTTCCAAGCTAATCTGCAACAGTGTTCTAAAACCATACCCTTGCTAAAATCAAGGAAAACAAATTTGGCTCCTTTCCTGGGCACCCTTTTTATATGCTCTTTACCCTATTCTTGGACTCAGCAGAAAGTCTTTTAGCTGAGCACTCAGGGACTACTACAAGAGATTATCCTCTTCTGCAGCTTCTCTCCCCCAGTTTCCCCTTCCCTGCAGCTGTTTATAAGGAACACCTGTCCACTTCTCAGCACCATCTAATCAATGAACAAGATTGTCTGGGCCACCCTGTTACACTGGCCCTCTGTTTAATCCATGTAGTACACAGTATATCACATGCAGAATATGAATGTTCTCTGTTCATGCTCCTGATGCCGGTGGTATTTAAAAAAAGAGAACTACGTGCTATCCTAAGGAGTTATTTACGGAGCCAGCATCTTCATTTTAAGTGTAGTGGGGCTACAAAGATTTGCTATGACCTTGGCTATTATTTACAAATTTAATTGATTGACCCAGATTTGCATAGGGAGTCCACTGTAAATAGGGATAATGATAAAGGGGGAAAAAGGGGGACTCAGCCTCCCCTCAAACATCTGTAACTGGGGTGAAATGGGAGGGGGTGGGGCAGTGAACATGTACCAGCACCCCAAATTTCTTTCAATGGAAATGACTGCAAATTAAGCTAATTCTAGGAAATTAATGAAAAACAAAAGACTTTTCCTTAGTGTTAGCAACTGCTATCTTCTGGTTCCATCGACGTACTCCAGTGTAGGTTTCCCCTTGCCTATCAGCTTCTTTCCAGACCTTTTCTAAGATGGATTTGATCTGGCATGGTTTAGTTAACCAGATCCAAATAGTACAATTGGTACAATCTTCTTGGCAGTATCACCCCCTGTGATTGTATTGCAAGTCTCACAATATTTAGTGGATTGATTTATTTTAAGCTCCAGCTCAGGAAACATTTAATTGAGAATATCAGCTATCAATTTTAATCCAAGTTGCTAGCCCCCATGGTTGCAGAGAAAAGCTTGAAAACCACATGGCTAATAAAGAGAAGCCATTTTTTCCCCATCAAATCTCATGATTTTTAAGCCAACTTCAAAAGTTTTTGGGGCCTGACTCATGACTTTTGAATGCTTAGGAGTGGCAATACTTCGACTGTCAGGAAAGAAATAGCAGCTATCCCCTACACAAAATATTATAATTCTCAACAATAGCAGTTCATGTACAAGGATGTAGTAACACAGGAAACAATTATATATTCTTCAAATAATACTGTAGTGCAAGAATATTATCTGCTTAAGGATCAGAGATAGCTAAAAGGAAACATAAAACCAGGGGTCTGGGTGATAGGCTGTGCAACTTAGAAGTGATTCTTGCTTTTGCATTTACATAATAGACTGTTGCTGAAGTTTAACAGGACACCACTAACTTGAAGTCTAGTTAATTATTTAAGAGTGGTAAATGTAGTTTCAGCCCCCACATCTGCCCCAGGATTCTTTCTAAGACAGATTACTTCAAGACTCTCAGAAGCATTCTGTAATATTTTACCCTTATACTGTGCTCCATGCATTGACTAAGAATTCACTCCTGTGAGGTAGGTATAATGTTATGGCTATGTTACAGAGAGGTAAACTGAGGAACAGGGAGGTTAATATCACCCAATGCATCAGAAGCAAAACAAGAAATACATCCAGTATCCTCCATTTAATCAGACAGCCACATTTCCTCCTTGTAGTGAAAAAATAAACCAGAGAGCTTCTTTATTCACTCTATTTTTCCTGATAGCCTAGAAAGAAGTTTGGGTGAGGAATTGGACTCTAGTCTCTTGCTATGGTTCTCTGTGATATTATACAATAAGCACAAATATATTAGACCTAAGTCTCACCTATCTTTACCAAGCCTAGCAATTTTGGGTTAAGATCCCTCATTGTTACTGGCCAGCAATGGCCAAATAATAGTAATCTCCACTCTCCCCAGACATCTGCAGGAGTTTACACAGAGTAGGGGAAACAATAATATATCAGTATTTTACGCTACTGTAGATAGAGCTTCTGAGAATGGTCTCATGCAGTGTTTGGTTTTTCCGGCTACTCATGCCACACCCAGCAATTGAAAGGAGAGTTTGCTGTGCTAATAAGAGGCAAAAGTTTCCCTTTAAAGTAACACATATCCAGAAAAGATTGACCTGTCATCACCAGCAGCTAGTAGACAGCAAGTTCTATTTATCATCAAGTTCTGCTATATACTCAGTCTATTTACACAAAAACATTTTTAGACCCTTTTGTACAGCTGAATTAATAAAGCCTAGAAATAGTCCTTCCGTAGATGCAGTTGTACTCTTTGCTACTTTAAGCCCCTGATTCAGCAGTCCATTCCTATTCAACAAACAACATGTGCCTAATTTTAGGCACATGCTTAAATCCTGTTGAAGTCAATGTGCTTAAATGTTTTGTTGAATTGGGGCCATATTTTCACCCAACACTTTTCTAGAGGCTTTTAAAAGGTGAAAGCTTGTTCAAAGCATCAGAAAAAGTGATTAAGTGGGTCTTCTATGACCATGTAAATACAGAATTGTAAAATTAATTTTCCTGTAAACCAGATGCTGATTTTGCATTTGAATCACATTACAACCAACTGTTTTTGTGATCCCAACCAAATTCTAGTTGGTGTAACTATAAATTGTCAGTCTAAAAACTCCCTGCAGTTTCAAATACGGCATTCTTCACTCCCTGTCCTGAACTGTTGTGTGACATTTTTGTTATGTTAAATGGCTGCTTTTGCTCTAGTCCAGAGGTGGCTACATGAGGGAAAAGTGATTCTTAATACATAATATATCATTCTATAAAGAACTTTGGGATGTATAATGTTAGATTTTATTGTGTAGCCTTAGTTCATAATATCTATCTTCTTATTCAAAGTTTAATACATACTAGTAATAGCAGATTCTGTAAAAAACAGGTATAAGCTCTGAAGCCTCTGTAAATATCTCATGTCATCTGGCAAACCCTTGCTATAACCCAAATAAGTAACTAAATGGGCTATTAATTCATAGAGCAGGGTGTGATACTAAAATGCTCTTAAAATGAGAGTCAATGTGATTGACTGCTTTTCACATTTTAATGAGCATCATTAACTTCTTATGAAGGGTTATATAAACATTTACTCTGAAACCTAGTATGGAAGTTTTGCAATGCATCTGCCCAGTCTTAAATGCTTTTGCTCAGAAATAGTGAACTAAAAGTGATCAACATGCAGCTCAAAAGTAATTACAAAATGAATCTCAGTACCATAACTGAGTATTGTAAAGCATTCACCATTTCTAGGTTCTAATTACAACACTTACCGTAAGATGATCCCTTACATTCACTGGAGTTTACTCCACTTTGGGTATTTTCTTCCTTTTTCTGCTTCACATCATGTAGAAACCCCTCCACTTTAATGGGATAAACCTATTAGAAGTCAATCATTAATTCCTAAGGGCTCAATTCAGTAAAGGAGAAATTACCTCCATGGCTGCCTGCTGTGAGAGCTCCTGGATGTCTTCTGCAGCTGAAGAGCCTAATCAAAATAACTTATGTGGAATTAATAAAAGGAACACTTTGTAGTTATATGGCACTTTCTTATTTTAGGATCTTAGAGCATTAATTAGTGAAGCTTCACTACACTGTATGAAGCAAGTAAGTACTATCTGCCATATCAGGTACGTGTAAACTGAGGCACATAGACTTGAAGATGGCTCTCCAAGGTCACACAGCAAGTCACTGGCAGATTTGGCAATAGAACCTCTAGGGAAGATTGCTGGTCTGACTATCAAACTATCTAGTTTCTAATATGGCACCAAACTCCAGTTAGTATCTGAGCAATTGAAGTTGATTTCCAGGTCCCCTACTCTAACCACTAAAGATGCACCCTTTTCTTTTGTGCCTGAAGAACCTCAGAGTATTCTTTGTGCTATTCCCCCCTCCCTTCCATCTTCAACCCAGTGCAGACTCAGTTCCATCCTGCCATTGGGTGATGGCAAGTTGCTAAAACTCTGTACCACATACAACTCTTCCAGATCAATGTCAGGCCAGCAAGGAGGAGATTTCAAGGCACACAGAGTTCACAGAATGAATTAATATTAATTATACTTATTTATTCACACAGTGTCCACAACCAAAGCGTGAGAGGCACTTTATAAAACAAAACTAGGATGTAGTCCCTGCCCCATAAGAACTCGGACATAAAGGGCAGGTTTTTCAGACGCATTCACCATTGGCCAATCTCTGGTCCCATTGAAGTTCATGGTAAAATACTCATTGACTTCAACAGGAGAATAGTTAGGCTAACACTGAGCAAGTTACAGAGTCTGAAACTTGCTGTCTTTCTGCCTGGCCCAATGATTCTTTCATTATTTAGCTACAAGTTATTATTTAGCTTAGATATTAGGCCAGAGAGAGAGGGGAAAAAGAGAAAGCACGGGAATGACTCTAGCCAGGGAGTTAGAATGCTCTTGTGGGAGACTCAGGATCCAGTCCCCCTGCTCCAATGACTTTACTCATTTAGCCACAGTGGAACAGCTTCAACAGGAGAAACTGAGGGGCCCAGTAGCTAGAGCACTCATATGCGATATGGCAGAGCCCTGTTCAAATCCTTTCTCCACTTTAAGGAGAGTTGAACTGGAGTTCTCCCACATCCCTAACCATTGGGCTAAAAGTTATGATGGAGGTTGTCACTCCCACAGTGTTCTCCATAGGCTCATCTATAGGGGACTGATTCAGTAGGTGAGCTCCAAGCATGCTTACCGCATTGGGTCCTGCAGGCGAGGTAGGCGGAGGAACACCTATCTTCTGATTTGTGCCTCACTCATTTGGATGCCTGGCATGGGTCCACAGTGTGCATGCGTAGAAGCAGAAACATAGGTGCCTAGGTAACTTTTACTGCAAACATAAGCTGCTGAGTGATTTTAGGTGTCTATAGGGCTCGGGCTCAGCTCAGCAGGGATTTTGTGAATCCCACTGGGGCCTGATTCTGGGATTTAGGTGCCTAAAATGGGAATTTGGCACCTAAGTCCTTTTGTGACTCCAGCCCCCAAACAAACAGACATAAATGGGGTAGAGGAATAAGCTAATGCAGTAATTTAGGCTTGTTATGAATCTATGTTCGTGGGCATGTCTTTTTGTGGGTTTTATTTTGTAAACTCCACTTGCAATCTATGAGCGAATATGTTCAATTATACCAATAATCACTTACTTTTTAAAATAATAATATACAATTTAATAATGAAATAATAATTGTAGGCCTGATTCTCCTTTCACTCACACTGATGTAAATCAAGCAGTGGAGTTACTCTGATGTAAACTATGGCAGTAAGAGGAAAATTAGTTAATTTTTTTCTTATTATTGATAAAAATAACAATAATAGTGATAATTAGTACCAATAGAATTCCCTGGGAGAAGGGTAGAATAGCCTCTCTCTTGCTATCAGGACAATTAGATATAGGTATAGCCACAAAGCTAAAATCTACATTCTAATTGTTAGATGCTGGGGTTGTTTGCATCTCAGAGTTTATCTCAAGTTCACCTGTAGAAGAAATAAAGTACTTAGGTCCCAATATCAAATAAATGTAGCTATTCTGGGGTACTAGAATAGCACAGAGTTGGCAATATAAAGTGATAAAAGAAACTGCATAAGTGTTTTCTTGTTTATCCGGCAATAAACATGTTAAGACTCACTGTCCACACTTGCTCCCTATAATGTGGATAGTTGCTGTTGGGTTGCTAGTTTTTTCTAGTAGGCAAAATTAGAGAGGAATGATTTGGAAATATTAGAGAATCTTAAAGATCCTTGCTTTTCTTCTTCTCTTTTCCTTGTGGGTAAATAAGCAATGAATCAGTTCAGATAGAAGTAATGATTTAGTGATTGATCTAAGCACCAAGTTTGAAATACCTATCGCAGACTCCTTGAAACTGCAAGGTCAACTCAGCCCTTCCTCCTTCGAAGGGAGATAAATTGAGTGCCAGGCCATTACATTGTACATGGGATTCTTTCCATTTCCCTGTTAGGACTTAGCTTACCAATATAACCTCCAAACCTCCACAGAAGGAGAGACCCCATATAGAGTGATTTAAAAAGAATGACATCTTCCACCCAATTAGCACCACTAAAGACTGTGGTGCAAAATTTACTATGAAGTTACAATATTAATTCATCACAACAGATTCCTGCTGATAAACAGGAAGTCCACATATCATACTGTCTCTTGCATTTGAGTTACTAGGCTTTTGGGGCCAGATAGTAAAAAATATTTAGGTACCTAAAAATGAATATCCGTGTTTGGTGAGATTTCAAAAGTGCCTACACAGATTAGTAAAAAGCGACAAAGAGTCCTGTTGCACCTTATAGACTAACAGATGTATTGGAGCATAAGCTTTCGTGGGTGAATACCCACTTCGTCAGACACATGTAGTGGCAATTTCCAGAGACAGGTATAAATATGCAAACAAGAGTGAGTCAGGGTAGAGATAACGAGGTTAGTTCAATCAGGGAGGATGAGGCCCTCTTCTAGCAGTTGAGGTGTGAACACCAAGGGAGGAGAAACTGCTTTTGTAGTTGGCTAGCCATTCACAGTCTTTGTTTAATCCTGAGCTGATGGTGTTAAGTTTGCAAATGAACCGAAATTCAGCAGTTTCTTTTTGGAGTCTGATCCTGAAGTTTTTTTTGCTGCAGGATGGCTACCTTTAAATCTGCTATTGTGTGTCCAGGGAGTTTGAAGTGTTCTCCTACAGGTTTTTGTATATTGCCATTCCTAATATCTGACTTGTGTCCATTTATCCTTTTACATAGGGACTGTCCAGTTTGGCCGATGTACATGCATAAACAACAATTTACATTGTAGGGTATCAAAACAACAGTGAGGGGATTGACTGTTTCACGGGGGTATAAGAACACGGTATAAGGCATTTCATCCTTGGGCTGTTCCTCTGACTATAACCTAGATGGTAACAGACAAAAGTCTTTACTATCTAACAGGAGTGTAGAGTGACCAGACAGCAAATGTGAAAAATCGGGACAGGGGGTGGAGAGGTAAGGAGCCTATATAAGAAAAAGACCCAAAAATCAGGACTGTCCCTATAAAATCGGGACATCTGGTCACCCTAGTTGAGTGACCTATATTAGATTAGGTGACTGTTTTAATCCACCTCACAATGACCAGATAAAAACTGGAAGTGTTGGAAGCAGTCTCAGGAGACTGGCCAAGGACTAAGGATGAAGCTCACCCCTGCATATAGGGCCAGCATGAACCACTCAAGCCCAGTTTTTAGTGGGGCATAAACATTGTTTTGGCCCTGTACATAGAGTGAATTTCTCCCTTGACAAGCATGGAGATCGAACTAGATGTGATCCCTTCACTTTAGGGGTCAGAGACACCAGGGTGGGGCCACTTGTACTGCTCTCATCTTCTAACTTGCTGCTTTACTTGGACTGTAACCTCTTTTGGGGGGCAAGGCCTGTCCATTTGTTCCGTTTGTACATGGCCTAGCACAATTGGGTCCTGGTCTATAACTGGGGCTCCAACGTGCTACTGCAATAAAAAAATAAATATGAGGAAATCAGTCTCTAGAGCTGCCAGCCGTCAACTTTTTCCTTCCAGCAGTAAATTCACTAATGACAGTTGGTTTTTTTTATATAAAGAAAGAAAATCCACACCCAACATCCATTTCCCACTGAAAGAAAAACAAAGCATCCCAATGCAGGAAAATTAATTTCATCCCATTTTTGTAAGGAACTAAACAGTGGAGAGAATTAAATAAGCAAAGAACACTTGTCATAATCTCTGCCAGTTAGTTTGTCAAGAAATCAAAGCAAGTTTGGGAAGCGTATTTCTCCACTACTCAGAGTTCAGCTGAAGTAACTGTTGCATTAGCCAACACAAATCAAGAAAGCCTCCAAATCTGTGACTTGTATCCACATGTCAAAGGGAGCATCTGCTCCTGTGATTTGCCGAGAATGAAGAATATGGCTTAGTGCAGGGGGAGGTTTATAAGTGAGTCACGAACAAAAGATACAACTATTTGAGTGCAGGAGATGTCTGGTCTAGTTTCAGTTTAATCTTTGATCTTGTGACTTTTTTGTTTGAATCTATCACTGCAGAGGGGGAAGAAAGAGCGAACGAGCTCCATTCAGTTTAAAAAAAATGAAAATCATCTACTGCTGAAATTCATTTAAATTGCAATCTGCAGCACAGAGGAGGTGGCTATGGCATCAGAGGGACATGTTAAAAGGAATCATAGCAAAGATGTGTATACTTTTGATCATAGACAAGCCCTGAATTTTTTCCATATATTGTCTGTACTCTGTGTAAGTGTGCTACTCCTGAATGCAAGAGACTAGGAACACTGATTTGAGCCCGGCATAGAGCAGACAGATGCTGTGCAGTTTCCCATATACACAGCTCTGCAGGAAACCTGCCTCAGTCCTGCTATTCTAAACACAGGGCTTCTGGAGCTGAACGCAGGGCTTCTCACTATCTCTAAATCAAATTCAAAACTGCTCTTCTTGTTTTCAAACTCATTCTATCCCCTTCTCTTTGGCCCCGTATCCACCTACTTCCCCTCCTGCTCAAGGCCACATGCTAATTTTGGTCTGCTCTCTCTTTTCCCGAGACTCCACAATTAGTGATCATTGCTGTTATGTTGTGCATTCCCATTTATCTGGAAGTCGCCTTCTCACCCCTTCTCCCACTGAGTTATTTCTCATTTAAAACGTTCCTGTTTGCTTTAACCTTTGACCGATTGACCCTATTCATCTTTTCTTTCCCCTCCCCTCTATAATTAGCTTGCAAGAAGCCTGCTTACTTGCATCTTTCCCTCTTTGAAATTTCTCATTCCTTACCCTCTCCTGTACTGTAAACTATCTTCCCCTTTCTGTTGGTATGAGAGTTGCTGAACCCAGTGCTGCACACTTTATTTTATGTATTAATTTATTTTATGTTATGACAAGGTAAAGGCAGTCTGCAAAGGATTCACAGGTCCTGGTCCGTCACAGTGTTGCTGAGGGAAGAGTATAAAAAGAAAGGGAACCTGGTGGATCTTGGAGGGAGGAGCACAGGTTGCAGGAGGAAAGAATTTGGAGGAAACACAAAGAAGTCAGTCTGTGTGCACATGACTAGAATGCTAGCTGCAAGTTGCAGCAATTCTGTAAATAGTTCTCTTAATAAAGACCCAGCTTAGTTTTAAAAGCATGGAGTCTTTTCATGTTAATACCCAGCATATGGTACATAAAACTGATGGGTCAGAGAGGAATTAAGTTGAAAGCTGTGTCCTCGCCTCTTCTTCTCCTTCTTTAAAACCTCTTAAAAAAACCCCAACTACTTCAAGTCCCACAAGAAGCAAGTTTATGACTTTTATAAATCCCGTTACCCACTAAATCATCCCTACTTCTGCATTTCCTACTGTCTCCTAGGTCGGAACTTGAAAATCTTTAAATAAATACGTTTATTTCTAGATGAGTTCTCTCCTACCTCTACCTGTCTATCTCTGCTTTTGCACAAGCCCTTAAAGTTCTAATTTCAGGTCTTCAAAGTTTGATGTAGCCTAGTTTATGCTATATATTGGAATAAATTAAAATATAAGGGTAGGTATTAAAATACTTCTGTCATACAGTGAGCTGGGCCTGTAAGAGGTTAAGGCCCTTGGATGAATTACATATGTTGAGTCAGTCAATGCTACTTTCTGATATCCATGGCCCTACACATCCTATTATCTTTATTTAAATGTATTTCTATATTGTCTAACCAACATGTAATTCATCCTGCTTTTAAGCAATAAGCTATCAAGAAGAAATGGACAAAGAAAAATCAGGGGAAAGCGCTTATTTTAAACTGCTTCCAATCACAATCAATTAGTACCAGAGACTGAAGGCCAGATCTTCAGCAGGTGTAAAGTGGTGTTGTTCCATTGAAGTTGATGGAGCTATGCCAATATACACCAGCTAAAGATCCAGATCTAAAACAGAATTGGCATCTTAAGCTGTGTAGCACTGAAACGCATGCACATTTCCTGATGTGCATTGATACAGATAGAAAAATATTTTATGTGCTTTGAAGATACTATGACTTGAGCAAAAGGCACACATAATGCTTTTGAGTTTACATATGAAACTGCTTTCTGGACTCATTTAGTTAGATTTATTTCACTGCTGCCTTCCATCCTGTACATTCAGCCTAATACTATAAAAATCAAACTTATCTTATTGAAAGAGTTGATGTCCTCCAAAGAAATACCTGGAATAAAATATGATTAAAAAATCCTCTCCTCCTCCTCGAAGCAAAATACTAAATGGAGCCCATATTTATTTTTAAACTTATTTTTTTCCAGGCAGCTCCACCAGTTGTTTTTATAATATCCTGTGTGAGTAGTAAATTTTATAACCACAGATGGCTGTTATTCCATTTGAGTCTGTTTTAGGGAGAAAATAAAAGATAGCACAGCCTAATTGCCAGTAGGTTAGCAAACACTTCTACTAAGTAAATAAAGACAAAGAAATAAAATAATGGAAAATAAGATGATAGAAATTCCCCATTAAGTGGGTTCTTTCTGGACTTTGAACATTAAAATAATGTGCGATATTTTGCCAACACATCAGCTGACTTGAAATGAGACAGGAACACTTCGTCTATAGAATAATAACGGATTAGCAGCCTTCCACTATCTGCATTAAGGATGGGTGAACTGGTTCAGAGACTAGGCTCACCCTCAGACCTCTCAATTTGCCAGTGGACGCAAGGTATCACAAAGATCCAAAACAGTTTAAGTTAAGGGGAAACACCTTGCTCTATTGCAGTCAATGGGAGATTTGCCTTTAACTTCAACAGGGCCTGTATATCTCCCTAAAGCACTTTAAAGTTCAACATATGGTTAAGTGCTTTGCTGAGTCATGGTCTCTTTACGGAAATGTAAATGCTCTGGGATTCATTCTTTTGGTGTGAAGAACTAGTTTAATGATTTTGCATTTCTAGTGTATATAATTTTCAACAACAACAATAAAAACAAAAGTGAAGGAGACACCAGATTTGTGTGGAACATAGGTACCTCTGAGACTAATGTGAGTCATGTCCCTGAGACTGAAGAACACTTGAGTGATGGTTACTCACATACTGAAACTTGAGCCAAAGTGAACTAGACTCCTTTTTTTGTGCATGAGTGGGTTTGTGTACGGTTGAGAATGGTTCTGTTTTATGGCAGGAGTTTCACAACTTATATCATGAGTTCTTATTATTTGATCAAATAATAAGAACAGCAATTTGTGACTATTTTAATTAATAAACCAAGCGAGTGGACTCTCCTGTTAATTTGCTCGGTCATATTATTGATTCTACATGAGTATTCAGATAACTGATGGTTTATTTGAGAAAATGTTGGCACATGGTACAAGTTTAATGTATTCTAAGTGTGAGTAAAAATTAGGCCCAGAAGAGTGCTGTAACACGGTGGGCTGCCCCTTTAAGAGCCAGGGAGCAGCTGGCCTAGTTCTGGAGGGAAACACAGCAGGTAGGTCCTGGGACTCACTTGAAAAGGACTTAATGAGTGGGTCTGATTCCTAGCTAGAAGATACAAATGAGGACCCCAGCTCATCAAGCCCTCGGATCGCTACCCCTTCCTGCTTCTCCATGTGGGCACCAATGATACTGCCAAGAATGACCTTGAGCAGATCACTGCAGACTAAGTGGCTCTGGGAACAAGGATAAAGGAGTTTGAGGTGCAAGTGGTGTTCTCGTCCATTCTCCCTGTGCAGGGAAAAGGCCTGAGTAGAGACCGTCGAATTGTGGAAGTCAACGAATGGCTACGCAGGTGGTGTCAGAGAGAAGGCTTTGATTCTTCGACCATGGGATGGTGTTCCAAGAAGGAGGAGTGCTAGGCAGAGACGGGCTCCACCTAACGAAGAGAGGGAAGAACATCTTCGCAAGCAGGCTGGCTAACCTAGTGAGGAGGGCTTTAAACTAGGTTCACCGGGGGAAGGAGACCAAAGCCCTGAGGTAAGTGGGGAAATGGGATACCAGGAGGAAGCACGAGCAGGAGAGTGCAAGAGAGGAGGAGTCCTGTCTCAGACTGAGAAAGCAGGACAATCAGCAAGTTATCTTAAGTGCCTATACACAAATGCAAGAAGCCTGGGAAACAAGCAGGGAGAACTGGAAGTCCTGGCACAGTCAAGGAACTATGATGTCACTGGAATAACAGAGACTTGGTGGGATAACTCACATGACTGGAGTACTGTCATGGATGGATATAAACTGTTCAGGAAGGACAGGCAGGGCAGAAAAGGTGGGGGAGTTGCATTGTATGTAAGAGAGGAGTATGACTGCTCAGAGCTCCGGTATGAAACTGCAGAAAAACCTGAGAGTCTCTGGATTAAGTTTAGAAGTGTGAACAACAAGGGTAATGTCGTGGTGGGAGTTTGCTATAGACCACCAGACCAGGGGGATGAGGTGGACAAGGCTTTCTTCTGGCAACTAGCACAAGTTACTAGATCGCAGGCCCTGGTTCTCATGGGAGACTTTAATCACCCTGATATCTGCTGGCAGAGCAATACAGTGGTGCACAGACAATCCAGGAAGTTTTTGGAAAGTGTAGGGGACAATTTCGTGGTGCAAGTGCTGGAGGAACCAACTAGGGGCAGAGCTCTTCTAGACCTGCTGCTCACAAACCAGGAAGAATTAGTAGGGGAAACAAAAGTGGATGGGAAGCCTGGGAGGCAGTGACCATGAGATGGTCGAGTTCAGGATCCTGACACAAGGAAGAAAGGAGAGCAGCAGAATGCGGACCCTGGACTTCAGAAAAGCAGACTCTGACTCCCTCAGGGAACTGATGGGCAGGATCCCCTCAGAGAATAATATGAGGGGGAAAGGAGTCCAGGAGAGCTGGCTGTATTTTAAAGAATCCTTATTAAGGTTGCAGGAAAAAAACATCCCGATGTGTAGAAAGAATAGTAAATATGGCAGGCAACCAGCTTGGCTAAACAGTGAAATCCTTGCTGATCTTAAACACAAAAAAGAAGCTTACAAGAAGTGGAAGATTGGACAAATGACCAGGGAGGAGTATAAAAATATTGCTCAGGCATGCAGGAGTGAAATCAGGAAGGCCAAATCACACTTGGAGTTGCAGTTAGCAAGAGATGTTAAGAGTAACAAGAAGGGTTTCTTCAGGTATGTTAGCAACAAGAAGAAAGTCAAAGAAAGTGTGGGCCCCTTACTGAATGAGGGAGGCAACCTACTGACTGAGGATGTGGAAAAAGCTAATGTACTCAATGATTTTTTTGCCTCTGTCTTCACGAACAAGGTCAGCTGCCAGACTGCTGCACTGCGCAGCACAGTATGGGGAGAAGGTGACCAGCCCTCTGTGGAGAAAGAAGTGGTTCGGGACTATTTAGAAAAACTGGACGAGGACAAGTCCATGGGGCCAGATGCGCTGCATCTGAGGGTGCTAAAGGAGTTGGCGGATGTGATTGCAGAGCCATTGGCCATTATCTTGGAAAACTCATGGCGATCGGGGGAGGTCCCAGATGACTGGAAAAAGGCTAATGTAGGGAAGAAGGAGGATCCGGGGAACTACAGGCCAGTCAGCCTCACCTCAGTCCCTGGAAAAATCGTGGAGCAGGTCCTCAAGGAATCAATTCTGAAGCACGTAGAGGAGAGGAAAGTGATCAGGAACAGTCAGCATGGATTCACCAAGGGCAAGTCATGCCTGACTAACCTAATTGCCTTCTATGAGAAGATAACTGGGTCTGTGGATGAGGGGAAAGCAGTGGATGTGTTATTCCTTGACTTTAGCAAAGCTTTTGATACAGTCTCCCACAGTATTCTTGCCAGCAAGTTAAAGAAGTATGGGCTGGATGAATGGACTATAAGGTGGATAGAAAGCTGGCTCGATCGTCGGGCTCAACGGGTAGTAATCAACGGCTCCATGTCTAGTTGGCAGCCAGTTTCAAGCGGAGTGCCCCAAGGGTCGGTCCTGGGGCCGGTTTTGTTCAATATCTTCATTAATGATCTGGAGGATGGCGTGGACTGCACTCTCAGCAAGTTTGCAGATGACCCTAAACTGGGAGGAGTGGTAGATATGCTGGAGGGTAGGGATCGGATACAGAGGGACCTAGACAAATTAGAGGATTGGGCCAAAAGAAACCTGATGAGGTTCAAGAAGGACAAGTGCAGAGTCCTGCACTTAGGACGGAAGAATCCCATTCACTGTTACAGACTAGGGACCGAGTGGCTAGGCAGCAGTTCTGCAGAAAAGGATTTAGGGGTTACGGTGGACAAGAAGCTGGATATGAGTCAACAGTGTGCCCTTGTTGTCAAGAAGGCTAACAGCATTTTGGGCTGTATAAGTAGGGGCATTGCCAGCAGATCAAGGGACGTGATCGTTCCCCTCTATTCGATATTGGTGAGGCCTCACCTGGAGTACTGTGTCCAGTTTTGGGCCCCACACTACAAGAAGGATGTAGAAAAATTGGAAAGAGTCCAGCGGAGGGCACCAAAAATGGTTAGTAGGCTGGAGCACATGAGTTATGAGGAGAGGCTGAGGGAACTGGGATTGTTTAGTCTGCAGAAGAGAAGAATGAGGGGAGATTTTATAGCTGCTTTCAAATACCTGAAAGGGGGTTCCAAAGAGGATGGATCTAGACTGTTCTCAGTGGTGGCAGATGACAGAACAAGGAGTAATGGTCTCAAGTTGCAGTGGGGGAGGTTTAGATTAGATATTAGGAAAAACTTTTCACGAGGAGGGTGGTGAAGCACTGGAATGGGTTACCTAGGGAGGTGGTAGAATCTCCTTCCTTAGAGGTTTTTAAGGTCAGGATTGACAAAGCCCTGGCTAGGGTGATTTAGTTGGGAATTGGTCCTGCTTTGAGCGGGGGGTTGGACTAGATGTCCTCCAGAGGTCCCTTCCAACCCTGGTATTCTGTGATTCTATGATTCACTGAAGGAGCCTGAGCGCATACTCTCCTGTGGCTGCAGCAGAAGATGGCCAGAAGGCAAGCAGGTCCTGTGAATCCCCCTAGGCTGGACAAGTCCAGACCCTTTAATTACTGGAGGCCAGTCCAGAACAGGACTTTTGTTCTGCATTTCCTTATAGTTTTGTGCTGAAGAGTAAACTGACAGAGCCCTGAAGAAAGGGCCACAAATGGAACTGGGCATGGCTGACTGACTGTCCCGGGCTGGTGATAGAATCTACCAGTTTACATGCACTAATCACTATTCACTATCAGTTCTTCTATAATCAATAGCCCACTGTTTAAAATATTCAGTCATCCCATCAGGGACTAGAAACAAAACCATGACCAGTCACACACTGTGAATATTCAAAATGAACAATTTGCAAACAACTGATATACTGGAATTTGTTTGGATAAACTTCTTGGCAAATACAAATAATGAATTCATTCAAAGAAATCAAGCTATTTATGAGCAGAATAAAAGAGCTATATTCATGTAATAATTTATTTGCAACAAATAATTCAACCAGAAGGTAATGAAGACAGATAATAAAAAAAATGTTTTTTTTTGCTTAAAGGAAGACTGCATGGTTATTGCTTCTATAAATTAAAAACAAAACAGAAAGCCCTTGATTATTCCCTGATGCCCAATCAATGGCAGCAGTTACTGTAAAGTGCTTTAATGAACTAGCCATATCATAAGTAAAAAAGAGAAAGATTTCACACAGACACACACAGACACATACTGCGGTCATCATATTGCCTGAGTCCAGAACCAAATAAACTGGTTAAAGTTTGAAAAGAGAAGAGAGAATGGAATGAAAAATAGTGTGTTTTTTATGTCATTTTATCATAAAACCTAGTGAGATGAATATTCTGACTTCGCAATCAAAACATGCTATAATTGCAAACAGATTCTTTTAAAGGAACAAGGAAAAAGACAGTGAACACATTAAATACCTGCTGATCACAGCAGGATCATACTTTACTATCTTCCAATCTACACAGTCCTGTTATTGCAGATCAATTCTTGTATCCTTTAATTCAAGCAATGCACATCATTAAGCTGTCCCTGTACCATTATGCTGCTCTAATTACTCTCTAAAACTGCTATTCCAGCAACATATGTCTATTTCTCAAAACACACCCCTTTACAAAACAGTGACCAAATGAGAGCTTGGAGATTCATTGTGTATATTTTATTTGGAAGTAGAATGCCCATCCAGAGTTCTGACCACTGTTGGCATAGATTTCGATACACAACACAGGAAACTTACACATTCCAAGCAGCAGCAGCTGTTCTCCTTCCTGACCCCCAGCCATGTCTCATACCAAGCAGCCGCTGGCAGACCCCCTAGCAACTAAAACTGCCATGCCACGGCTGAAGAGTCTGTGTTGTGCCTCCTGCAGCCGGAGGGAAGGCAGCACAGAAATGGCTTTAAGCCACCAATGTGCTTGACTGACTCTGGGCTGGGACTGTGCTCTGGGAAACAGGGATGCTGGAAGAAATTTTATAGTCGGGGTGCTGATCATAGAAACCATGTATTTGGTGTTTGTTATTACTACTTCAAGCCAAGGGGTGCAGCAGCACTGCCCCCCTCCCCCCAGTACCCATGGTTCAAGCACCATTGCTGGGAGATGGTCACAGAACCCCTCACATGCCTAGATGTCTAAGGGTTGGTTTTCAGCCCAAAGCAGCTGAGTGTCCTCATAGATGTGTTTGCTATAGAGCATTGGTTTTCAAATGGTAGAGCGCACCCCCTCCCAGAGGTGCAAGGAGGTTATCGGGGGGGCATGAGGTAGGGCACAGGGCTATAGCTGGCCTGGTGTCTGAGCTGCTATGGGGAGAAAACACAGGGAGCCCCCAGTGGTCAGGAATGGGGGTGGAGTGCAGCCCAGCCCTGCCCTGGCAGCAGCCTGCTGCTCTTCTCTTCCTCCCCCCCCTGACTGCTGGGGACTCTCTGTGTGCAAATTTTAAACCTTCTGGCATAGGTGCTGGAACTAGGGATGCTGCCGCACCCCATGGCTTGAAGTGGTTTCCATTATATACAGGGTTTACAGTTTGGTTCAATGTCTTTCAGCAACTCCACTATACAAATTGTTCCAGGATCCCTGGCCTCCAGAACCTACAGGAGCCAGAGGCTCTGGGCTGGGCAGGGCAGGTGGAAAAGTGAGGAGCCCTGGTCTGCTCTGTGCTGTGCTGCCGTGGGCTTCTTTGAGGATGGAGCCAACCAGGTCCTGCCACCACCCTGAGCATGAACTACCCACTCCCCTCGGTGAGTCACTTCAGGTCCCAGGCAGGTGGGAGTGTGGGGGGAAGGTAGGAGTTTGTTATGTGACTCCTATAGAGAAGGGGGGCACAGCAAAATATGTTTGAGAACCTCTGCTCCTGAGAGCCCTCCAGCATCTAATACACTGCCTCCCGCCCTGGCACACCCCTATGTAACCTATGTGTTACCCAGAGCCTGCACTGGAGAAATGTCCCCAGAGTGGATAAAGGGCTTTCATTGTCCATTTTCCTTTGTGGAAAGTCAACAGGTTCAAGCTATTTTGGATCAAAGGGCAGAGCATTCAAAGTAAAGGGGCCCAGATGGAGAACATGAACCCTAAAGTGTGTTTTCATATACTAAAGCTTCTTTCTTTAAGACAAATTTCTTCTATTTTTATACCCTCTTCTTTTCAATACATCCAAGTGATGTTTGGAACGCACAACTAATTTGTTACGGGCTAAAGATAGATGAATTTGAAAAAGCTCAGAATTAGCCACGCCCTACCTTCCTTATGAATTGCACAATCAACAAAGCTCCCATTGTGTTCAGGATAGATTTTGCCTGATTAAGGATGGAATATGAACTGCAGAACTTGGCCTATGGCACTCAAGTTGACTTAACAACATAGCTGTGATCCAAGAACACAGCTGGTTGAAATTTACCCCAAATTTGGAAAAAAATCCAAATGATTGAAGTGGGAATTAAAAAAAAAAAACAACACAAGATTTTTTTCCTCTTTTTTCAAACAGCTCTATCAAAAATGTGTCTGTATTAAAACTAGGAACTTCCTCCTCCTTCTATTAAAGCCAGTAGCAAAACTCCAGTTGATTTCAGTAGGAGGTTGTGTGCCTGTCTTGGAGTTACAGCTGTTTACTTTTCCTGACAAAAACAAAGGGCCTGATTCTCTATTGTCCTGCCACGAGTGTCATCATTTTCACCAGTGCAAAGAGGGTGTAACATGCCATCAAGCCACCACAGGAGTGTTTTATACCCTCTTTGCCCTGGTGAAAAGTAACTACATGAGGTAAGGGAGCTCCTGTTAGCCCTGCTGAACCCGTTCAGTAAGAAGTGAGCTAGGGCTTTATTCTTTCCTCCTGCATCAGCAGCAAAACTGTCAGTGAAGATTTTGACTGAAGAATTGCTCTTACTAGGTGATGCTGTAAGAGGCACTAGGAAAAGAGCTCTGGTTTGCAGATCACTGTTTGAACTGGATTTTTTTTTTTTTAACTTCTAGTGTCAGAATCCTGGGCAAAGGAAGGCAGGGCTAGTGGCAGGAGCTTGGGAACCAGGAACCAAAGCCCGGGGTCAGAGCTGATGTCAGCGTCAAGAGTCCAGCTGAGACTCAAGCCAAGGGTCGATACCTGGTATCAGGGTCGGTGTTAGGGTTCAGGGGGTTCAAACAGGATTCAAGTCAGAGCCAATGTCAATACCAGGAATTCAGAAGCAGGACAGCAACAACAGCTAGTTAGAGATCCACATAATTGCATGGACTTATATAGGATCCAGGAGCCAATCAGGGATTTCTAAAACAGCTGTCAGTTGGATCACTCGAGTAGAACTTCCTGTGGCATTCAGCCTTTATGGGTTGCATGGAGAAACTAGATTAGAGCTGTCAGAGGGCACAAGTGTGAGGCAGTTGGTGGTCTAGTAGTCCTACAAACCTGGCTTCAAATCCTGCTGATCCTTAGATAAAGAAATGGAATTTGATGTTAAAAGTAGTTGAGAGAAAATAGCATGGAGAAGGAAAACATTTTGCTCAGTTCATCGAGCTCACAAGCTTTGGGTGAGATAAAGTAAGCAGAAGTCAGTGGAGAAACATAAAAAGAGGGGAAATAACTAGGATGCTAAGAAAGGAAACCTGTTCAGTCACATTCTCAAATCAATATGAGTTTTGCACCAAAACTGGCAATATGTTTTAAAACCTGCCCAACCGTCAATAAAGCAATTAGCATGTGGCATATTCTGCAGGAGGATCACCAGTAGAACATAAATTCATGTGCCTTTTTAGTACAGCAGCAGCTGGGCAAAGAACTGGGAGATCACTCATAGTTGTTGCAGAATGAGACAGAAAGAAAGGAAGACACTAGTCCACATCCACTGGGATCAATAATAACTTCATTTCATAAGAAACTCATTGCTTGAGCCAGAGCTGTTCTATATGCCATTTCCTATCCTCCCCCCATTCTGAGTCTTTTACTGTACAACTGAGGAGGGTAGCAGAGAAATCATTTTTGGACAGAATTTGAAGGCTACAGATATTTCCTGCTGTGGAAAGGGCTTCAGTTCTTAGAACATTTTGCTCAGTATCAAAGGAAGAGAAGACAGGAACAACGTGCCATGGGCAGGTATTAACACGGATCCGTGTTCTGTTTTGAACATTAGAAAACAGAGGGCTGTTGTACCAGATGCACTGATGTTGCAGGAGTGTAAATATACCATTATGGCTTATAGTGCTATGCTCACACTTATACTGAGCACATTGCCAGATCCTGTTATCACTTACACACACAAATATCTGTACCCACACATGCAGCCCCAGTACAGTCAATGGGACTACTCCAATGAATAACGTTTTCCAGGGGGTGTTTGCATGATCCTGCCAGCAGAGTGAATGGATTTTAATGTAAAGTATGTGCCACATCAGTGATATAAGTTCCATACAACTATTAATTGTTTATAGGCCTGTAGACTTGGGTATAGAAAAGGATGGGTTGGAGTTCTCCCTTCCCTTTCAATACAGTATAAGAGCAAATTCAATTTAAAGAACTATTTCTTAAGGAAATAGCTGAAAAGAAATCACTATGCAGAAGGGACAAATTTTCATAAATAAGATGTCTTCCTTTCCCCCTTGATTACATGCATGTTCTAGTTTGTATCTCTCTCTCCCACCCCTTAAAAGTAGTTTTCCTTTCATTTCTATTGTGCTAAAATTTCTATTCCAGACCATTATCTCATTCCTTATCCAGTGTCTCTAAACCATTTGTGATTTAATGCAGTATATTTCAGTTCAAAAGACAAACCAGTTGATTCCCACACAGCAAATAACAATGTCCAGCAAAGCTTTCCTCTTGTTGGTAACAGACTCAGTGTCCCAAACTCTGATTCAGCTGAGAAAAGGGGTTCCAAATCACATAAACATTTAACAGGTTTCATGATGCTTCATGGATATGTAGCTATAGTTACAGTATTTACAGTTAAAGAGCTAGATACATAGTTTGTTTATAATCTAAGTTTACGTGCAGTCCACCATCACCTTATTGTAGAATGGGATATATATTGGTATTTATAGTTAATTATTGAACAAACCATGGACCGTTCACCCTGGCACAATTGTATATTGTCACCAGGAATGCAACTACACACCTAGTCAGAGTTTCTTATTATTTCATCGCTTTAGAAGCACAATTTGATTTTCCTCAGGCCTGTCTAAGAGCTACCAGCCATCAGAATATAATTATTGGAGGGAAAAAATACATCTTATTCCCAACAGCTTCTTCATTAGACAACACATCAGCTTTCACTAGTAAAGGAGACACTTTATTTTGGTTAAGCAAAGCAATATACAATATTTACCACTCTATTACTAACACAATTTTAGCATACCTGATAATAAAAGGACCTTGAGGGGATCCCAAAACTTGCATAGCATATTTATGCATATTAAAGGTGTCATCTGAAAATCCTTATCTGTATAAAGATAGAGAGGATGCTGGGAGCTGAATTTTAAACAGTCTGATGTTTAGTGTCTGCATTTTATATCAGACAATATTAATCAAGCTTTTTTCTTTATTTCTTCTCTAGTAGTTACCAGCAATTTCATGTAAGATTTTAATTCTAAACCCAAGAGAACGTATCCTGGCACATTAAAACCCTAATATTGCGGATGGTTGTGGATTTATACTTTACCTGTTATGACTACTTATCCTGTCTTTTGTTTCTCAGCATCTTGCAAATGATAAGTGACCATGTGTGAAAATGTTCACAGAACTTTTAAAATTATTTTGTCATATGTCCCTTATCGCAGACCTGCCTTTGCAAGACTCCCTTTCTCCTTAAATAAAGTGCCTTGTGATGGTGCTTGTACTATACACCAGAACAGATCAAACTTTTGAAGGTGTTTTTAAATCACATTAAAATTCAATTTATTTTAAAAACAGTTACATCGTCAAAACCAAATGACAGCCACAAAGGGACTACTAAGTCTAACACGGCTATGCTTCAGTATTATGTTGCCAACTATTGTATTTGTATCAGTTCCAGTCTTCAGATTATAGAAAAACTTCTCTTACTCCTGTGAGAATGACAGTCAAGCAAAACATGAGCGGCTCCATTTTCAGGTAAAACTGTAATAAATAGCATATATGGTACACACACTGGCAATAGCACTCCAATCACTAATTCCCAAACCAGCTTCCAGTTTGTGCCTTTTACACTACTTGGTCATGCCAGATTCAGTTGACATAGCTTTATAAAACTCTTGATACAGCCTGGGCTAGATTAATTGGCTCTTTGGAAGTGCCTGCTATTGTTATCATAGCTACTGATACAGGATAATTTTTTTCTTCCCTGTAAAATCTCTCCCTCCCTTCCTCCACTGAGGCTCTGTTTGCTAAGTTAGCTCCAGAGAGGGAGATCCCCAGACCTCTGTGTAAAGTTAAGTTTCTGAAGCTTGCAATTTTGTTATTAATAGAGCTGGACAAAATAACATTTATTTTACTGAGAGAAATTTCAGAGGCACTATTTTAAATTTTAAAATGTCCCATTGAGAAATTTCATTCAAAAACACATTTTCCACATGAAAATAATATTTTTGACAAAATCTCATTTTTCAGAGGGATAATTTTTCAGCTGAAAAATTTCAACCATCTTGAGTTATTAATACTAATCAGATGGTCTCAGCATGGATGGGGTACAGCATCTAACTTGAGACTCTGTGGTACCATTCCCCAACATAATACCCCATGAAAGCTGTGGCAGTTCCAAGAAAACTCTGTGTGAAAGTTGTTCCCTATTTCTGGGGTTAGGCCAGTATTAAGGAGGGAGTGGAGTCGCTAAGGTCCCATCCTTCTATGTCACCACCCCCTGCTCTACACTCATATTTTCATGGTCTTCTCTGAGGTGGGAAAGTCATCTGGCAAAACAGTTGTTTTGCGGCACCAAGTTCTGGGAGGGAGGGGGGAGGAGGGAGAATGCAGCACACTCGGGGAAGAGGCGGGGCTGGGGTGGGAATTTGGGGAAGGGATCCAATAAGGGCAGGGAGGTGGCAGAGTTGGGGTGGGGACTTTGGGGAAGGGGTTGGAATGGGGGCGGGACAGGGGTGGGGAAAGGGTGGAGTCAGGGCTGGGCACCAGCTATCCTGGGCCACCCCTTTCTCAGGCATAGATCCCTGGGCCTGAAAATAGCCCTCCTCTGTGCCACATATACGGCTAACTCCCTCAGTCCAGCTTACAGATAGGATGGAGATGTGCCCTAAGAGAGCTGCCTCTGTGCACAGCCTCAGAGGGTGATCAGTCTCCCACACTGTCCCACCACTGTAGTTATTTGACACTGGGAAAATCAAAAAAAGTAGCCTGAAACATGATAGCAGTTGCAAAAATTACAGGACAGATCCAAAACCTAATGAAGTCAATGGGAGCCATTCCAATGACTTAGTGGACTTTGGATCAGGTGCTACATAAACTCAATTCCCAGAAAGTTTTGCAAATGTAAATCAGTTCTTTCTTTCCCCTTAAAAATAAGCTAATTTCTCAGATCCCTTGTTCAGTGGACCATAGATGTCATGTCAAGCCCTTGATGGAGACATGTTATAAATCATTATTCTAAATTGCTAATGTAAAACATTATGAAATTTGACCTGTGGGCAGCATGGGCATGTGGGACAGAGCTATTTGGACTATACGTTTGGTGAGTCTGCTCATTAAACGCATCAATATTCATGAGTCAGTGAGTAAGAGCCAGAGGAGAGTCAGTGCCCAGGAGAATGATGGTGAAAGTTTAGATTTGAGAAATTAGAAGACTGGGAGAGCATATGAGACAATCTTTTGGGTTGGATGACACCATCCGCCAGCATTGTTAAAAGAGAGTGCATTCATGGGGAAAAGGCAATTGTATTCCAAAGGTATTAATGAGAGCACCTAATTGAAAATAATGAATATGTATTTTTTAACATGTCTATGACATCTAAGAGCTGGGCTAGAGTTACTTTAAAGTTCAAAGCCCTTACAGGGCCAGATTCTCTGCTGCAGCCAGTACCACTAGGCACTGCAAGGGGTGTACAAAACGAGCACATTGGGTTGATACCCATTCTAAGCCAGTTGCAGCTTAGTTGGCTCCCATCTTGTCTGCTGGCTGGACACTGCTGGAATGCAGTATGGTCTGGTCAGACCCTCCTCGCTGGCCATTGCAGCAGGGGTGGGGCTGTAGGAGCTGGCTCCATCAGTTGTATGCCACCCACCAGCTCCCCCATGCCAATGCAATGCCTAGCTGGAGTGAGCTACTAGTTTTCAGTGCCTTTGCATCACTGCAGTGACACAAAAGTGTAGGTGTTGAGAAGAGAACCTTCTACTCGATGCTACATAATATGAGATAGGTGGAAACTGAAAACCCAGAAAAATGGCTCAGACAATATCTACTTGCAATGTAATCTCAATGATAATTCAGAATGTTATGACAAGTCCAAACAAAGGATATTGCTAACAAAGGGTTAAGGTTGAAAGTATGTTTCAGTGGAGTCTGGCTAACATCCAAACATTCTACCCTTTAAAGAGAAGTATTAGAGTGTCTGGAAACACAGTTCAACACCTAGGAGTCCCAGTCATGGACCAGGACCCCATTGTGTTAGGCGCTGTCCAAAGAGAACAAGAAGGCACTTCCTACCCCAAAGAGATGCCAATCTAGCCAGTTTCCCACATCCAGAGAATCCTTTGTCATTTATTATTGCCCCACTTGCCTTACCCCTTCATTGGTTCTCCCAAGTTCCCTAACAAAGGGAGGGAACATCTGTGGGAGAAGGTGGCAGAACAGCTGCATTCAAAAGCACCTATAAAGAAGGCAGTCTTGAAGGGAGGGGCTGCGGCATTGGGCAGAAAATGACTCTCCACTTCCTGAAGGAGTACTCCAAAGGTGTGTACTTTTGTTTGTTTATTTGGCACTGTGGACCTTGCTTAAAGATGCAGCCTAGGAACTCAGAGCTTTTATGGAGGGGCTTTATTTTGTTATGGCTCTAAAATGAACAAACAGGCCTCTTTGCCAACAATATTTCTTTGTTCTGTGCCAGACAAGGGGGTTCTGTTTGAGGGAGGGCCATGGGACAGGGCTTTGCAACTCTCCTCTTGCCAATACCTGTTAAAGGCACCAGTGTCATAGGCAGGACTTTAGAAGTGGCTCTCTGCACAGCTGAGTGGAAATCATTATTTGTTCTGAATGCTCCTTGCAGATGCTTTCTTTGTGTTTCCACAGTCTGTTTACAAAGCAAAAAACAAAACACAAAAAAACAAAAATCCCCAAAATTAAACCTAACAGCTGTTTGTTTAATTGGCTACAGGGGCAGTCTCCAGTCTGGTGTTTATCTGCCATGTTTGTGTACACAGAAGGCTTTTAGATTTGCAAATGCAGGAGTTTCCTGGTCAGAGAGACCAGGTGCAGTATTTTTTGCAGCTGGTTGCCAGGTAACCCTCCTAAACAGTGTTGGTGACCAGGGAATCCCTGCAAGTTCAGCAGGCTGGTAAGGATCAGAAAGTGGTGCTGTCTCCCAGGGACTATTTACATTGCACCACAATCTTTGATCTTTGCTCAGGTTTCCTGAGGTTGGAAAAAATAATGGCGTGACAATTAGTTCTCTCCAGTAAACAGATTTTAACCAGAAGAAAATTAACCATGTTGTTGCAGTGTGCAGCTAGGGTTAGGACTATTCACACATTTCTAGTATTGCAACCACCAGCATCCAAAAATCAGACAGGCCCCAAAATATCCCAAGTATGGGTTAAAAAATCATCAGACTTTTCCTTTGCCTTCTAGTTTCTGAGCCATTAGGTTGCACTTGTGTCATGTTCTCAAGCCTTCCATTGCATCACGCTGACTCAACAGACAATGTAGACTGCAGAGTGACAATCCTGGAATCTTATTATATAGATAATATGTATGTGATGTAATTATTTTGGGGTAAATGTCAAAACTGCTATTAGCAGTGATCGATGCTGAATTGCAGTGTTGCTAGCTCTTGTGATTTTACTGTGATAAACTGCAGAGCATGTGGTATGTTGCCAGTGACTTCCCAGATGGCTAATTCCACACAATGCCTCTCAGGGTAGATTCAGATGACAGTGAAGAAAATGGATAAATTAATGCTGACCAGTATTGTATTGCTGGCTAAAGTCCCAGGGATTTTGGCATGATATGAACATGGTGTGGAGAGTGGCCATAGACCCCCAGCACCAATCCTCTCCTGCCTCAGCCATGGAACCTGATACCCACTGGAAGGAGGGGGTTCACCAGGGTCAAAGTGCCCTGTTCACCCCAGCACAGATTCACCAGCCCCGAGCATTCAATATGAGATTGGTTTAAACAGAATGATATTTTAAAAAATAATGAAGTGGGGATTCCTTTTATTTTCCTTCTGGATTTTGAGCCTCATTTTCAACTTCTATCTGCAGCCATGAAGGCTAGAAATTTACTTTTTCCTTTTGTAAATGTAAGTTGAGATGCTTCTGAGAGCTAGGCCTTTAAGAAAAAAGCCTAATGATTGTGAGACTGATCAGCAAACTCACAACTGTTGAAAACAGCGAGATTGTGATGGAACAGGGGTTGTTAGGTCCATAATCAGTAAAACCAAATGAAGAAAATAATCCTCTTTGTACCTTTGAATAATTGAGAAGCACTATGGTATTTGTATAGCATTCATAGCTGGGCACTGATTTTTAATTTTGCAGAATAAATTACTTCCAACATGTTTAATTTGCTTTGTTTTTGTTTTGTTTTGTCCCACATATGTAGCATTCTTTATATAACATCCCTCTCTGCTATGAAAGCAGAAGCATTAGGTGTAGATATAATAGCATTTTTAGTCTGTTGTAGAGACAAGATAGGATTATTTTTCAAAGGAATACACAAAATGGCTATGTACTGTACAACGTAGCGTCATTGAAAAGGCAAGACGAGCCGGGATTTTAGGAGTATCTTGGTAACACCCCTCACCCTGAAAAACTTGAACGGTGAGTGCTATGGGTTTAGATTTCCAGTTTCTTTTATCTGGATCAATGGTTGCAAGCATGTCCCTCACCCCCTTTATCTTATAGCCATCTTCTGTGCTTTCATCCAGATATAACTTCAGATACTGGTTTCCATGAGGGATTTTCCCTCCCCTCCACCCCCTTTTCAGTGCAGAGAAAGATGCTAAATAAGAAAAAAAGGCTCTGGGAAAATCTATGAAGCTCAGATTAGTAACTTAAAACAACAAAACAACCCCCACCCCAAAAGCCCCCAACCTGACACCCACAAAAAATCCTCTAGAACTTACACTAATAGTTCATTGTAACTTACTAGTTTGTTTCCAATGTCCACAGTAACTACCCTAATTATCATGGCAACAACCCTAAACAAACAAATATTATCCATCTTTCTGGTCCCAAAATTCACACATTTAACGCTGCTCTAATAACTAACAACAGTAGCAGTTCCCCAGCTGTTGCTCACAAAGACATACCATGGCAAACATATTTTCACTGCACCTCCCAAAATATGCAAGCAATTGTTGGCGCCTAATAAATAATAATATAGATGGCTCTAGTCAAACAATTGCATTTCATTTAGTAACACAGGTACTTTTAACAGTAAGTAATATATGTCGAGGAATTAGCATTTCAGCCAGAGAGGGTTGGTGAACTCATTGGCATGCCTTATCAGTATGTCTGAAAGTCTGAGAAATTAAAGAGCTGTTTAGCATGTGCATGAATATCTGTCAGAGGCATATTATGAGATTAACTTATGATTGTAAGGAAAATAAATGCCTTTAAAAATTATTCTAATGGAATTTTCTCTCCGATCACGCAGCTATTTGGCTCTTTTCACCTTGATCTGTTCAGCAGTGTTATTTACATATTTCATAATTTGCTCCCCCGTGCGATTTTTGTTTGGTAGTTTGGTCATGTAAACCATTAAATTGTCTAACATGAACACACAGCCCTTTACTTCTGCTTGGTTGTGCAGTGTGAGCTTCACAAAGGGTTTTTGTAGTTGAGCGCCCACCCATCCCTGCATTCCTCATTCCCATCTAAGGGAAATACTCCACAGGAGGCGTGGTCTTCAGCTGGTAGGTGGAGAGGGAGGCGAGGAAAGAGACCAGCTGGGGTTTAAAGGGTGCAGCCAGGCAAACAAAATAATGCATGTTTGTAGCGTTTTAAAGAAGATGACTGGAGTTTTGCAAACACATTGAACCTTGAATCTAGGGCCATGCTTGACTGGGTTGCAGGTCAGAGGCAAATATTCTGTTTAGTTCTATTTGGTAGCTCCTTGGTTCTGGGCATGACAAGATGTTCCTGCACAGCAGTTTTGCATGACCTCATGTTGTCTAGAAAATGCTTCATTTGCATTCTGGGCTGGAATCAGAAAGTTGGTAGAGAAAGGAAGTATTTGTTACCCATGATTTTTTTTTCATTGTCTGTTTCACTTTATCAAATGTTGACAGTTATTGAGGAAGAATCTGTTGTGCTGGCTTTCAAAGGTAACAACCAGGAAGAAATTTCCATTGCAATGGGAAATGAAGTTCCATCCAGGCAAACTCCCTACTATTTGTATAGAATACACTAGCAATAAACTATTGACTCAGCACCTGTTCCTATACTAAACATTATGCAAATACAAACCAGGAAGGATCTTACCAATGTCATATGGCCATTGTCACTTTAGTTTTAAATGGCTAATGGCCAACTCAACCACCTGCCATTTGGTGAGTCACACTGCAATGTTAAATAGACTGAAAAGCCTTGAGAAAACAAGCAGCCTAGAAGTGGAAGATTATTCCTTTTATTTCTGAAATTTCTTAGCCTTTCTCCCTGGTAGACAGTTACAGCCAACTGAGGCACCTGCTCATTGTCCTTAAGTTCTTGATCACATCAGAGCAGGACTCTCACTGTCAGCGATCCTCAGCAACGGATTGTTCCCCACTGGAGTCTGACTGGCTGTCTTTAGAGCCTGGTGCTTGTCCTGCATTAGCCTCTCCTTTGACAGTCTTTTTGAGCTTCTTCCCCTGTTCCTCTGTATGTTGCAAGCGAGGGCCATTGGGAATTGATTCCTTTCACCTTGTGGGGCATCCTATCTGAGGGCTATGGTGTTTACTAGGACCAGATCCTTTGGACTGCTTGGCATGATATTTGGGCTTCTGCAATTTTAGGGCTTTGTATGGATTATCATGTGTGTTTGACTCTTTGATGATAGACACGTGCTTTGCAGCTCAGACGCATGTGAAAAAGATAGAAGAAAGGAGCACAAGAACATAAGAATGGCCATATTGGGTCAGACTAATAGTCCATCTAGTCCAGTATCCTGTCTTCCGACAATCACCAGTGCCAGATGCTTCAGAAGAAATGAACAGAACTGAGAAATTATCAAGTGATCCATCCCATTATCCAGGACTACCTTTGGCAGTTGAAGGCCTTATTCTGATATCAGGATGATATTGTGATAGGAGCTGTACAAACAGAACAAAACCAACAGATTTGCTTTGGTTTAATAAAAATATAACTTTTGTAATGGGTTTTAGTGTTTATTTGCAATTATCTGGTTTTGATTTCTGTCTTGGCAAGACACTAGATATTAGTTATACAATCCAACTCTAAAACTGACTCAGTATTGATTTTAATACAGAAGCAGTGAAAGGCCCTAGATTTTCATAGGTAGCAATAATAAAGAAGAATGTTGGATTTCCAGACAAGAAAGGTCACGAGCTTTCACTCTATTGAAGCTGCATTCCTTCAAAATGTCACTCATCAAGGTCTCTAGCAACTTCTTCCTGGCCAAATTCCTTTGTCTGTAGTCCATTTTCACCAGGTAACCTTGTAGCCCCATCAGTGCTCGTCCTGAGCATCATGACCCTACTCCTCCTTACTGTCTTATTATCTTTCTGGTAAGTCTGTCAAGGAAATACATTGATTATCTTTTATCTGTATTGTGAGGTAGTCAGCATACTCTTAGTAGCACTGTACAATAACAATAATCATCCATGGTAAATGGCCTCTATGAAATTCAGGAACTGAAGAACAGGAGGAAGACCCAAGAACCTGAGGAATGGGATAAAAGGAACATTTTGAACACAGATAAATTGAGGCTGTAAAGTGAACTGAGAAACACTTGAAAAGCTAGAAATGGGGAAAATGCGGATAGGATTGTGTCCTGATTTGACTTCATGGAATTAAGATTTGATCTTTTCCAGAGACACTGGAAACTAAAATTGATGCAACTGGATTTTGTATCATCCAGGGGATTTTATGATAATCTGCTGAGAATCTGGTGTATTTCAAAGTAAAGTATTTTGCTCTGAAAATCTGCAGCTTTAACTGAATATTTTTATTTTCAGCTCTTTCCAAGTTATTAAAGTTCAAGTGAAGAGGGCAGCATTTCTTGTGTACATTACTTTTATTAACCACCACCAGGAAATCTTAACTGTAGGAGAAACAGATTACAGCATGACGGAACAGTGAAAAATGAAGGAAGAACTGCATCATCCAGTATTAGCCACATTTTGAACACTATACCACAAAGAAATCTCTAATGCTTCTCCTTTCCAGACTAACCTTCCCTGCCTGAGATCTTTCTATAACCAGTGCTGGATTCAGGAACTGAGATAATAAGAATTCATTCATTATTCATCCACTCATTATAATGTCATTATAATATTGTCAGAGTTTGAAAAGGCTTAGTGAGGAGTCACTAACACCAGGATATGTAGTATAGTGACTAGTAATTATTTTTTATGCCTAAGAAGCTAAAATAAACAGTCTAAAAAGTCTAAGAAGTTACCTGCTGATATAGAATTTCATTCCCTTTTGCATAGGGCTTGCTACTAAGTAGTGCTGCTCCCACATTCCTTGTGCCTCCAGTACAGACACAATTCAAACAGGAAATACTCCTCTGAACTACTACCACAAGTCCACTCTTTATATCCATGAAATTACCCAGAATCCCAAACCTTAAAGAACCAGCCTCCCCCCCCCCCTACATAAAGCTGAAGATAAACTCTATGCCATTGATGGGAACTGTACTCAGTGTAACAGAGGGCAAAATTTGGCATCTTGAGCATTATAGACAAGATACAGTTCATGGCACCATTATATGACCCAATCATAGAAATAACTCTTCTCCTTCCTCTCCCTTTACATAGATGCATGGGAAAGAGTTAGGGTTCCTGGTCACAGTGACAAATGGGAATAACGCCCAGGGGAGGCAGGGCTTTGCATTAATCAACTGAATCAAATGCTAGGTTGGTGATTATTGTTCATGCCAGATCTCTTGAGTCACAGTCCAGTGAAAACTAAATTAAATGATTAATAGAATTCTGCTGTATCACCTCACCAGTTTACTGGCACCCATCAGCCAGTGGGCCACATTCACCAGACCACCACAAAGCCAAAAGTGCAAATAATTTCCACGATCAGGATTCAACTCTCCCTTCCCCCTGCTAGTTGCCATCTATTGCTCGTTACAGGGAACCCCAGTTATCAGAGAAAGGAACAAATTAAGTAGTAAGGCTTTCTAGATGTCACTGAGCATTTATTTGCATAAAGAGAGACAAACAAAGAGAGAGAAAAAAGTTAAAACATATGTGGTTACAGAAATTAAGTCACCATAATCTTTCTGGGCGTTAAGGGCAGCTGTAACTAGTTACCTGTGTGGGACATTGCTGGTACAATGGAATAGATCTTGTACTGGTGTGAATGGGTACAGATCCACTTACTTCAGTGGAGCGATTCCCTTTTACATCAGCAGTGGATCAGGTCCATTACTTTCCCAAACAGTGAAAATGCAAACTCCCACAGACTCAAAATCTTCTTAAAGGAGTGGGATCTGTTCATAATGGCCCTTCCCAATGTATTTCCTATCAGATGTTAAGGAGTTTTATGTTAACATAACTCAGAGACACTCAAGAAAGCAAACAATGTTTGCTGGCTAGCAAAAGAGCAAGCTGCATTCCCATGAATATGCATACATACAAACAATGCCCTGAGATTACATCCAATACTATTGCACACAAGCAGGGATTTATAAGCATAGTGTACTACTACTTTTACCTATAAAGTAAAATAAATCCAGGATGGGGATGATTGCCTCACTGCATCCTTGAAGCCAGAATTCCTCTTACATTGTCAGATAGCAACAGCCCTAAATGTACTGTTTCTCAGGATCTTCTACTAAGTCTGTTTGCTCTGGAAATGGTCATAAACTCTCATATTTTAAAAGATTCCCAAAGAAAACAAATACAGTTAGAAGCAAACTAACGAGGTGGAGACAGATGCTCTACAGTTGCTTTTGAATCCCTTGTTTAATGCAATGGATTTGATTTTTCAAATGCTGCTGCACACAGGGCAGATATCTTTATTCAACTAGCTGTGATGTCTCTTAAGTCTTTTCCCCCACAGAGAATCATGTAAGTTCTTAGCCCAGTAGCATGTAAAAGTTCAGACTATTTTTAGCAATGAGCTTTACTTTCCATTTACCCAAGTCAAATTTCCCCTTCCATTGTTCTGCCCACTACCTGATGTGTTCAGCTCCATCTGTCTAAACCCACATGTTTCTTTGCAGCCTTCACTGCTATAGAAGAGGTGGGGATGACATGGGTCTATTTCTGCTCTGGCGTGTTGCTGAAACTTCATATATCAGATATTTAATGGCCTGTTTTTTGCAGCAGTGTCAGCATGGTCTGGCTGCTGCTGGGGTTGTCTCCTCTGTGGGGATTCCTTAGAAACGCTCCAATGCTTCATTGTTGGCAAAGTTGCAGGAGGTGGCACATAGGTTTCGAAGGTGGAGCACGATGCCGTCCCTGGAAGCAGCCCTTCCCCAACCATGGGGCTGGCCCTTGGCACTGACACCAGACCCAATTTGTGCTTTCTGTCACTGCATAGCCAATGCCATAGAAACAGCTAAGAGAGATGCTGTTGCTGTTGTTATTTTGGCAGTGGCTGAGACTTTAAATTTGCTAACGCCAGCTGCTAATGCTTCCTCTGTTATGAATACAGAGGACGCTAAGGACTCAATCCTGTGTCCACAGGAGTCAGCCACAACTCTCATTGCCTTTGGTACGACTAGGAGTAGACCCTAAGTTAGGGAGTCTGAGATCTGATCATCCTCATGTGAGCTGTGTGACTGTAGTTTTTGTAGTAATAGATGCACAGAGGCTTTAGAATGTGGGGGCGGAGAGGCTGCTGCACCTGCTCCTCCACTCATCATTTTGATTAACATTCAGACTTTTCCAGCCTTTGGGAATGAATCCTGTTGCCTGGCAGTTTTCTGAGAGGGAAGCATGAGAGGGAACTTCCAGTCTGATGGATGATTAGGACTGGTTTTCTCCTTTTCCCTTCTCTTTCGCCCATCCTAACATTTTTGGTCTATCTCCAAAACAATGACAAATAAACCCCCTACACATCAACACTCCAGAATAGCCATGGGTGGCGGGTATCATAGGCTGGAGGAGGCTGAGCCTCCCCAAACAGCCTGATTGCTCCACCCCCAGGAATGCCTGTGAGTTCTTGCTCTTTCGTGGCCCAGGCTGGGGCTGGGTTGGGGCCGGATGGCCTGCTGCCAGGACTTGGGGAAGCTAGGGCTGGTGCCTGCCTGGTGCGCCAGCCAGGGATGCTGTGACGCCACCGTCCACCTGGAACTCCAGGACTGGGGTTAGTGCGCTGCGACCATGCCACCCGCCCCATGCTCTGGGGCTGCGGACAAGGGCGCTGGCCTGGGGCGGGGGTGCCAGAGGCTGCAGGGGTCTCTGCCAGGGGAGGGGGCAGAAGGGGAGGAGGGGCGGGGCCTCGGGCAAAGGAGAAGGGGCCTCGGGTGGAGGGGGATGGGACTAGCTTCCCCCAACTGCCGGTTCACCCACTGCCCATGATAATCACCATTCATGCCTCTTACCCCCACCTCCTTCCTTCCCCAAGGAAGCAGATACCATATCTTTTTCTGCCATGTCCTAACTAGCATACAACACAGCTTTCTCTGACCCCCTGCTTTACCGTAAACTGCAGCATCCCTACGTTCTCTCTTTTCTTTCACTGAGAAATCAAGACCGCAACATTTACAAGACCACTATGTTTTTAAAATGGTGATTTTACTGATTTTTACACCATAGGAACAGATGATGATGCATAGTATGGTATTCCCCAATAGCCTGATTGCACCACCCTTATTTTGATGGGACAACTGTGAGTAAGCGATCACGGGGGTGAGTTCCACATTCACAAGTTCCTACAGCACCTAGCACAGTGCAGACCTGTTCTAGGTGCTACTGTAATACAAATACATAAATAATAATCCTACATATTTTCTGACAAGATGGCAACCTGAGCTCCCCCGACACTCCTCCCTCCTTGTTATGATTTGAATGCTACATGTAACCAAAGTAATCTCCCTGGTCACTCAATAACAGTCTTAAAAGTGGCAGTTCTTCAACAAAAAAACTTCAAAACAGACTCCAGAGAGAAACTACAGAACTGGAATTAATTTGCAAACTGGACACCATCAAATTAGGCCTGAATAGAGACTGGGAGTGGATGGGTCACTACAGAAACTAAATCAATTTGTTAGTCTCTAAGGTGCCACAAGTACTCCTCATTGTTTTTACAAAAACAAATTTCCCCTTGCTAAATAGTCACACCTTCTTGTCAACTGTTTCAAATGGGCCACCTTGTTTACATTGGCCTCATTAGCACTACAAAAGTGATTTCCACTCCTTCTTATCAACTGTTGAGAATTGCCTACTTCCTACTTAAATTGAATTGGCTCGTTAGCACTGACCCCCGCCCCACTTGGTAAGGCAACTCCCATCTTTTCATATGCTGTGTATTTATACCTCCCTACTGTATGTTCCACTCCATGCATCTGATGAAGTGGGTTTTAGCCAACGAAAGCTTATGCACAAATAAATTTGTTAGTCTCTAAAGTGCCACAAGGACTCATCGTTGTTTTTGCTGATACAGACTAACACGGGTACCACTCTGAAACCTGTCACCAGAATAAGATTTCCCTCCAGGAACTCATTGCAGCAGATCCTTGACCTCCTCATTCATAAACACAGTGTAATACAAAAGTTATGGGAAGTTTTCAATTTTTTTTTTTTTGCAAAGAGCTAAAAGGAGCAAAAAAGAGCAGCTTCATTGGTGTGGGGGGACGACAGAGTTTTTAGGTTTATAGCAAAAATGAATGCAACTGCAACTGTCTGAAATGGATGTCTGTGTCTTGCCATTTTGCACTGAGGACAGAAAAGCAAGCTGATCTTTGTTGCTTTTCCTTTGCTTATCAAACTTTCCTTTTGGCTGCCGCTCCAGTTGTTATGCTGCTCCTTTAATAATTACATTGTTTCTGTATGGTCAAAAGGTGAATAAAAATGTTCGGAGTTTGGAAGGCGTATTGCTCGCTGGGGATCAGGGCTCATAATCCATACTAGAAACAGTAGTAAAATTAGAGACCATCTGGCCTATTTACCTGCTCATGGAGAAGCAGCAATCCCCAGGCCAGCTGGAGCTCTGCTTGCCAGCATTGCGGAAGTCCCAAAAACTGAGATTAATGGCCAGATGTTCATGGAAGTTCAGCATCACCACCCTCTGCTTCACAGTCCCCACACCTTTTGGTCACAGAATCAGTTGCCTTTGGCTGCATGGGATCACAGAAAAATGGCTACAAACAGACTTCCTGAGCTACACTTTGTTTCTTCCTTGAATAAGCTGATTTTACACCGTAATAGAAAAATGGCTGGACTGTATCAGTGAAGCTGAGTGTCTGCTGAGACAGGCCTTTGGCAAATTGCAGTCTCTAAAGTAGGCTGGGTATTTTTAGGGCTGTACCTTTGACCTGGTGACCAGACATTGAATGATGCAATTCAAAACTATGCCTAGCAGCAGCAGTTTTGTACATATAATATCAACAATTCCTGTTTAAGCTGGAGACGTTTTTCTCCCTCAGACCTTCTAGTTCCTGCTTGGGAAGCCTGTCACCTGCATCACAGAGCTAAAGAAACTCCGAGAACAGTAGCTTGCATGTTATCCAAATGCTGTTTCAGTAGCATCGATTCCTTCAGGAGACAGTCCATCAATGATGATATAGCGCCTAGACAGCAAGCATGCCATGTCTTGCAGCAGGAGAACATCAACTGCAAAGCTGGGCTGCATTTGTTTTCTCAAAACAAACTTTTGGCAAGTACTGTGTGCGCACCATCACAGCACTAGCCACCCTATGGGGACTAATCTGCCATGCCATTCATTGTAAGGAAATTTAAAAAAGAACAGGCCTATATGTGACTTGTAAGGTGCAGAAGGGTCACTCAGTCTGTGGGCTTTTCCGTTGGCCATTTCCTTGGAAGCTATTTCTGGTAGTGTAGAAATTCCTACCCTATGAGAGGCAGAATCCGGTGACGGCTGAGTGACCTTTGCTGCTGTAAATCAGTGAGAGTGGATGCTCAGTACCTTCCTGGATCAGGCCCAGAGATAGCAAAGCAGGATCTTGTGGAAATCTTTGGGCAACTATGCACTGTACCTGGACAATTCATGTTTTCTTTCAGAATGATATAGGAGGAAGGCTCCCCTAAGCTTAAACTTGGTTTTCACAGATTCATAGAGTCCAAGGCCAGAAGGGACCACTGTGACCATTTAGTGTGACCTCCTGTAGAACACAGGCCAGAGAACTTGCCCCAAATAATGCCTCTTTGAACTACAGCATCTCTATTTCCCGGCACAACGTTGGTAAATTGTTCCAATGGTTCATTACCTTCACTGTGAAAAAATTACACCATGTTTTCAGTCCGATTTTGTCTTGGTGAAAAGAACATGTGGACTCTGTAACTTCCCTGTATCTTGATCAACAATCCAGATAAACAAGGGGAAAAAATCCCTTGCTCTGCCATCAGCCAGCCATTTTTTTAAATGTAGGAGCCAACCAAGGTCGATGTCTGTTGTTAGTTTCTTATTCTGTATTTAATTTTTTCTGTTATTTCAATGAGATTTTTAAAGCCCTTAACAACTTTGTTATCGACTGTTGCGTATTTTGCTGTATTCCAGTACTGTAGTAATCCCTCTCTTTTGGGATTCAATAGACTTGGTGCTAATTGATTCTTATTCTGAATGAAGTCAGTTTACCTGATTTGTCTACCAATGCCACTTGCATGCCTGTAACATAAATGTGAATGTAAGCTGGGAGTGTTAATGGCTCAGGTGATTATTAAAGGTATGGAGCCTTTCCTGACTGCTGGTTTGAATGTGGCCCGGGTTAAAAATAAATGAATGCTATTACCACATATAATGGCCTATGGGCAGTGAGATGGTGGTCTTGGACCAATTCCTAGTGGACAGGTATCTCAACCTTCACAACAGGTAGCACCATTGTTGGCAATTTCATTGGAGACACCAAGAAATGAATGGGCCTAGAAACTCTTACGACCCTTCTCTCAGGACCTCCAGATCAAGGTTGAGGCAAACTGGAAAGATTAATATGGGAAATGTTGCACTCTTTCTCCTTGTTCTGTAACTATTCGGTGAAAAAACGGAATGCCTTAAATGTCTAGGAATGTCACTTTGACACCTTTCGCCAACACCAAGCCAGTCTCTCATTTTTTCAGTGTCTTATGCCAAGTAGCACTTGGAATGTACCATCCAGTTGCCTCCTCACCTATGAAGGAGTCCTTCCCCCATGGCATAGCCATGAAAATCTCCACTGATGTCCACTGGCTTGCCTACATCATCCCCACTCCCTAGCCTCCCAAGTTTATCTACATAGCTTATATTGACTCACCTCCCATAAATGGAGCAAGAATCCAGAATGAGGAACCAAGAAACAAACTTTCCAAGAGTTCAGTAAGGAGGGAAGTCAGGAAATTCAATCTACGTTTGGCCTGATGGTCCTACAGACTGATGGCACTGAACATGAGAAATTGGAAATGGCATACCAGCTGCCCACTCACTTGCAGTACAGGATCCCAATAGGTCTACACAGATTCTGGTCACCATGAAGTTGACTAACGAAGATGCACCCAAGATCTGAATAATGGCTCAGACTCTTGTAACCCACTGGCTTCCCCCAACAAGTTCAAATCCCACCGGGTTGTCAATATGTACATCCTTCTATATGTAAAACAATATGAATGATCATACATTTCTTACAGCAACCAATGGTTGTTAGTGAATTATATTCTGGATCTCAGAAATTCCATCGTAATATAAACCAGATTGTATCACTAAATATTCAGAGAGAGCCCCCACCTTCCCTCCATTTCAATCAGTTCCAAATGTTCAGAACTTATCAGAAGGCATATGGGGCATCTCAGCTTCTTCCCCATTTGGTAGTATTTATCCAAGTAAAACATGAAACGCTGGCAGATAAATCAATGTAAGAGGGAAAAAGACATTAGTAACGCCAAAGCAGCTTGTTCGTATTTAAGTCTGGACATTTTTCCTTTGCCCGTGCTTGCTGCTTCTTTTGCCTAGGCTAGATCAAGAAGTGAGAGATTTCAGAAGCTGGCCTGAAACTGCATGAACTGGAAAATATTCTATTTGTCTAATCATATCACTATGTCTGTCACGGTAGACAAAAATATACTTTCTGCAATATTAGAGTGAGTGGTTCAACTTACCTGGGGCCTGATCCACAGCCCAGGGAAGTCAGCCAGAGTCTTTCCACTAACTTAGGACAGGACTGATCAAGTGGTGAATTGTCATGCGCATCATAAGCCACCATGTGCTTTAGGCATACGTCAGCAGTGAGTGCAGTCTTATATTGCAGAAAAATATGCACTATGTTCAGTTGGCCTCACAGTTGTGCTGTGTGTTGTTTGCTGGTTAGCAGTCTGTCTGTATTTCACAAGTGGCTGAATGTCAGTGGTAGGTAAAATGATTCAGACTCTGCCTGCCCTTATGTGGATGCACGCTGTCTAGAGAGAGTACCAAGATGGCAGGGCTCTGTGCTCTGTGTCCCCTGAAGGTACAGTGCCCCCAACAGGATGTCAACAGCACCTTGGCTTCTCCCCAATCTCCACATCAGTCCATGGGATGGAGCAGGACATGGTGGGGAGCATGATGCACCCCATAAAGACATGCTTCAGCAGGTTTGACTCCCCTGCATGCTGGGGAGCTCTGGCAGACAGACATTCTCCTCCCCTAGGGGTCTCCCCTTGGGTGGTGCTGTTCCTCTCTGCCCCCAATGATGGGCTTTGCCCTAAAGAGACAATTGAGCTCCTGGTTGGAAAGCACTTTGATCTTAGGGAAGAAGGGCACAATAAGAATGAAAAATATTCATATTACTCTATTGTCTTATTTTCATCTGCAAATCGAGGGGAGGGTAGCTAAGACTGTGCCTACAAGTCTTGCCAAATGATGGATCAAAAGAGGAATCTACTCTCAAAAAGATGAATGGCCTGAATTCAGGATCGTCCCCATTAGCTCTGTCAGGCATTATTAATGTATTTTTTTCTGTCTTAATTTATTTCACTTAATAAAAGTGCTTGCGAGTGCCTGTCCTGTGCTCTGGCTGGCTCCTCCGTCCCTGACTCAGTTGAGACCAGACAAGAGAGCATAAAAAGAAATACTGCTCTTCCCACATAAAAAGAAATACTGTTTAATAATTATCATAAACATGAATGCCCTGTATAGCATAAAGAGGTCACCAATATGAGGCATCTAGTAGTTGACAGCAATCCCTTCTGCCCACCTCCCTTCAGTTAGGGTCTGCAGTATGCCTGGAAGATTAACAGATCTGAGCACTGGAAGACAGGGCCGGCTCCAGGCACCAGGCACCCAAGCACATGGTTGGGGCGGCACCAGATAAGGGGCGGCGGGGGGAGCGCGGCGCGGCATTCTGCGGGGGGGGGGGCGCTCCGGCGGCGTGGCGCTCGGCGGGGGGGGCGGCGCTCTGGGGGGGGTTTCCAGTGGCGCTCAGCGGGGGGCGGGGGCGGGCTCCAGCGGCGCAGCGCTCGGTGTGGGGGGGGGTGGCGCGGCGCTCGGGGGGGGGTTTCCGGCGGCGCTCAGCGCAGGGGGGGGGCGGGCTCCGGCACGCAGCGCTCGACGGGGGGGGGGCGGCACAGGGGGGCGGCGCTCTGGGGGGGATTCCGGCGGCGCTCAGTGGGGGGGCTCGGGGGGCGGTGCTTTTTTTTGCTGCTTGGGGCAGCAAAAAAGCTAGAGCCGGCCCCGCTGATAGACCAAAGGGGAAAATTCATTCCAGAGTTGAGGGGTCTTCAGAGAGATTATCCAGTGGGCAACCCCCTCTGTTTTATATTGAGAGAGCTCCAGCTCAAGTGCCTCAAATCCTTACGGGCTTTAGACATCGATATTAGGAACTTGAATTCCACCCGGAAAGGCAGCCTAGGCAGCTCCTGAAGCACTGGTATTATGTGCAGTCAGTGTGAGCCCCAGTTAATAAATGGCACGGAAGACGAATCTGCTTAGGCATCTGATTGGACATAGCCCCCTATAATAAATGCATAAGAATAGTCTCATCTCGATGTGACGGAGGCATTGAGGAGTGCAGCAAAGTCTGCACAAGAAGTGGTTGCACTTGCTTCACCAAGAGCAGATGGAAAACACAGGGAGTTGGGGTTGGCAAGAATAACATTTGGTAGTAATTAATAAAGTGTTTAATCTTACAAGAGATTGGTTAGTTCTGCCCTCTAGGGAAATTTGTGGTCTAACGTGGACCAATGAAGAAAATTAAAGATACATAACATGGAATTCTCCAGAAGAAATATACACTGATGTATACACATTACATGTGTACATACACACGCACCTAACAGTATTTAATATTTGATCCTGAAATCCTATGTCAGACTCCAGTTCATCTATTCTCAGGTCATCATTTCTTGAAACCCAATTTATCATTTTAACTTAAAAAAAAAAAAAGTCAACCAAGAGAAAAAATATGTTGCAATGGATGAACATTTAAGTTCTGTTTCATTCAGACATTTCATTCCTGGATGAAATCCAAGTATAAATTCTCCAAGTGTTATAAAAGCTTTAACAAGGCCATTATCGGGTTAGTATGTTTGTTTCACACATACACACACTAAGAGGTATGATCAGATTAGATGTAAAGTTGGAAAGCGTGGAAAGAAAATCATAAAGGCCTTTGAAGCAGCAGCAGCAGACTGTCAAACTGAACAGGGTAAAGTACCATATGTGAGACAAGAAAAGGGCATGGAGTTGAGATTCTCAAAGTACACCAAGGGCATTTCTGTAATCTGATAAAAAACTCATAGCACGGAGTCTCAGAGTCTGGGTCAATTTATTCAGACTTGTGGGCTGTGGGGCTAAAAATTGCAGTGTAAACATTCAGGCTCGGGCTGGACCCCAAACTCTAAGACCCACCCCCTTTGTGGGGTTTCAGAGACCAGGCCCCAGCCTGAATCTGAACATCTACCCTGCCATTTTTAGCCCTGAAGCCAAAGCCCAAGTCAGATGAATTGGGCCAGCTGCAGCCATGCCATGGGTGTTGCAGTGTGGACATACCCCAAGAGGTTTAGCTACACAACTCACAATTAAGTTAATAGGGGTAATGTGGCTCAATCTTCTATTTGTCTTGGAAAAACCTCACTCTGGTACTATTGTCTCTTATTGAGCCTAGTGACTAGTGAAAGTTTGGGGTGATAGTTGGGTATTTCTTTGATGCAATTGTGTTTATTTACAGAAAATATACAAAGTCCTGTGTCTCTGAACATAGAAGGAATCAAATAGCAGGAAACAGCTTCTTTTACTCACAGCACCAAGAGTGCTCTTTCTTTTCTGCCTGGACCTCAGAACCACAAGCTTCTCCCCAAGTTTCTTCCAGAGTCAGCCACACATTTTTTTGCTGCTCCTTCAGGCTGCCTCTGCTTTTGTCTAACGTCAACTTGTGTGTTCTCTCTTTCCACACATACATACCTACCCAAAATAATACTTAGCAAAAGCTCCTGGGGTGTGTGTCACACACTTTTTGTCTTAGGTGGGGTCTTATGTTTACAATTATATTAATTGAATGGTGAGTTCACACCTACCAATCTCAATGAGGTTTTATCCAGCTCATAGAAATACCTAGTTAAACTTAATTTCCAATTGACATTTTTAAATAAAATCCAAAACAAAATATGGATTTCCAAAAAAATTCTAGAAAAAAATGGAATCAAAGCTTCTAAAACCCTAGCTTCATATTTATAATACTCATTACCCCCCCTTTTTTCTTTAGTAGACAAAAAATAATAATTAAAAAGTAACTTAATATTTTTAAAACACTGGGCTCCAAATGTGATTGGCAGCAGTAGGTATGAATTTACTTTCATGAACTCCTTTTCCATTCAGTAAATTGCATCTGTTGGTATTCATTAGAAGTACATGATCTAAACACATCTGAGGTACCCAGTCTCCACTGGCTATAATAGCAGCAGAGCTCAAAGAAGCTGGTTGTTGGCGCTCTGCTGGTCATAACACAGTTCAGAGCAGTCTGTGGGATGCTCTAAACTACATCAGCCAGTAATGGTCCCCAAATTGCTGTCTACCTGCTGAAAATGGCCAGAACACAGGGACATTTTGATATTTCCTTCTGCCCTGGCATACACCCTACACTAGGGCTGATAATGAAGGAGCGGCCTCGAGTTCAACTATACCATTTCAGGCCAGTCCTCGCCCACAGACAACCTGCCAACCTTAAGCATATTCTCACCAGCAACCACGCACCGCACCATAACAACTCTAACTCAGGAACCAACCCATGCAACAAACCTCGATGCCAACTCTGCCCACATATCTACACCAGCAACACCATCACAGGACCTAACCAGATCAGCTACAACATCACCGGTTCATTCACCTGCACGTCCACCAATGTTATATATGCCATCATATGCCAGCAATGCCCCTCTGCTATGTACATTGGCCAAACTGGACAGTCACTACGCAAGAGGATAAATGGACACATGTCAGATATCAGGAATGGCAATATACAAAAACCTGTAGGAGAACACTTCAACCTCCCTTGCCACACAATAGCAGATGTAAAGGTAGCCATCTTACAGCAAAAAAACTTCAGGACCAGACTCCAAAGAGAAACTGCTGAGTTCCAGTTCATTTGCAAATTTGACACCATCAGATCAGGATTAAACAAAGACTGTGAATGGCTATCCAACTACAGAAGCAGTTTCTCCTCCCTTGGTGTTCACACCTCAACTGCTAGCAGAGCACCTCACCCTCCCGGATTGAACTAACCTCGTTATCTCCATACTGATTTATACCTGCCTCTGGAGATTTCCATTACTTGCATCTGAAGAAGTGAGGTTCTTACCCACGAAAGCTTATGCTCCCAATACTTCTGTTAGTCTTAAAGGTGCCACAGGACCCTCTGTTACTTTATACCATTTCTGTGTCAGGTGAGGACTGCTCCACACCAGGGAATTCTCAGATGCTGAGATTTAGATTCCTCAATGCTAAGGGGCCAAGATATTTTTTCAAGTTTATAAAGGTAAATTTTATAGTGCTTGTGGGATGCACCACAATGCCAGTGCTGAAAAATCAAGTTCTGTTCTTTTGACAGTTCTGCTATGGCTGTGGTAGCAACAAAGCAAATTTCCTCATGTGTTAAGTAATATTATTTTATTCTCCTGCCAACTCTGACCTGGAGAGACCTATAGGACTGAAACAGTAGTTCCATCTCCAGACCTTTTCAGTATTTGGCCACTCTGCTAAGACTGCCTACACATGATGTGAGTTAGTGCTAACTGTGGTAGTGGTTTATGTGGTGTGGGCAGCTGCTCACTGAGAACAGGACTGAGACCAACTCATTTTGTCACATAGGCTACTCAGTGATTAACAGATAGTAATGAATTTCAAACACTGGGCCAGATATTAACCCATGACCTAGAGATGAAAGGCTCTGTGTCCTATGTTCAATCCTCTGAGCACTGTCTACTCACATTTGATATGCAGAAGAGGCACCACAGAGATCCTGGCTCTTTGCAGAACTTTTAATAAATTCTTCTCCAACCTTTTGGTGTCAATGATACTCTAATTGTCTTCCTCGCACTTAAAGTCCATTGCTGAAATTTTGTTTCCAGAGACACAGCTTTCACAACTCAAAGCTTCCACCTGTCTACTATACAGTACTTTTATATACAGTAAGGCAATATTAAGTTTCATTGATAACTAAGAGACCATTTGCAAAATAGTTGAATTTAGCAACAAATAAATACATTAAAATGAAACTACAGAAAATGCAACTCAGGGCAAAACATACTTTATCATGCACAGATAGTACATGAACATTTAGAGGAGATTAATGCATTATATGAATTTTCAAGCGTTACAAAAGGTTGTGACTTAACAAGGTCCTGAAATAGTAAACAGTGCGTTCATCTTTTGACCTCTAATGGGATGCACTTTTATGCCTTTTTTTTTAATACCCTCTGCTGGTGATATCTGAATGTGATTAAGCAAAACTGACACAAAAGTGGGTCCAGAGCCACTTAATAGCAACAGGTAAAGACCATACCATATCTGCCTCAAAACTGGATAGGTAATTACCTGTTACAAGTAACCATCACTGGCCTGTTGCAATAATGTATCCTTTTAAGGCTTCAAACATTTGTACTCCAAGAACTCCGGCATTGCTGGTATTATTACTTATATTGTGATGGCACGAGGAGCTGTCACTACATACAGAAAAATACTGTCCCTGCTCCAAACAGTTTGCAGTCTAAGATGATGGGCAGTTTGGACAACAAGAATCTGGTTGCCTCTCTGAGTAAAAAAATACCAGGAAATTGACTCCTGTGCAACACAGCTAAGACATAAAGAGGTTTATGGAAAGCTAGTGAACCTACTAAATGCTTGGTCACAAAGAGGATGGAATATCACAAAAGAACCATAGAGAGAAAATGAAATAAAAAAGCTTTTACTTTTAATGGAATACCCTTTTGCCAATTATATGAGTGAGGTCAATCTATAATAGGATAATATGTTATATATGCAGGCAGGAATAAAATTTTGACCATGAGGATAACGACTACATGCTTCAATTTAACAAAATATAATGAATGCTTAGAGTCTAATTCTGCCCTTGCTTGGGGGTAATTTCCATTGACTTCAATGCGCAGTGTTTAACCTGTAGAATCCTTTCTTCTAACACATACCTTATTTTAACTCCTGGATTTATGGTGAAATCTTCCAACTGCTGCTGGAAGAGTTAGGCCTGGGTTATTAGACTGTATGTATGTCCTACTTTTCTCTGTCAGGGCTTGGTTTAAGTCCATGATGGAATTTTATCCCTCCTCCTGTACAACTTTGCATAATTAGCCAGGTGTTGGCCACTGCCAGTAATAGAATATTGGATTTGATTGTCTGAGCTGGCATGGCAAACCCTGGGTTCTCTCTTCCCAAACACACAATAAAAACTGGTTGCCTTGTGGTTCTCTTTTGTTCAAAAGGATCTTTTCTTTCTCCTCCCCTCCCACCACCAAAACTGTTGTCTCTTTTGTGTCTCTAGTACAAATGTACAAAATCTTTGTGGCTTTATATCTCAGATCTCTCACTTACCTTTTTTCAGTTCACATAGGTTCACAGTATCTTAGTTTCATTTGTTCACTGAAGCTGAAACCACCAAGCTGTATATGGTTTGGGGTTGACACCATGAAAAACCACTGAGTTTCACATGTTTTCCACCCTAATTCATAAATTGTTGCTGGTTCAAGGAAAGAATCTGGAATTGCCGATCTTCTTACAAAGCTTGTCTGTCTTTTTTTGTAACTAAATACCAAACCAGAGAAGTTTCATGTGATTTGTCACAAGTATTTTGCACAGGTCCATTAATTATCAGATTTAATTTTACATTTGTTTTACCTTCACTTTCTGAAGGGAGAAGGCTTCTTTTTAGTCCCTTCTGACTCCTGAAAAATGACTCTTTGTACTGCAGCTAAAATTCACACCAACTCACATTCATCTTTATATTTTAGAGAGATAAAATAAATTTCCATGTTTTGTGGAGTTCTTGGAATGTAATTGTTAATAAAAATCTAATGGCAGGGTTGTCAAATTAGGAATATAAATCCCATTGAGTTTCCATAGGACACATGTGCCTAATTCCCTTAGGTGTTCTTGAAAATCATTTAAATCTTAAACATTACTGATAAAAATCTAAGAGTTCCGTAAAGTATTTTTCTTCATTCTGAACAGCAATATGCTTTGAGCTTGTTTAAAGGGATATTGGACTTAATGGAAAAATGACACAAATCAATCTTGTGCTCTGAGTGTCCAGAAGTTATGGCATCATTGGAGGCAAGTGGCCATGTCAGCGGGTTTTCAGGTATTAGTCTACATCTGGAGAAGAATTATTGCACTGCAGGACACCAGAGACAGCTGTGAGTGTTTTCCTTTGTATGAGGTAAGGACAACTGAGGAAAATGGATGAGATTTTTCTTCATTTCTGTCAAAGCCCATGCACAAAGAAAACATTTCATTTTTGAACAGAGTACGAAGCAACCTGTCTAAAACAAACAAGACTGGCTTAAAAAGAAAATCAGGCTTAAGATGGCAGGGACTCCTGCTGGTATCTACAAGGAATGATTCTGTAGAGTGGGTAAGGTACATCTGAAATGACAGGACAAGATAAATCTAGCTGGATCACACCCATCTCCACTGGCTCACGGAATATTAAGCTTTAGAGCAATGTTTACCTCTGCTGTTGCTACAGATGGTCTAAAACGAACCCTTTTATGACCAAATGTTTAGAGGAAAGGGCTGGGAGAGGGAATTATTTTGCTTATGAATAACACACTTGTTTTTCCAACTGCAGTGATCTCAATTAAAATTCCTCTCCCATGAATGAGTTAATTGTTTTAACTTTCATGGCAAAAAATAAACCCTTGACATTAAGATTTCCTAGAGCAAGGAGCTTACTTTAGGGTTAATGGGAATTATACACATAAAATAAATTCTCCACAAACATCAAGGGGACAAGAAACTCCAACATTAGCCTTTAGGGATAGTTAGTTAGTGCCTTGTTGTATAAATTTTCCCGTTATTAAGTTGAAGGGTTTCACATACAACCAGTAGTGTGATCGTAGCATTGAACTGAGATTATGCCAGGCATTTTGCACATTTTCTACAAGTAGTGCACATCCAGATGCCAACAGCTATGAACTGGGATTTTGTGGCTCAAGGAAGGCCCATAATGAACAGAGACATTGGACAAAAAGGATCTTCCATCCTTAGTGGGAATGATTCACCTGGGTGCAGAGCTAACTGGTATTAGAATATGAATCCCATCGTAGTTGCTTGCACCATGCCCAAAGTGTGAATAGCTCTCCAAGAGAAGCAAGACTGTTGATCTGCTATAGTATTTACAAAAATAAAGTAATCACAATGTCAGTAGTGGTAGAATTTCTTGATAGATATTGCAAGGCAATTTGATATTCTAGATCTATGCCTAGAGTGAAGCAATGACTTCAGAAGACCAAAAAGATAACTTGATCACTGTCTATAAGTACCTACCCAGGGGAAAGACAGAGAGTAGAGAGTTCTTTCATGTGACAGACAAAGACATCACAAGATATACTCGCTGGGCATTATGGGTCAGATTCTCAATGATGGCCAAAGTGCACACAGCACAAATTAGCTTCAAAGGTGGCTTGAAGTGAGGGAGCTGGATGAGACACCACATGAATGAGTTTCACAAAGCCTAGGGCCAACTCTATGTTAATGGCACAGCGAGAGTTAGCTGCAGAAGTTTTTTTAAGTCTCAACCTCTCTCTCCTTTCAGACTATCTTGTGATACAGTTATTGAGAAATGGCTCATTTACATGTTTATTCTCCACTTGAAGTTGACTGTGATTTTGTATGAAAGATGCTCTGAGGTTTGCATGGAACCTGCACAAGTGGATATTTCACAGCTTTCTGAAATGGCAAACATTTTAAGGGTTCACTTCAAATTTGGGGAAGAAAGAAAAGAGGAATTTGTAGAGAAAAATACTTTGTGTAATGGGGACAGGGCTTCTTTGGTTTTCTGAAGTCATTGCTTCACTCCAAGAATAGCTCTGGAATTTCAAATTGCCTTGCAAATCTATCAAGAAACTCCACGACTATTGACAGTGTGATTACTTCATTTTTGAAATTACTATAGCAGATGAACAGTAATGCTCCAGACCAGGAAAATTGTTTTTGTTTTTCTTTAAAGTGTGGCCCCCATCTCCTCTTTGGGCTACTCTTGCCCCTTCCCATTTTACAGAACTTATTGCCAGAGCACTGGCTCGTATTGTGCCATGAGAGACCCGAGTAGCGTTCTCTGTTGTCAGGTAGATCTAGGACTTGTAGAAAGAGAATGAGGCTCTCTTGCTCCTTCTTCTGTCCTCCAGATATTTTATGTGGGCCCCAGATCTACAAAGCTGACTAGAGCTGAACTTCACACAGGTTGTTTAGTTGAGTAATAAGGGATGATGACAGGGAAATATTCACAACAAAAAGCTGCATTTGTGGCTTGAGTGGCATAATGATTCTACTGGGAATTTCTATGACTGTAGTGCCTACAGTCCCCGACCAGACCTACACATACTAAGAGACAGATATTAAAAGGTTGCAATCCAAATGTACAAAGAGTAGGAGAAAGGAAGCATTATTCCCCACGTTATGGATGGGCAACCGAGGCCCAGAGATTAAGCATCTTGTTCCAGGTCACACAAGGGATCTGACACCTGAATGGGAATTGATCTTATATTTCCCAAACTTCAGGCTAGTGCCTTAACCACAGGACCATCCTTCCTCATAATCACACTCAGGAATACGTGAGCTGCTCCATGAGAGTGCTCTCGAAGAACCTGGTGATCAATTTGCACAGGAGGTACGTGGTACTGGATGGGCTATTCACACTAAACACAGTGAATTCTGGATACAATTTTGAAAGGATTTAGAATGGCTGATTCGGTTTCAAATTTTCTTGAGTGTGGCCTATAGCAATTTGGAGGAAATGAGCAAAGATGCGGTTCTGGAGAATTCAGACACACTGCTCGAAAGTGACAGAAATCTCTGCTGAACTCCTCATAAAAGGTAATAGCAAAAATTATCAGTCATGTGTACTAAATTTAGTCACATACCCTTTTCACCTTAAAGAGCTACCAGCTAATTGAATTCAGGGTTTTTAATGTGAGTATTTGATGTATTCTCTCTCTACCACTAACAGCTAAAGTGATATATAGCAGAGAACAACTTGGCTTTGTTTTAAGACAATGCTTCTTTTAAATATAATTCCCTTCCTTTTTTAAAAAAATGAAAATGATCCTCCAGTCATAGATTTCTGCTCACAAATAATTTTCTGCACACATAATAAATTACTCCCTCTTTTTCTCCCACCTAACAAGTTAAAAATTAAAAAAAAATAAAAATAAATATATATATATATATAATACTGTAGCACTAAGAGACGGACCCATAGAGAATTGAAATCAATGGAAAGACTCCCATTGACTTCAGTAGATCAGGCTCCGACTGAATTAGAAACAAAATGTTTCTTGTTATTTGCATCAGGACACGTGTTTGTTTAAAATTTTTATATATATATATATATATATATATATATATATTCAGTAAAAAGGAGTTAAAAAAATTGAGATAAAATAACCTGGAAATTTGCTCAATTCTCTTGACCTCAACACTTTTGGGGACTTGGAAAAAAAAAAGTCAGCTTGTGCCTGCCCATTTTTTTCCCCACTAGGGCTGTTGATTAATTGCAGTTAACTCACGTGGTTAACTAAAAAAAAATTAATCGTGATTAATCGCAGTTTTAATCACACTGTTAAACAGTAGAACAACAATTGAAATGTATTACATGTTTTTGATGTTTTTCTACATTTCTAAATATGTTGATTTCAATTACAACGCAGTATACAAAGTTGAAAGTGCTCACTTTATATTATTATTTTTATTACAAATATTTGCACTGTAAAAATGGCAAACAAAAGAAATGGTAATTTTCAGATTACCTTATACAAGTACTGTAGTGCAATCTTTTTATTGTGTAAATGCAACTTACAAATGTAGATTTTTTCTGTTACATAACTGCACTAAAAAATAAAACAATGTAAAACTTTAGTACCTACAAGTCCACTTAGTCCTACTGCTTGTTCAGCCAATTGCTAAGACAAACAAGATTGTTTACATTTATGGGAGATAATGCTGCCAGCTTCTCATTTACAATGTCACCTGACAGTGAGAACAGGCATTCGCATGGCACTTTTGTAGCCAGCATTGCATGGTATTTACTTGCCAGATATGCTAAACATTCATATGCACCCTCATGCTTTGGCCACCATTCCAGAGGACATGCTTCTATGCTGATGACATTCATTAAAATAATAATGCATTAATTAAATTTGTGACTGAACTCCTTGGGGGAGAATTGTATGTCTTCTACTCTGTTTTATCTGCATTCTGCCATATATTTCATGTTATAGCAGTCTCAGATGATGACCCAGCACATGTTGTTCATTTTAAGAACACTTTCACTGCAGATTTGACAAAACGCAAAGAAGGTACCAATGTGAGATTTCTAAAGATAGCTACATCACTCAACTCAAGGTTTTAGAATTTGAAGTGCCTTCCAAAATCTGAGAGTGAGGAGGTGTGGAGCATACTTTCAGAAATCTTAAAAGAGCAGCATTCTGATGCAGAAACTACAGAAGCCGAACCACCAAAAAAGAAAATCAACCTTTCTGCTGACTCACATAATGAAAATAAACATGTGTCGGTCCGCATTGCTTTGGATGGCTATCGAGCAGAACCCGTTATCAGCATGGATGCATGTCCTCTGGAATGGTGGTTGAAGCACAAAGAGACATATGAATCTTTAGTGCATCTTGCACATAAATATCTTGCAACACCAACTACAATAGTGCCATGCAAATGCCTATTCTCACATTCAGGTGACATTGTAATCAAGAAGCGGGCAGCATTATCGCCTGAAAATGTAAACAAACTTGTTTGAGCGATTGGCTGAACAAGAAGTTGGACTGAGTGGATTCGCAGGCTCTAAAGTTTTACATCTTTTTATTTTTGAATGCAGTTATTTTTTGTACATAATTCTACACTTTTAAATTCAACTTTCATGTTAAAGAGATTGCATTACAGTACTTGTATTAGGTGAATTGAAAAATACTATTTCTTTTGTTTTTTACAGTGCAAATATTTATAACAAAAAATATAAAATGAGCAGTGTACACTTAGTACTCTGTGTTGTAATTGAAATCAATATATTTGAAAATGTAGAAAATATCCAAAACTATTTAAATAAATGGTATTCTTTTATTTTTTAACAGTGCGATTAATTTTTTCAATTGCGCGATTAATCGCGATTAATTTTTTTAATTGCTTGAGAGCCCTATTTTTCACCTTCGTCCACCTCTATATTTCCAGCTTCTAGGTTGGACCTATAGGGGAAATACAGAAAAAAATGCAAGACAGGCTCTTTGCCCAGAATATTTCTAGTCCAGCTAGGAGCTGGAAATGAATACTGCTATTATTTATTGAGCAGTGTCAATTATACACAGTATACATAAGGATCTAAGTCATGCATATGACAAGTTGTTCTTCTTTGCACTAAGTGGGGGGAACACACTGCACCAGAGTTGGGATTCACTCTCCCAGAGAGAACAGTGGTGATTACACTGCTGTACCAGGTGTTACCCTTGGGCAGTGGTTCCCAAACTTTAACAACTTGCTAACCCCTTTCACAAAAATATCAAATCTTGTGAACCCCCTCCTAAAAATGAATATTTCCAGGGATTTTCTCCCTTACCTGAGCATAAATTATAGAAGCAGTGATCTTGGAAATAATTTGGCTTTTTTACGACACACTTATTACACTATTACATTATTAATTTTATTACATTACATTATGAAAACGGCAACACTCTTCCAAGATTTCACTTTTGTAGCTCATATCACTTCGATTAAGCCTCCTACATGTTTCATCAAGGAGTACCAGACGTGAAACAGCATGAAGGTATTTAAGAAGCCAACTCAAATAAAGAGTTCCTCCCACAAGCATTTGGGTCTTGAGCAGTCCAGCCAAACCACGCCCGACTACAACAAAGCTTAAACTTGTTCGGCCAGGAAGTAATGGTCATAGGGCTCGGACTGCCGGGCCCCGCCGCCCCTAGGGACAGCTCTGTCTACTATTACAGAATTTTTTTCTGAGTAACTCCTGATACATTTCGTGAACCCCTCAAGGATTCACGAACCCCAGTTTGGGAACCACTGCCCTAGGGAAAGTCAGCTTTAAGATGCTCAGTTACCTTGGTTATGAGTACATTATGGGCCTGGTGTTCAATCAATAGTCACACCAAAAATCAGTGGATGAAATTCTCTGGCCTGTGTTAGTGAGGAGGTCAAATGAGAGGATAATAAATGTGCCTTCTGGCCTTAAAATCTATTAATCATGGGAAGACAGTTAAAAATAGAGGTTTCAGAGTAGCAGCCGTGTTAGTCTGTATCCACAAAAAGAAGAACAGGAGGACTTGTGGCACCTTAGAGACTAACAAATTTATTAGAGCATAAGCTTTCGTGGACTACAGCCCACTTCTTCGGATGCATATAGAATGGAACATATATTGAGGAGATATATATACACACATACAGAGAGCATAAACAGGTGGTAAGACAACTCCCACCTGTTTATGCTCTCTGTATGTGTGTATATATATCTCCTCAATATATGTTCCATTCTATATGCATCCGAAGAAGTGGGCTGTAGTCCACGAAAGCTTATGCTCTAATAAATTTGTTAGTCTCTAAGGTGCCACGAGTCCTCCTGTTCTTCTTTTTAAAAATAGAGGTAGCCAACCTTTTTGAAAACAAAGCTCTGGATATACCTAGATTGGAAGAGAGGAGGCCCACCAGCAGAAGTCACAGACAAGATTTAAGGGGAACCCCTGATTAGTTCTGCCCATTTTTTGAAGCAGAGTCGACTAGCTTCCACCATAGCAGCAGATAGGGAGGGGCTGTGCTTTGCAGTGCTTCAACTGCCATCCCCCTGGGAGGACTTTCTGCCATTGAGGTTTGGAAACCTGCCAGCCCATAGCTTGCAACCTGTGATATCGTTTTCTAATTTTACCTCTCTTTTGTGTTGGGAGTAGCAGGAAAACACAGGTGTCCTCTGTATTCAGAGATGCCTTTTGTCAAGGCTTCCCCAGGGAATGCCCCCTAGTAACTTCCATAGTTACAGAAGGAAGTTGATCCAAGGTTTTCTGTCTCCTTCCACTACAATTCATGAACACTACAGTTTTTCTTCTCTGACAGCAAACAACTCTCCCCACCTCAAAAAATAAGCTTGGACTGGCAAATCAGAGAGACATATCATGCTGGTATCAAACCAACAGTTTCCTGGCTCCAGAGGAACCAGCTCCTCAGCAGGATACACCTGCACAATTATGCTTTTAAAAAGCTATATATTGTAATTCCCTAAGGCTTAGGTGGAAGATTTGCTCCAAGCCCGGGTAAGAGGTGGCACAAAGCTGCTGACATTTCAGAAAGAGCCCCTGGAAGGAACTAGGTGTCTCAAAATCACAATCTCTTTTGGACTCGCTGGGATAGCAGTCAGAAACGGATCCTGACTTTACTCTTTCAGGGGGTTCGATACCTGCTACCTGCAACAGGCCCGGGAGGGCATTGTTACCTCAGGACATATATTAGAATGCTCATTTGAAAGATTGCTATGGTTGCAGTTCAGTCCTGATTCCTGACACGGCAAGAACACCATCTAGAGAGGCAATGCCGCCAGTTCCTACAGTGGTTGTTGCGTTAGGAAGATTTCCAAGGACTGACCTGGTCCTGTTCAGCTTGTGAAGTCTGACCAGAACCCTTGCCTGAGGAGCTGTGGCTTCAGAGGAAGTTATAGAGAGGATACACTGGCAGTTATTAAGCTGTCTGCTTCAGCTCTGACTGTAGAAAATGTACATGTCTCATAAAAAAAGGAATTTCTCAGAAGTCTAGGAATGGTAAGTGTCAGCCTTACAAAATTGTCATGAAAATGGACTTGTTCACAATGATGCTGATAAGTAAAAACTACTATTGTACTCTCCTGTCAAAGAAAGTGATTTGCCTTGTGTAAATAGGCAAGTATAAATCTAAAAGTTGCAGTAAGAGGTGTTGCCATATGTATTAAAAATGTATACACTTGGACTGAGGTTAAGATGGAAATAGGAGACAAACTTGCTGAAAGACTCTGGGTAAAAACAAGGGTGATGTCATGGGAGGGGTCTACTACAGACCATCTAACCAGGAAGAAAGGGTGGATGAGGCTTTTTTTAAACAACTTACAAAATCACACTAAGCACAGGATATGGTGGTGATGGGGGACTTCAGCTACCTAGACATCTGTTGGGAAAATAACACAGCAGGGCACAGATTATCCAACAAGTTCTTGGAATGTATTGGAGATAATTTTTCAGTTCAGAAGGGGGAGAAAGCTACTATAGGAGACACTGTTCTAGTTTTGATTTTGACAAATAGGGAGGAATTGGTTGAAAATTTGAAAGTGAAAGGCAGCTTAGGTGAAAGTGATCATTAAATGGTAGAGTTCATGATTCTAAGCAATGGTAGGAGGGAAAACAGAACAATAAAGATAATGGATTTCAAGAAGGCAGACTTTAGCAGACTCAGGGAGTTGAAGGTAAGATCCCATGGGAAGCAAATCTAAGGGGAAAAAATACTTCAAGATAGTTGGCAGTTTTTCCAAAAAGACATTAAGGGCATAAGAGCAAACTATCCCCAAATATGTGTGGGAAAGACAGGTAGTATGGCAAGAGACTACCCTGACTTAACCAGGAGATCTCCAGTGATCTGAAACTCAAAAAAGAGTCCTACAAAAAGTGGAAATTAGGTCTAATTACAAAGGATGAATATAAACAAAGAATATATAGGGACAAAATTAGAAAGTCCAAGGTACAAAATGAGATTAAACTAGCTAGAGACATAAAGGGTAACAAGAAAATATTCTACAAGTGCATTAGAAGCAAGAGGAAGACCAAGGATGAGGTAGGCCCGTTACTCAATGAAGCGGGGGGAAACAACAATAGAAAATGTGGAAATGGCAGAAGTGTTAAATGACTTTTTTGTTTCAGTTTTTACCAAAAAAGGTTAGTAGCGATTGGACATCTAACATGGTGAATGCCAGTGAAAATGAGGTAGGATCAGAGGCTAAAACAGGGAAAGAACAAGTTGAAAATTACAAGTTAGATGTCTGAGTTGGCAGGGCCTAATGAAATAGATCCTAGAATACTGAAGGAGCTGACTGAGGAGGTATCTGAGCCATTTGTGATTATCTTCCAAAAATCATGGACGATGGGATAGATTTCAGAGGACTGGAAAAGGGCAAATATAGTACCAATCTATAAAAAAGGAAATAATGACAACTCAGGGAATTACAGACCAATCAGCTTAACTTTAGTATCTGGAAAAACATCAGAGCAAATAATTAAGCAATCAATTTGCAAACACCTAGAAGATAATAAGGTGATAAGTAACAGTCAGCTTGGATTTGTCAAGAACAAATAATGTGAAATCAACCTAATAGCTTTCTTTGACCAGGTAACAAGCCTTGTGGATAGGGGGGAAGCAGTAGATATGGTATATCTTGACTTTAGTAAGGCTTTTGATATTGTCTCACATAGGGTTACCATATCTCAGAAATAAAAAAAGAGGACCCTCCACGGGCCCTGGCCCCGCCCATTTCCCCACCCCTAGCCCCGCCCCAACTCCGCCCTTCCCCACTCTAACTCCGCCCCCTCCTCCCTCCCACTCCCAGCCAGGGGGAAAGGGCTGCCCCAGTGCTACCGGCTTCAGGGTTTGCCGGGCAGCCCCCAGACCCTGCGCCCCCAGCCGGCACTTCCCCAGCGCAGCTGGAGCCCGGGAGGGGAAGCGCCCAGCCGGGGGCGCAGGGTCTGGAGGCTGCCCGGCAAACCATGAAGCTGGTAGCACTCGGGCTTTGGGCAGCCCCTATGCCTCCGGACCCTGCGCCCCCAGCCGGGCACTTCCCCTCCCGGGCTCTGGCGGCGCAGGGTCCGGAGGCACGGGGGCTGCCCGAAGCCGGTAGCGCTCGGGCAGCCCGGCTCTTAAACAGAGCCGAGTTGCCCGAGCGCTACTGGCTTCGGGCAGCCCCTATGCCTCCGGACCCTGCGCCCCCAGCCGGGCACTTCCCCTCCCGGGCTCCGGCGGCGCAGAGTCTGGAAGCACGGGGGCTGCCCGAAGCCGGTAGCGCTCGGGCAGCCCGGCTCTTAAACAGAGCAGAAGAGGAGCAGAGCCTCCAGCCGCGGGGGCTCTGCGTAATTTACACTGTGTCAGTTACACAGAGCCGAAGAGGAGCAGAGCTGCCGCGGCTGGAGGCTCTGCTCCTCTTCGGCTCTGTGTAACTGACACAGTGTAAGTTACGCAGAGCCGCCGCGGCTGGAGGCTCTGCTCCTCTTCGGCTCTGTGTAACTGACACAGTGTAAGTTACGCAGAGCCGCCGCGGCTGGAGGCTCTGCTCCTCTTCGGCTCTGTTTAAGAGCCAGGCTGCCCGAGCGCTACCGGCTTCGGGCAGCCCCGTGCCTCCGGACCCTGCGCCGCCAGAGCCCGGGAGGGGAAGTACCCGGCTGGGGGCGCAGGGTCTGGAGGCACGGGGGCTGCCCGAAGCCGGTAGCTCTCGGGCAGCCCGGCTCTTAAACAGAGCCGAAGAGGAGCAGAGCCTCCAGCCGCGGCGGCTCTGCTCCTCCCCGACTCTTCGGCTCTGTTTAAGAGCCGGGCTGCCCGAGCGCTACCGGCTTCGGGCAGCCCCCGTGCCTCCAGACCCTGCGCGCCTAGCCGGGCACTTCCCCTCCCGGGCTCCGGCGGCGCAGGGTCTGGAGGCACGGGGCTGCCCGAAGCCGGTAGCGCTCGGGCAGCCCAGCTCTTAAACAGAGCCGAAGAGTCGGGGAGGAGCAGAGCCGCCATTTTCCCGGACATGTTCGGCTTTTTGGCAATTCCCCCCGGACGGGGGTTTGACTGCCGAAAAGCCGGACATGTCCGGGAAATTAGGACGTATGGTAACCCTATCTCACATGACCTTCTCATAAACAAAGTAGGGAAATACAACCTAGATGGAGCTACTGTAGGGTGGGTGAATATCTGGTTGGAAAACTGTTCTCAGAGAGTAGTTGTCAGTGGTTTACAGTCAAGCTGAAGGGCATATTGAGTGGGATCCCACAAGGATCAGTCCTGGGTCTAATTCTGTTCAATATCTTCATCAATGATTTAGATAATGGCTTAGAGAGAGTACACTTATAAAGTTTGCAGGTCATGGCAAGCTGGAAGGGGTTGCAAGTGCTTTGGAGGATAGGATTAAAATTCAAAATGATCTGACAAACTGGAGAAATGGTCTTAAGTAAATAGGATGAAATTAAATATGGACAAAGGCAAAGTACTCCACTTAGGAAGGATCAATCAGTTGTACACACATACAAAATGGGAAATGACTGCTTAGGAAGGAGTACTGCGAAAAAGGATCTGGGGGTCATAGTGGACCACAAGCAGGAGTGTTGTAAGCAAGACAAGAGTAGTAATTCAGCTCTACTCTGCTGATTAGGCCTCAACTGGAATAATGTGTCCAGTTCTGGGTGCCACATTTCAAGAAAGATGTGGACAAATTGGAGAGAATCCAGAGAAGAGCAACAAAAATGATTAAAGGTCTAGAAAACATCACCTATGAGGGAAGATTGAAAAAAACTGGGTTTATTTAGTCTGGAGAAGGGAAGACTGAGAGGGACATGAGAACAGTTTTCAAGTACCTAAAAGGTGTTACAAGGAGGAGGGAGAAAAATTGTTGTTCTTAACCACTGAAGCTAGGACATGAAGCAATGGGCTTAAATTGCAGCAAGGAAGGTTTAGGTTGGACATTAGGAAAAAATTCCTAACTGTCAGGGTGGTTAAGCACTAGAATGAATTTCCCAGGAAGGTAATGGAATCTCCATCATTGGAGATTTTTAAGAGCAGGTTAGACTCTTGAGGTCCCTTCCAGTCCCATGATTCTATAATTAGAAAGAAAATGAAAACAAACAATGGAGCCAAAAATAATACAGTAAAAATATGCCTAAAGCTGATGGAGAAATTAGTAATATTCTATAGCGAAACAGACAAAGGCAACAAACCTCAGTGTAAAAGAAACTCTGATGTATTCTAGGATGAATAAAAATACCATCATATGTGAAAAGTCAGATGCATGGCTTCATCAAAGAGTCTTCTGGAAAAGATTTACTACAAATTACACCTCTGCTCCCTACTCACGCTTCATAAATGAAGTATAGGATTTTTAAGAGACATTTTCTCTTTCTTTTGTCAGATCTGGAGTCATTAAACAGAGATTAGCTGGATAAATAGAGGAAGTGATTTTTAAACTGTTTGCAAACTTAATGTGAAGAGCCCAGCCTTGCAAATTATCATGTCTAATCAGAGATGCACGCTTCACTGCTCCAGTAATTGTACTAGTATTAGTCAAATTCTTGTTGTCTCCTCATTAGCCATGAAAAGGAGACTCAAGATGTACTTCATTAGAGTATCCTGAATATAAATTGTTAGTGGAAGGAGAGAGAGAGAGAGAGAGAGAGAGAGAGAGAGATGCACTGCAGACCATACTGTATATGGAAGGAACACATTTTTAGAGCAGAAAGGATCTGGTATCATTTCATTATTTTATTGGATATATGTATTTAACAAACAACCCCACGCTAAACTTTATTAATTCCCCCTCCCCTTTTATTTGACGTTAGACTGGGTATTTTACAAATTCAATTCATAATTGATGCAGCAAAAATTAAGTTAGTGTATTATATAGTCTTTATTGCTTCCTTAGACTGCAAGTTTCAACTAAAACAAGAACTGGTTGTTTTTATTAGTGACAGTTGGTAACTTCTTGATCACTGCAGAACAGATAAAGACAATCTAATTTACTGTAAACATGGCTCTAATTAAAAGGTTTAGGCCTCAATTCAGCAAGACATTTAAGCACACGCTTAAGTCCATCCCTATTCAACAAAATACTTAAGTGCATGCTTAACTTTATGTCAACAGAACTTAAAAGCATGCCTAAAAGCAAGCATGTGCTTTAAATGAATTGAGGTCTGAAAAAAATCTTGCTAGAATAGGTTTTTCAAGAGGGTCTACTGCAATGGATTGCAAGTTACAATTAAATAGAAGTAAAAGACTTTAAGCAAATTTCATAGGTCTAGAGACAGAAGCAAAGCAACTATTCCCATCCATGTTTTCATAACTTACTATTGGTGCAAATCTAAATGAGTTTTGGACATTCATACTATTCAAAGAGTTTTGAAACCATGAATGAGTTATGCAGGGCATCCTAAATATATGCCAACAAATTCTCTTTTTTACCACCCCTTACCATAATGTATTGTGGAGATGGTGAAGTTGCTACAGAGTTTACTGTAACATTATTTGTTAAATATTTAGGGGGTTTTACAAACTGTTATTGGTTTTACTTTTTTGTATCCCTTCACCTAGAACAACCAGGTACCATAGTTACCATAAGATCAGCTGGCTCAGGCCTCAGAAGATGAGAAACCGTCAAAAATAAGCTAATTAGAGACAGGTCTGGTTAGTGCTTGTGTGAGAAACCTGCTGTGCAGCGGGCGGGAATAACAATGAAGGGAGGCTGGGGATTCAATAGGCGAGTTCTCTAAGTCCATGAGCCAATTCCCGAATGGGGTGTTAGGGAACACGCTGCTGCTAGAGTGCTGTTATTCAGAAAAGATATAAAGCTGAGTCACTGTCCCCTGGTGTTCACTAATGTGCCTATGGCACTTTTCTCTAGAGTAAAGGTGTTCACGTCAAATTCCACATGGGCAACTAGATTCCATCTACAGTTCCTGTTGCCTAGATTAATCTTTACCTCATGTGCCAGATTGCTCTGTAGTCTTGTTATTAAACAGTGCCAATGTCCCTCTACTCTAAGGCTGGTGATGTGATTCTTCTACCTGAAAAACACTTCGGGCTCCTTCTGTATCCTTCCACTACAGAGAGAGGTTTCAATTTAAATGATCCTTTTAATGCTTTATCCCCATGCTTGTTGTTACAATCAGACATACAAAGGAAGAGATGATGAATGCAATCATAAGAGTGATAGATAAGAGTTGATTACAATCCTACCTAAGATTTTAAAAAACTCTCAGTAGGTCAACCCTATCTAAAATAAAACAAGAATATCTAATATAGCAACATGATCACATACAGTAAATGTGTGTCAGGGTGCCTAGATCTATGGCTATGTTTATTTCAGTATAAATAACTAAAAGACACAAACAAAAGATATGGAGGACAGGTAAGCATGGATTTTCACACTGCTCAACCAAGCTGGAAAATTTGAGTCCTCCAGCCTACTAAAATATATATAAAGTACTGAGTTTCATAATATCCATATTCAAGCTGCATATAGTCAATGGGACTACTCATGGGAGCAGAGTGATGCAGGTACGTATGTAATTGCTGGATTAAGGCTGTGATTCCTGCCCACTCAGGTCCGTCAAAACATGAAGCTACCACAGCTCCCCTCCAATATACCTAATATCTTAGGACTATCATTGATATTATTTATTTTCTGTATGACCATAGTACCTAGAAGCCCAATTTATGAAGCAAGTCACCATTGTGCTAGGTGCTGTCCCTGGCCAGTGATCCCTTGGGGAAAAAAATAATCTGAAATACTGGCTGGTTGTAAAATTATGCCTCTTTGAACAATATTAAAATCTTTCAGAGAGAATTAATATAAGAACCAGCATCCACAATAGAGTAGAGCCCTAAAGTGGTTTCCAGAATTTAATTAGACTAACTGTTCCCCCCCTACATTGGTACCACTTTATAATAAGTGCAAATCATTATTAATTCCTTTGGTGTTCACTGTAACAACATAAATCATGATGAACTCTTTTGGTAGCAACACATATGTTGTTCCATAATAATTTAGCATTGCTTAATATTAACTTGAAATTAATTTATAAAATATACTGTTTGTTAATACATAGTATACATTGATAAAATAATATTTTTATAGTCATTAGTATTAAGATTATCTGAATGAACATCATACATGGCTGGAGCAGTGCCTCCTTGTGGACCTTTCACGCACCCCAACACAGCCACGGGACTCTCTGTGGGGGAAGAAGGCTGTTTCTTCTACCCATTGAGGTGGGCTCCGGCCCACAGGCTAATTGTCCCTTCTGTCTTATCCCTCTGCTGGAGCATTTGGGGGGAAGGACTTAGCCCCAAAACATTCTACAACAAGAAGCAAACCTCACTCAATACTGGGCCATCCCCCAGTGGGGTAGCCCTGCTCTTTCCTTTGGGCTTGGTTCTCAGAACAGTCTTTGATTCATGTATCACTTGCTCCTTGGGGTCTAACTATTCTTCTCCAGTGGCTGCTCCAGCCAGCAGGCCCATCTCTCTGCATCTCTGTGTGAGGAAAAATTTAGCAGGCCTTAAACTTTAGTCAAGGCCCTGAGTTTGGTCAAGCTTGCTTACAGTCATTGAACTAAGATCCTGCTTGTTTCTGTGTACAAGGGACAGAAGGAGTCAGAGTGGAAAAAATCCCCAAACAGAACAATTTGTAATAGCCCAAGCTTAGGAAATATATAACTGTAATAGCACTGTTAGAAAAGTCAAACCGCAAACAAACCAGACTGTGAACAACAATAACAGGAAAAGCCAAATAAGAAGGATGATTGTTCTTTCTGCTGTTGACCTGTATTAATTTTGCAATGTATTCCAAATAAGGTAATTAATACGGAAGTAGTGTAATTTGTCTGTGGTTTTAAGCTTTATAAAGCTTGTGTGTTCCTCAACTCGGGGTGGGGGAAGCTCCAATAGCTGTCACTCCCTGTACGCTTGTAATCAATAAAGGGCCTCAGACTGATCTGATTGAAAACACAATGTGTGGATTGATTTTTCCACATCAATTGGTGCCGTGACTCGGATAGACAGCAACCCCGAACACCGGAGGACTGCGAGCTGTTCCCCACCAGTCCCCCGGGCCCATCGGAAAGGTAAGAGACCTTCTGAAATCTCTATTTAGGGTTTCTGGTGGAGGACCACCCGTAGGCTCTGGGTTCGGGTGAGTTGCACGCTCTATTTGGACTTTTTGCTGCCAGACACACCTGACGCCCTTCTGATCTGTTCTGTACTGTACCCCACCCCGGGAACAGCCAAGTGTGTGGTTAGATAGGCCTCTGACTCTATTACTGTGTGCCAGTGTGTGTGTTGGTGTGAGAGTGATCTGTTATAAGGGTCACAGGAAGACGCCCAGAGCTCTCTGCGAAGCTTGTTGGCTCGTGACTGGAGATGTCTCTAAAGCAAGCCCTGTGACCCCACCTGGAAGGGCCGAAACAGAAGGGCCCTGACCGAAGTAGCCTCACTCTGCTGGTTTGACCGCCGAGGGGACTGCCTGGGTCTAGGTTTGTGTGACCCTATCCTCCCCGCCTTTGGGCGGGGAGGATTTCCTCAACCTCTCTCCTCTGATTCTCCTCCCCACCCCCCAAGGGCAGTGTCTGAGCCACTGAAGGGTCCAAAACCCCACCAAGAGCAACAGAGTAAGCTGCGCCATTTTCTCTGAGACCAGCCGATACTCTTTGCTGAACGGGGGTGTAGACGGTCGTGGACACCCTACAATAAGCCTTCCCTGTGTAAAAGACCCGAGTGAAAGTGATCTATTAAAATGGGGATGGTGAGACAAAAGGAATCACCGTCCCACCAAAAGGGCGCACCTGAGTATTGTATGTTTGTATGTACGCAAATTGCAGTCCTTTCACTTGTAAGCTTTTTAAAGGCTGGGATCCCCACAAAGCCAGTTCGATGCATATTTTAATTGGTATGAAGAAGCAGAAAAATGGTGCTATGAATCTCAAATGAGGAGTCTCAAGGACTCCCAGGAGAAACTTACCACACAATTAAAAGAAATAAAAAGGGAATTGGCAAAGAATTTATATTCAACTAAGCTGGCAAGAAATATTATGCAACAAAAGCCCCTTATGTTCACCCCTCAGACAGTGTCTCCCAGTGCTGAGGAAATATTCCCCTTGTGCCAATTCCCGGGCATTGGCGCTTCGGGTCAGGAGACCTTGGTGTCTGTGCATGCATCTTGGTCTCCCATGGATTTGTATAATTTAATTATTTTTTTCTGAAAATAAGAGAAGACCCTCTTAAATTTCAAGAAGAATTAAAATCTGTCATGCACTGTTATAACCCTACCTGGGCAGACTTAAACCAACTCTTGAAGGGAGTCCTGCCCAGGAAAACATTAAATCACCTTTATCAGGCAGCCCGGTGGCCCATGGAGGACCCAGGCCACAACCAGGACACAATAAATAGGATCAGAAACAGGCTGTGGGAAGCAGTTCTCACAGCCTGCCCAAAGAAAGCAGATTGGGCCAAAATTAGCACCTGTAAACCAAGTAAAGAAAAGAATCTAAATGAAATTTTAGCAGCTACCCAACACTATCACTGCCACATTGAAACAAAGTTAATGACCCTCCAGCTCCGGGACATACAGGGACCCTGCAATAGCCGCCCATTGCTGGGGAGAGGGGAAAGGCCAAACCAAGGTCCCCACCATCCACCTCCCCAGGGACGGCATGTGTCACTATTGCAAACAGATGGGCCATTGGGAAAAGGGAATGTCCCTACCGTCCGGCTGCTCCACAAGTGGTAGGGGTGGGCAAGGTTCTTGTGCCCCACCCCGTTTCTTCACCTCTGACAATTTCTGTTGGTCCTCTGTCTAACTATCATGTTTTTCTCCTCAGCCCTTGTTCACCAGCTAACCTTTTGGGAAAAGACTTGCTGTGTAAATTAAATTGTATAATCTGCTGTATCCCAGATGGTGTGTATCTGGACGTGCCGGTCCCGCTCACAATGAGGTCCTGGCAGTTTACAGGAGAAGACCGACCCCAGCCCTTCCTCGTTGCAACAGGAACTGCTGGCTAAGGTCTCTCCCTCCCTGTGGGCCTTGTGAGCTGATCATGCCAGCCAGGTTGGGTGCATTGGGTCTGTCCAACCGTTAAGATTCGCCTAAACCCAGCAAGGCCCCTTCCCGAGGTGCAGCAGTACCCTCTATCAAAACAGGCCAAGGAAAAATCCAACCTATTATTACCTCCTGCATTCAGCAAGAAGTCATTATTCCTATGGTCAGTGAGTGTAACTCCCCCATTTTACAGTGCTGTTAATGTGGCTGTTCTCCCTACCTTTCCCGTTGTCCCTAGCCCTGCTACTATCCTTTCGTACAATGCGTCGGTGCTGAGGGGTTGTTACCGCCTCAAGGAAAGATTGTATTAAGTCCGGACATAAAGAATTAAGGTTATTATTAAATAAGATGTATCTAGAAATAAAGAAATAAATGTGTGTGTATAAATAAATAAAAAGGGGGTTAGTCAAAAAGCCCACCCTCCTTGCTAAATTGATAGTGAAACAATGCCTGTGCCCATGGAAAGAAATAATGCAACAAGGAAAAAAATGATCGGGCCCAGACATGCAGGCAACCACAGTTTGAGAAAGTTGCTGCCTCACTGCCAGACAGATAAGTGAATTAAGACAACAAAATCTCAAAAAATAGCTTGCGGAAGCTAGCCAAAACTACCTGAAGATGAAATTTTTAATATTCCTTAGCCTCTCCTTCTTAACGAACTTAGGGTGGAAATGGGAAAGTAATATTTTCCTAAATCTTAGCCAATCAGTAGCCTCACTAGTGACTAATCAAATGTTTACCCAAAGAGTCTGTTCTGCCACTGGAAATTTTACCTGTACTGAAAATTATTCCTGTAACTAATAATTTATCCTGTACCCTATTGCAATATACCCCTTCCTTTGCCATTGACGCTGATGCTTCTCTGCCCTTTGTGAAGGTGTTTGACCAACAGATGAGGTATAATACTTCACAGAGGAGAGATGTGTTAGGACATCAATGGACTGTAATTAATGCTACATTAGGGACCATTAAATTCACACTGTCCTTATCCAGTTTTCAAATTACCTCTCCATATCCAAATTGCTCTAAAGAGCTGCCATTCGGCTAGCTCAGCAAAAGACCTGCGTTTCCCCTAAAAAGAGAAGGGACTTGGCTGGACACTTATGGGATGGTGCAAATAGCGTAGCTGCAATCTGGAATGTCCATAAAAGCCAGGAACTTGAGGAGAAATTGGGACACTTAGAAAAGGCCATAGGCCTTATTACTGGAGCACAGCTAACCCAGGTACAGCTGTTGATGAATTATGTATTATTTCCACCCTCAGTGCAATGACCCAGAAGCTAGTAACAGATATGGTGCTTAGTATCATTGGGGCTGGGAAGGCATTGCAGTGGGATCTGGCCTGTTTGGAGATCCAAGATTTTCTGAATGACCAGCTAAAGGACATTCAGAGGGACTGTGACGGGGTTGGGACTCACCACCTGGCGCCTCCTACTGGTTGTCTCGGGAATTAGCTCTGTCCAGTGGAGCGCCCCTCCTGATGGTATCCCATCCGGCGTCTCACCCTCGGTTGGCGTGTCCGGACCTGCATTGCTCCCAAGCTCACGGCATCCTCTTCGAGCCACTGCCCTCCGGTAGTGCCCCTTAGTCCATCCTTGCCCCTTCCGGGGGGGGGATCAATCAGCTGCCTCTCTGTGTCCTGGCCAATGTGGCCAACTGCACCCTCAAAGTCACTCCCCTCTTGGCAGGGGGTTGGTGCAGCTCTAGATGGCCACTCTGTCGGCCGGATGCAAGGCAAGGGGGAAAGGGGGGACCCAGGCCCGCCCACTACTCTGGGTCCCAACCCAGGGACCCTCTAGTGGCAGCCGTCCTGCCCTCCTTCTCTCCCTCTGTCTCTCCACGTCCCTGGGCCGCTTTCCCTTTGACCCCTATCACCGGCTAAACCCTTCCCTTCAGGGCCTGCAGCCTGACAGACTCCAGGCTGGAGTTACCTTCTGCTCCCCCGGGCCTGCCCAGCACTGCGCTGTCCCGGGTGCTAGTCTCCCAGCCTGGAGACAGACCTTTCCCTGTCGAAGGCCTGGGACAGACAGCCTGCTCCTTTCCTGAGCAGCCTTCTTATAGGGCTGAGCCTGGCCCTGATTGGCTCCCTATAAGGCCTTCCCTGATTGGCTCCCTGTCTGCGCAGGCCCACTGGCCTGCTGCAGTCCAAATTCAGGGAGTGGGGCAGCCGCCCCACTACAGGGACCTTAAGCATCAGGCCTGGCCTCTGCCCTTACAGCCACCTCGGGAGTACCACTTGATCTGTGACCAAGGAGACATACTTGGAGATTTTCTGGGTGGGAGTGCAGTCGTTCACAGTGTTCCTTCCAAGCATATGGGCTGGTCAGAGGGATGTGGGATCCCACAAACCGAATCCTTCTGGGTCCGTGGGGAGGATGCATGTGGGATTGGGTAATTCACCAAGACATTTGGGAAATTAAACCACCTGGTATGCCTAACCAATTTATAGTTAGTGCTCCTGAAATAACACTCAATATCTGGATAGGGATAGGATCAATCAATGAACACTCTGACCATTAAAGCCCCCACAGCTTCAGTGTATACGGAAACTAAAGCCAGGAGAGGTTGTCTCAATTTATAACAGCATTTGTTGGGAGGGTGAAGAACAAGGAACTACCCTGACAGGACACCTGAACTTTAAAGCTAATGACAGCTGTGTGTTTGTCGAGGCTACCATTTTGCAGAATGTATATTTAAATCTTACCACTTCTGCAGGAAGCCATATCATATATTGGCCTGCAGATAGAATTTTGCAATTGGCCCTTCAACCTCAAATACCCTTTAATTGGACTACCCTAGTACCTGACCGATTCCAAAATTTGCTTTCAATCCTACCAGAGGTTCAGAAAATTTCTGACATACAGGGACAAATTCACATGCTCCAAAATGTATATCAAGTTGAAAAGAATGCCTTTCATACAGCCTATAGAGTGTCCACTTTATGTACTAAGTATGATGCCGTATGCTTTATAACCAAGGCTATTCAGCATCCCAAACCACATTATTTTCTTATTTTGGGAATGTTATCACTTTTATTATTTTTTGTCATAGAATTGTGTTATTACTGTTGTTGTAATGAATGCATTTATCATTGTGCTAGACCTGCTAGGCTCAATGTACGAGAGCAAGTGGCGCTAATGATTGTTAATGAACATAATGACAACAGTTTGGAAAACCGGAGGCCAGAGGCAGTAATGAATGTGTATGAGGAAATGCAGGTAGAGGGAGAGGAAGAGAGAGAGGAAATTAGTGGATTAATGAACATAGAGGCGTAGGCTGAAGTGATGCCAAAGAGGCATCAAAGGGGGGAATTGTGAGGGAAAATTTAGCAGGCCTTAAACTTTAGTCAAGGCCCTGAGTTTGGTCAAGCTTGCTTACAGCCCTTGAACTAAGATCCTGCTTGTTTCTGTGTACAAAGGGCAGAAGGAGTCAGAGTGGAAAAAATCCCCAAACAGAACAATTTGTAATAGCCCAAGCTTAGGAAATATATAACCGCAATAGCACTGTTAGAAAAGTCAAACCGCAAACGAACCAGACTGTGAATAACAATAACAGGAAAAGCCAAATAAGAAGGATGATTGTTCTTTCTGCTTTTGACCTGTATTAATTTTGCAATGTATTCCAAATAAGGTAATTAATACGGAAGTAGTGTAATTTGTCTGTGGTTTTAAGCTTTAAAAAGCTTGTGTGTTCCTCGACTCAGGGGGGAAGCTCCAATAGCTGTCACCCCCTGCGTGCTTGTAATCAATAAAGGGCCTCAGACTGATCTGATTGAAAACACAATGCATGGATCGATTTTTCCACATCATCTGCAAGTCATGATCCCTTCAGGCAGAGCTCCATCCTCCTTCCTGGCCATCCAGCACTCAATTGAGCCAGGCTCTTTTTATTCCCCCTCCAGGCATTGGCTACAGGTACAGTGGGGGCAGGACTAGCTGGGCCATTAGGCTCTCCTTAACCCCTTCTTTACTGGTGTGGGGCTACTCTGCTCCCATCACAGACTTTATAAAATCCATAGGTACATGGTATACAGATAACTATTAACAATAGCTTGTATTTATTCATAGAACAAATGTCATCCCCAAGTGTTTTGCAGACTGTATTAGGGTGACTGTAACAATGATGGTGGAGGTGCAGTTCACGATTCCATAGTTAAGGTTGACATGAGTTTTGCATTTAATATTATATAATGGGGTTTGGGAATGAGATGTAAAGTATAACTTACAGATTCATAGATTCCAAGGCCAGAAGGGACCATTGTGATCACCTAGTCAGAGCTCCCATGTAACACAGGTCATAAAATCAAATAATTCCTAGACCATATCTTTCAGAAAAAATCCAATCTTGGATTTAAAAATTGCCCATGATGCAAAATCTATCACCACCCTTGGTAAATTGCTCCAATGGTTAGTTACCCTCACTGTCAAAAATTTACACCTTATTTCCAGCCTGAAATTATCTAGCTTCAACTTCCAGCCATTGCCTTGTGTTATGACTTTCTCTGCTAGATTGAAGAGTCCACTATCAAATAGTTGTTCACCACGTAAGTACTCGTAGACTGTGCTTCAGTCACCTCCAAATCTTCACTTTGTTAAACTATTAAATGACAAGAGAAATGCAGGTAGAAAGAATTTAAACTATAGCTAGAGTGTGCCAAAAGAAACACACATGCAAAGTTTCATGGGGTGTTCAGTAAACAAGTGATCTGACTAAACTGCATCACCCCCAATGCACTGTCTTGATATTGATTCTGAAAGAACAGTGTCACCTACTGAAATGCCTTAACTACTGCCTGCAGGACGTGGTTTCCATTGATAGGCTACTACTGAGGTACTGACCATCAAGATACAATCAGAGTAAATAATTCAGAGAGAATCATTTATTCAAAACATTTTGCCTATTTTTCTATTCACAAGTTGTCTGTGAACGGTCTATGATTTTCTCAAAGTGGTCATTATTCCATAATGTTCAGTGAACAATTGAAACTCTTCATCTGTAGACTGATCATGAAATGTTTGTTGTGAATAGTTGATAGTTCACATTTTGAGTGTGTTAGTTTAGACTGGAAACATAAGTCACATGGTATTAGTTCTGTTCCCTGATTGCATGAGAAAGTGAATGAGTAAGATATCTGAAAGGACAGCTTCTAAAGTTTGCAGAGGGGGTGGAATAAAAGTGTAATTAAAAAGGTGTGTGGTCAAGTAACATATCTTGCGATTGTAAATGACAAAGTGATTAAGTTTATGATATTCTCAGACTCTGAATATATGGAAACGTACTCAGTAAGTGATAACTGTGGAAAGAAACAGTTTTGTCTTTCCATGGATTTGCTTTAATCACTGGACAATACAAAAGCTCTGTGTTAAAAATTCACAAAGCAGGCATTTGGAATTCCTTTTATCTTTCTGAAGTACATTATGAGGCACTGATCACCATGTATCTGATGAAGTGGGCTCTAGCCCACGAAAGCTTATGCCCAAATAAATTTGTTAGTCTCTAAGGTGCCACAAGGGTTCCTCGTTGTTTTTGCATGTTATCTAAAGGTACTAACAAAATAGTTAACTTTTATTACAGATAGAAAGATTCCAAAGAGTGCAAGATCAAAACAGACAACTAACCAGCTACAGAAACTCACTCGCTCTTTCTACTCAAAAGCTGCTCTCAGGACAACTCTAATGAATTGTCCAGGGCAGAGATCAGAAGCAGGTATCAATTTTCACCTTTGCTGGGGCCCACACTTTTTAAACCAATAGGTACACCCTAATTTACACGGTCTGCAGCTTTGCCCAGTTTCATACATGGTGAAATTCACTCTCTAGGTACTGGACTAAACTATAGTTCCAGTTCTGAAACCAGATATCTGCATATATGTTTTTCCTCTTTGTAGAAATTAAGGCCCTGATTCAGCAAAACACTTCAGCATGTACTTAAGACCCATTCATTTTAATGGCACTTAGGCAAACAGATTAGAGGCCACCACTCAGCAGAGCACTTAAGCACATCCCTATTGAGCAAATCACATGCTTATCTCTTCTCATTTACACATGCATAACGCAGTGCTTTTACTCTTGATTTACACTGGTGTTAATGAAATCAAGAATGAGGCTCTGTAAATGTAGGCAATACTGGAGGGCCTCTCCAATCCTTTACTAAAAATCTGCTAGGTATGTTTAGTATTATAAATAATTATTTTTCTGCTAACCCTGGAACTCATGTAAAAATGAGTTATTGAAAATATTTCTTTCAGTACAACATGTAGAAACATATATTGCTCTCCATGACCATTTAAAAGTCTCATTTACATCAATGGGAGATTCCACCTTGGCACAAGGACAGGGCATCTATGTGTCTCATCTGTTTCCTGGAATAATTTCATCATAGATAATGGGAGGAGGGAGGGATTGCAGATCCTCAGCTGGTGCAAACTATCAGCTAGCAATCTGTTCCTAGAAGTATTCTCCTTTTGTGCATTATTGTTAGAGGAGCACATCTGTAAGTAATTACCCCCATTATGGAAGCGTCAGTTGCAGTTCTCCGGCTTAGGTTAAACTGAGTTTTGCCTTTAAGCAGGGAATCACCTTCTTTGTTATATATGAAGAATACCATGTATCCTCACCAAACTTACGCTCACTCCTTGAATGAAGAAGGAATTTTCTGGGAATTTACAAGTAAATGGTTAATACTGTCTGTTAATATCCAAATGACTTGCATTTGAAGAATCTCTTCAGACCTATATGCAGTTTAAAGTTTGAAGAATTCTATCTAAGCTCAGTCTCAAAATCCTAGAGCACCCTGAGCAATTACAATTTTCTGGAGTGATAGCAATTTCCAAAATTATGGTATCGTTCCCCCTATATACTGGATATTTAAATAATTTTTCCATGCAGAAGTCCTGCCACATTGAAGAGCTCTTTCCACAAAGCTTCATTCTGCACTCCTTTTTGTGCATCTCTCTCATCAGTGTTTGGATTTAACCACCAGAATTAGACAGGGACAACTTTAAATTGGTCTGACCCCTCCTCCTCTCCTCCATTAGGAGAGATAACAGGGCTCTTTCTTGAACTACCACAGCTCAGCATTTGCCTAATTCCAGCATCATTTCTTATACTTTCTCTCTTGCTTGCTCTGCTATTTTTCTTAATCTTATTCTGTCATTTTTTCCCCTTCACAATTTGCATCACTTTCATTTCCTCTCCTTGTCCCTCTATTTCCTTCTGAATCCTGTATCTGGCCTTTAAATCTCTCTCTTCCTTTTTCTTTCTTCCATTTTTCTTTTCTCTTCAAAGTTTCCTCTTTGATGCAGACCTTCCTGTTCCCCCACCCCCACCTCCCCATCAGCATGTAAAAAGAGAAACCCCAGCAAATTTCCTCCATGCACAGACCGAGTCGTTCTTTAAACAGACCAGTTTTTATTGCAACTAGAATGTGCTCCCACTGACTGATACTACAACTTGAGTCAACTCAAGTCATAAAAAGTAGCTTATATGTTTTACCAGGCTACTGGTTTTCACTGTTTATTCTCAATAGATGTGAGCCTGCATCAAAATTTCCAATACATAGCAGAAATCACAGCTACCTGTTCGAAAGGAGTGCCTAACGGTACTCCAAGCAATCTCATGGCCTCGTCATTCCCAGAAGGTGGTACTTCTTGTGCTGATATCACCGCTGAAGACAAGTAACATTTGAAATCCCAGTCCTAATATTCTGTGTGTGCTGAATACAAGCGGCTTTTACCTCACAGTGTCCCCTGGCTCTTTATCAACTATCCCTATGTAGATCCCTCAGGAGTGGAGGAAAGCAACAAATTGTCACACAAAAATGGTAGGTGGAGCAATTTTAGCTAAGGACACAGGGTCAAATTCTTACCCAAAATGATACAGCATCTTTAAGATACAGAGAGACTCGAATTTTGAAGTCTCAGCAGAAATACCCTACAACCAGTACAGTCCGTGGTACTCTGGATGTCTGCCTCAGAAGAGACTAATTTGATAGTGCGGGGATTTGAACTTAACATGCCAGCAAGGAAAAGTGTTTGACACCTGCTGCCACTGAACTGCCCTTCCATTAATATGGAGTCCGCTGGTACCTTCCTAGGGAGAGAATTGCAAGGGCCTGATTCTGAACTCATAGCAATATAAATCAGGTGCAACTACACTGAAGTCATTGGAGTGAAACTGTTGTGAGTGAGATCAGGCTCAGGCACTAAGGATGAAATCCTGGACCTAATGAAGTCAATGACAGTGGTCCCATTGTCTTCAATGGAGCCAGGATTTCACCCTAAATGATTTAGACCGTCCATTATTATCTACTCTCCTCCCCCAAGCTTGTGCAGTCCCCTGCCTGCATGGATCAGGCATGACCTGAGTCAAAATGTAAGAATCACATAGTCATTCACCTTTAGTATTTATATTTGTGATCAGCAGCTGGTAGATAAACATGCAATCATTTTATTAAATATAAATTGTATCCTTATTTGAGTGACCCGATGGATCCTCAACTAACCAGGGCACCTGACTGGCTTCTGGAATAACCTAGAGCTGTGTAGGTTTACTACTTCTCTAGCTTCTCTTTGGGATACAATCAAGACAACAACTGTGAAAAGTCTGAAGTGATGCTAAACTGTTACAACTGTTCAGCAAGATCTAAATGATTCACAAAGCATTCTACAGCGCTGGGCCAGATTCTCCGCTGAAATAAACTGGTTGTAGCACTGTTTGACTTCAATGGAGCTATGCCGATTTACAGCAGCTAAGGATCTGCCTTTTGTTTTTGAAAGGGAGAAGTTTTTTATGTTTAATAACTGTATAATGTAAAAATAAATGAAAACCAAGCATTTTAGATGTCTATCTTAGGTCTCTTGGGAATGACTTGCTCGATAATGATGTGAATTTGAGCATCCCTTTTTGTATAGAAAATGACAAAGTGAGAAGATGCACTCAAATATATAAAGAAATTGGACCATGTAACATTCACACCACAGTCCTCCTGTTTGCAGTGGCCTGGCATATGAAAGAAACATGATGCCTCCAGAATACCCTGGGACAGTCCTCAGCGGGTGACAATCAGCACCACTCGTACCATTCTTTGCATTAAAGCAACAAGAGTTTATATGTAATAATTCAATTATTTGATGTAATCACTGAACAGCAGCAGCCAGAACTTGCTGTAAATGACATGCTCCCACTGTCTAAGTGCCCCTGGAGTTCAGAGCCCTGACAGCCAAAGTGGAAGATGGCATTGCTTTCTACAGCTGCGCCCACCCCCAGACACAAATGACAGCTGCATCACAGAGCTCTGTCAAAGTTAGTGGAGCTGTGACCATTCACATATAGGCTCTTTGGCTTTCTGTAAAATATCAGAGAAATCAAAGCTGAGTGCCTTTCCTTATTTCAACGGGGGAGGAGGGGAGAGGGGAGAAAAGGGCATCTGCATGGAGATCATTGCAGGATCAGGACCTAAGATATGCCTTGTGGGATACGTCTCTAGCATGGTGATTTTCAGAAAGGAAGGCACCTCTATCATGTGCTTTAAGTACATCTGCTGGTCAAATTGTTTTTTAAACTGGAGAAAATATAGTATAGGCACACAGCATTTTGGAGACGGGACTGGTGTGTGTGTGTGTGTACGCGCACACACAGTGCCTTGCTCAGCTGGACTGTGATCCGTGATGAGATCCCCCAGGCACCATTGCACTACAAATAATTAATAATAATTATTAATCCTCATAATAAATGCAGCATTTTATTAAGGAAGAGAGTTTGCTCCACGCACCTTAAAAGAATTAAATCATGTTTATGCTTTTAAAAACTACCATTTGATTTTCTGTTTCAGTTTAATTTGCATGTTACAAATGCCAGTTGATTAGCAGCAGAGACAACAAATGCCCACCTAATTGTGTATTTCAGCTGCAGGATACATTCAAACAACAGCTCTGCAAGTTATTATCTGAAATCACCTACAAAAAGCAAACAGATTCCTACCACCAGCAGGGAGATGGGGGTGGGGTGGGGGAAGGTGTAGGGCCGGCTCCAGGCACCAGCAAAACAAGCAGGTGCTTGGGGTGGCACATTTCTAGGGACAGCATTCTGGCGCCGGCCATCAAAGGCGCCGACTCTGGGGCATGGTGAAAAAGTGCCCCCGCCGCCCCAGCTCGTCTCCACTCCGCCTCCACCTGCTCCCCTGAGTGCGCTGCTGCCGTTCCGCTTCTCCCCCCTGCCTCCCACCCAGGCTTACCGCACGCACAACAGCTGTTTCACGCAGCAAGGCTGGGAGGGAGGAGAAGCCGAGTGGCGGGGCGCCCAGGGGAGGCTGCAGAGGTGAGCTGGAGTGGGGAGCGGTTCCTCTACCCCCCTGAGCTAGGGCAGGAGGTCACAGGGGGCCCGCATGAAGCAATGGGGGGCGGGGAATGCGGCACGCACGGGGGAGGAGGTAGGGCTGGGGATTTGGGGAAGGGGTTTGGAAGGGGTGGAGTTGGGGCGGGGCCGGAGGCAGGGCAGCCAACATTTTTTTCGCTTGGGGCGGCAAAAATCCTAGAGCCAGCCCTGTGAAGGTGGATTTGTTTGGTTGCCCTCACCCCACCCAGACAGAATCCTACCACCAGCAGGGAGATGGAGGCGGGGAGGGGGAGAAGAGGGTGGATTTGTTAGGTTCTCCTCATCCCACCCTGTGACACATCTTTTAGTAATAAACTGATTCAGATGGAGAACATAGTCTGATTGGCAATGGAGTGACTGTACCAACGTGTAACAAAGATTAATGTAAGTCAGTTTGATGCTGTCAATTCACATTTTTTAAAGAGCGGTGATGGGAGTTAAGGTATAAAGCCACTTGCTGTTCACTCACCCAAAAAACACAAATAGAAACTCTTGCAACATCCAGCAAAGCCATTCCTATATGGCTGCTCTTATCCATAGGGACAGAGTAGCAAAGGTATTTGCTTCTGAATATTTTACTGAAGAGATGAGATCTCACCCATACCTCCTGCAAAGTCCATGGCATGCATGCTCTAGGAGTTTTCTAATGAGACAATATGGCTCAGTGAGTAGAACACCAGACTCTGGGACACATGAATATGGTTAAAAATGCTTGGGCTCATTCCCAAATCAGGGACTGCATTGCTGGATGGGCTATTTTATAAGTGGCAACTTCTCCTTTGATAGGAGGGATATTAAACCACTCTTCTACACATCTCAGGCTGCTTTCCAGGAAGAAGTATATTTCCATAGAGAGTCATGGTTACGTGTGAAATCCATGCGTTCCTCCCCTGAGAGGCTTGGTTGAATTGATTTTAACATCCAGGAGAATCGTGCAGAGTTCTGTTGTTGTGTATACCCACAAAATCAGTAAAGCCTAAACCCAAAGCTAACAAGCCTAGGTGAGCTTTGTCATTTTAGCTATTATACAAAAGGAACTCACCTGAACCTCAGAGATTCCCATATCCTCAACAAACTCTAGTTTTCCCTTTTTGCTGCTGCTGGGCAGTAGTAGGGTGTGTGCAAGAAAGAAATATCCTGCAACTCTTTTTCCACCCAGTAAAGTCTCCTGGAACTTTAGGAAACATATAGGTGGGTTGTCCATCTCATGCAAGGCTGGCGAGATAAGTCCTTTCCTCCCACCCTAAATCCCTGCCATCACCTGGAGAAGATGAGCTCCCTGGAACTTTTCTGTAGCAAAGCACAGCTGGCAAATGCTCTTAGGGTTCAGCTGCTTTCACTGATAGATTTTACATCATTCTAGGGCTGTGACACCCCATAATACGCCATGCACACTCTCGGGGTATAGCTAGCAGGATGATGGCTAGAGATGGGCTGGTAATGTGTCTGTAGAGGCAAAACACTTGCTCCTCAATGGTTCTGAAGAGTATTTAAGAGTGTAAAGAATCATTCTTTCATTGTTCACATAATTGGTGCTTTACACTCATATGAAAATCCCTTTTAAAAATTCATCAGAGATTACTGAAGTATCATCCATTTGCCATTAATGGTGCAGCTCAATGGGAAAAAAATACTGGTTTATGTCCTGAAGCATGAGAGTTTATAGTCCTCCAAAACTCTTGTTTATGTTTAAATAGTTACTAGTATAACTCTGGATATTCTTGTGATGTGTATACACATCTAATCCCTCTTTGAATCCTCTAACTCAGTATGGCAGCTTTTTATACCCACTTTGCACTGGTGTGAAGGATTACCCAGGGTGCAGGGAAAAGGTGAATTGGGCACACTGGGGGGGAGAGGAAAGGGCTGAAACTGAATACGAGCTAGCAGGTCTAGATAAAATGAGAACTCCTCCTCCTCCTTGAAACTCTGCCCCAAACCTAAGAAAACACTGTAGTTTAAAAGAGTTTGACTGCCTTTTATTTTTCTATTATTTCCATTATTTTTGGAAGGCCCTACACCAGGGGAGGGCAAACTTTTTAGCCTGAGGACCGCATCAGGTTTTGGAAATTGTATGGAGGGCCAGTTAGGGGAGGCTGTGCCTCCCCAAACAGCCAGGCATGGCCCGGCCCCTGCCCCCATCTGAACCCCCCCCTGCTTCTCGTCCCCTGACAGCCCCTCCGGACTCCTGATCCATCCAATCCGCCCATCTCCTGACTTCCCCTGGAACCTCCATCCCTGACTGCCCCCTGCTGCCCCATTCAACCCCTCCTCTCATTCCTGACTGCCCCCCGGGACCTCTGCCCCATCCAACCACCCCTTCTCCCTGTCCCCTGACTGCCCCCGGAACCCCTGCTCCTGACTTCCCCCCGCCGCCCCATCCAACACCCCCTCCTTCCTAACTGCCCCCTGGAGACCCCTGCCCCATTCAACCCCCCTGTTGCCTGCCCTCTGACCACCCCAACCCCTATCCACATCCCCGCCCCCTGACCACCCCCCAAACTCCCCTGCCCTCTATCCAAACCCCTCCTCTCCCGCTCCCTGCCCCCTTACTGCACTGCTTGGCGTATTGGTGACGCTACAGCCACGCTGCCGAGAATACCAGGACAGGCCACGGCTCTGCAGCTGTACTGCCCCAGGAGCTCGCAGCCCCGCCGCCCAGAGCATTGCGCTGGCGGCACAGTGAGTTGAGGCTGCAGGGGAGAGGCCGGGGGCTAGCCTCCCGGGCCAGGAGCCCAAGGGCCGAGTAGGAGGGCCACCACCTCTGCCCTACACTTATGAGTTCTACGTGAGGTCATACATGTGCTGAGGCCTGGATTCTCCTTGCCCTCTCTCTATCTTGTGTACTCTCACAGCTGTGCCAAGTGAGTGTCAAATGCTACTATTTGAGCACAGGTGCACACGATTACCCAAGGTGCAAGATGTCAGAGGTCCAGGTTCTGTGGGACTGGAAGAAATGCTGCCAGCTCCACAAGAAGCAGAAAGCCTGTTCTCACAAGTTTTCCTCTGCCCAGTTTGGTCGATCTAAATAGTTTAGGTACATGTGTTAAAAATCCAAAGTATTGGTCAATTGTTCAAACTGAATCCAAACCCTGAACTCTTTAAACACATAACTTAAGAGGATCCATTGCAAGATATTAAAATCCTCAGGCTGCTATGCAGGTGCTACAATTATTAGTAGCTTCCAGCGTGTATTTCTAGTGCATACTCTGCCTCCTCTACTCTGCCATTCGTGCCACAGGGATTAAGCATATCAAATATGCAGTGCAAACAGAGCCACCAAGCCCAGCCTCCTCCTGAATGTGTCGCTCCCATTTTGCAGCTGTTATTGCGCAGTTGCAGGATAGAAGCATTAGTGCATCACGCAGAAGTTTCTAATCCAGAGGTTGTGCTATATGCCAAAGAAAGGACCGAGACAATTGAAGCTGGTGAAATTCATTCACTTCCTCTCAGATTCATTTAAATTGCTTCTGCATAATCCCCTCTCACTGATAGAGAAGCTGAGATCCTCAGCAGTCAGCACTGTGTTTCTGATTCTCTCATCTTCCATGCTGCTATGTCCTTACTAAAGCTGCCACTCTCTCTTAATATACTGCTGTTATCCTATAGGACTAAGCTCCACTATATAATATAATCCAGGGGTGACAAAATTCAGAATAAAATTATTATATCCTCTTCTAAACCATTTTATATTAGGGTTTTTTGGGTAGGGGGATGCCCCCTCCTCTCCAAATCCAGCACCTTAAATGAATCATTTCCCACAGTGAAATGAACAAAGCAACCACCCATAGTAAAATTATAGCCAATGCCTTCAGTTTTAATCAGCTAAATTCTGGCCAGCTGACTGATGGATCCACTCCAAAGAGGAGCAACATGACACAGTTTACAACCTTGAGGCTTATAGTAGTCCAGATGCTATCATCTTAACTGGAAAAAAAATGTTGCCAACTGTCCCTGTTAGAAAATAGAAGGCTGCATTGTTATTATTTTTATGCTTGAAATTGCTTAGTGTTGGCTATCAGGCTTCTGCATACTTGTTCTTATCACAGTTTGATCAGCTGATCTTTAAGAAGGGGGGAAAAACAATAGCTGGGTTTTTAGATACAACAGCTGGTCCCAGTTTATAGAATGGGAGCGCCGTGCCTCTCTAGTTTTCCCACTAAAAGGGGGGATAGAGACCTTTTCAAATATTTAAGTTCACCCTCAGAAACAGACTGAGTTCCAGCCTGTGTGTCAGTAAAATAATCAACACACAGGATCAGATTGATCACAAAATAATTCTCACCCTGAGCCAAGACAGGAAGGATGGGCTCCTGGTTAAGGTACTTGCCCAGCCATCAGGAGAGCTGGCTTCAATTCCCAGCTCTACAAGGGCTTTCTTGCTAACCTCTCTCTTTCTCCATCTTAGGTAGTTCTATGCCTTCCCTTGTCCCACCCCCTTCCAATACCTCCATATTGGAGTGCCTCCCAATCTTTAATGCATTTACTTTCACACCACTGTGAGATGCTATTATCCTCATTTTACTGATGGGAAACTGTAGTCGCACAAAGTGACTATGTGATTTGTCTAACATCACTTAAGAAGTTTGTGGCATGGCAGGGAATTAAACCCTTGAGTCCCAGGCCACTGAATTATCAAGCCTTTCCTAGGCAAGTCACTTAATCACACTATGCCTCCATTCCTCATCTATAAAATATAAAACTTCCTTTCTCTCACCCTTGTTTGTCTGGTCTGTAAAGGCTGAAAGCTCTCAGATTGTAGACTGTCTCTTTCTAGGTGTCTGTACAGTATCTAGCAGTAGGGAGCCCTGATCTTGGTTTGGTGGAGATCACACTCACTAGTGTAAAATGCATAGTAAATAATAATTCTGGCTGCCTGAATGTGGGTGAAAAGGCTACAAAAAACCTTATTTGTGCCCTTCATCCAGGTGCCAAGCACAGTTTTGTTCCTTGTGTAGAAGCAACTCCTAGAAGAGTATGGAAAAGACAAAACTTTGGCCCTGCCTTCTCCCCTTTGCACCAACTAGCTGCAGAGAGAGTCTGCAACTTAGTGAAGTTCTACTCTGAAAGGTGAGTATGTAATAATGGCACCTTCCTACTCCCTGAGTGTATTCAGAGTCTTGTCTAATGATGCTACTAGCTAAAAGAAGCCTTTAGGGTGGAATCTTCAGAAGCACACAAGGTAGTTAAGGGACACTAGCCCCTTTCACTTTCCATGGGATTTGTGCTCCTAACTCCCTTGGGTGCTTTGAAAATCCCCTCCTTAATGCTATTTACTCCAGTTAGTCCCACAGAACCAACACAGTGAAGCAGGGGTGAGCAGGATTCTATTCCAGATTCCATGTCACCAACAGAATTATCTACCAATGTTCCCATCAAAGTGTTGATCAATTGAGACTATACAATGCCATTGAAGGTCATGGAGGTGCACAGGTGAAGACAATGCGATGACCCAGGTGTAAATGCATGCATTGTTGGGTATATGGAACCTGGTAATGATAGAATGAAAGGAAACAAGGCAACTCGGCTTGAAGAGCTTGGGATGAGGTTGTACAGCTGGGGACAGGGAATCATCTTTTTATCAGTAAGTTGAGAATATCTGATTTGGAATAATTGAGGAACAAGAGATGTGGAAACCCCAAAGGCATTTTTGGAATCCCTTTTAGATTAGAGTCTCATTTTACCAGGTGGTGCAGCAGACATGCTGTACTGCAATGCTGAGAAGGTCCGGAGGTATTATGGAGGTGTGCCTATAAGGCACAATTGAGGGTAAAACATATATAGGGTTGCTAATAAACAGTACAATAATACGGGGTGCACAGTTGCTAAATAAAGAAGGAAATTAGGGGGAAAAGAGGCATAAAATAGCAAACCAGTGAATCAAATCCAATCACTCTGGCCCATGAGTAAGGCTATAATTACACTGGTCTACAATTTTTGAGAAGTCCTCTGCTTCAGAGATAAAATGTGCTATTTATTATGTATTTTGATGTGCTGAATTCAAAGATGACAATTAAAACAACTGATTGGCTACTGTTTCTAAGATATTTAAGTTTTTACATTTTATGTCTATGTATATTGTGTAGATAGTAGAATTTTAATCATAAATTGTAAACCTAGGTCTTTTCATGTGTTTATGGTTGCTTTACGTGATAATATTTCACCTGTCCTGTTTATGTAACACTTTAAAAATCAGCAAAAGGGTTATATAAATAAAATTTATTATGAAACAAAAGGCAAAAAACTATTATGTACATAGTTTAGTACTATTCAGTGTCTACTCGGCGGCGCTTCTTGGCTTGTCTCTTGTATTCATTAAATGGAGCATCTCTTGTCACTGTCCAGCAATAGTCTGCAAACATTGATGGGCTCCATTTGCCCTGATAGTGTTTCTCCATTGTTGCAATGTCCTGGTGAAATCGCTCGCCGTGCTCGTCGCTCACTGCTCCGCAGTTCGGTGGAAAAAAAGCTAGATGAGAGTGCAAAAAATGTATCTTTAGTGACATGTTGCAACCAAGGCTTTTGTATGCCTTGAGGAGGTTTTCCACCAACAACCTGTAGTTGTCTGCCTTGCTGTTTCTGAGAAAATTTATTGCCACTAACTGGAAGGCTTTCCATGCCGTCTTTTCCTTGCCATGCAGTGCATAGTCAAATGCATCATCTCGAAGAAGTTCATGAATCTGAGGACCAACAAAGACACCTTCCTTTATCTTAGCTTCACTTAACCTTGGAAATTTTCCACGGAGGTACTTGAAAGCTGCTTGTGTTTTGTCAATGGCCTTAACAAAGTTCTTCATCAGACCCAGCTTGATGTGTAAGGGTGGTAACAGAATCTTCCTTGATTCAACAGGTGGTGGATGCTGAACACTTTTCCTCCCAGGCTCCAATGACTGTCGGAGTGGCCAATCTTTCTTGATGTAGTGGGAATCTCTTGCACGACTATCCCATTCGCAGAGAAAACAGCAGTACTTTGTATATCCAGTCTGCAGACCAAGCAAGAGAGCAACAACCTTCTAATCGGCACAAAGCTGCCGCTGATGTTGGTCATAGTTTAGGCACCTCAAAAGTTGTTTCATGTTGTCATAGGTTTACTTCATATGGACCGCATGACCAACTGGAATTGATGGCAAAACATTGCCATTATGCAGAAAAACAGCTTTAAGACTCGTCTTCGATGAATCAATGAACAGTCTCCACTCATCTGGATCGTGAACGATGTTGAGGGCTGCCATCACACCATCGATGTTGTTGCAGGCTACAAGATCACCTTCCATGAAGAAGAATGGGACAAGATCCTTTAGACGGTCACAGAACATGGAACCCTAAAAGCTCTGCCTTACTCTTGGGTAGTTCCAAATCCCTGACAAGGTCATTCAGTTCACCTTGTGTTATGAGGTGTGGTTCGGAGGAGGACGATGGGAGAAAATGTGGGTCCTGTGACATTGATGGTTCAGGACCAGAAGTTTCATCCTCTTCCTCGTCTGACTCAAGTGAGAATGATTCTGGTGCATCAGGAACTGGCAGTCCTTCTCCGTGGGGTACTGGGCGTATAGCTGATGGAATATTTGGATAATGCACAGTCCACTTTTTCTTCTTTGACATACCTTTCCCAACTGGAGGCACCATGAAGAAGTAACAATTGCTGGTATGATCTGTTGGCTCTCTCCAAATCATTGGCACTGCAAAAGGCATCAATTCCCTTTTCCTGTTCAACCACTGGCGAAGATTTGTTGCACAAGTGTTGCAGCATATGTGTGGGGCCCACCTCTTGTCCTGATCTCCAATTTTGCAGCCAAAATAAAGGTGATAGGCTTTCTTAACCATAGTGGTTATAGTGCGCTTTTGTGATGCAAAAGTCACGTCACCACAAACATAGCAGAAGTTATCTGCACTGTTCACACAAGTACGAGGCATCTCTGCTCACTTTGGCTAAACAGAAATGTGTCCCTTTGCAAAATCAAACACTGACAAATAAGAGAGCATGACACTGTATGATTTCTAGAGCTGATATAGGGCAATTTGTTCAGCAGAGTGATGTAAGCTTCATTATGATTGCATCATCCATGACTTCTAGGAATAACATGATGCAATTCATATCATGTATGACACAATACCAGGTTCAGATTGCATCATTCATTGTTTTGCCTAAAAAGCAAGTACTGTCCAAACCCAGTCATAGATTTATTCATAGATCCAGTCAAAGATGTATTTTAGTCATTTCTGGTTTAAATTGAGATCCCTTCCCTTTATAACTCACTTATCCTCCGCCATTCCCAAGTCAAGGGTCGTATATACTGACCCAATAGCATATCTTGAAAACTAGAGTCAATCAACAATTTTAAGCATCATTTTCGTTCTCAGTGACTCAGAATTAGTAAAGTTTGACTACATTTATTTCAGAAGCATTTTGGCTGTAGAGCAGTGTTATGTCACGGAGGTCACAGAATCCATGACTTCCAGATACCTCCATGACATTTTCTGTCCCAGGGCTGGAACTGTCAGCAGGTAGCCACCCTACAGCTCTCAGCAGGGGCTTGGCAGCAGGGGGATCCCAGAGCCCCCAGCCACTGTGGGTGCTGGACTCTCCTTTCTCCCCATTTTGTCAGGGATATTTTTGGTAAAAATCACAGACAGGTCATGGGTTTCTGTGAATTTTTGTTTATTGCCCGTGACTTGTCCATGGGTTTTACTAAAAATATCTGTGACAAAATCTGAGTCTTACCTATGTAACCCTTCTGCCAGGCCGAGTTGATAGCAGCAAGGGCCGGGTTCAGTACATAGGGGTCCCCTCCCAACAACACAATGCAAAACCGGCTCAAGCCCCCACCCAGTGACCTGGGAAAAACTTACACATACCCCTGGGCGCCTCAAAGAGGCAATACTTCCTTACTCTCACAAGCACAGAGTCTTGGTGTAGCAGACAATCTTTTATAACATGAGGTAAACGACATCAGCATTAAATTGGGAAAACACCACAACTAGGGTTCATAGACCAAACCATGAGCAAAGACCCACCCCAGCAAATTGGGCCGTGTCCTTTCCCTTGGGTTCTTGAGCCCAGCAACCCAAAAGTCACCCAAAGTCCCAAAAGTCCAACAACCCAAAAGTCTCTATCCCTGGTCAGTGCAGCCCCAGAGTTCAAAAGTTTATCTGCAGAGTTTTACCTCCCAGCCTGGGTGGAAATGGGAGGGGAGTGTTAAGGGGCACCTTACATGGTCTGAGGCCGACTGCATGGGGTTCTGCTGCAGCCTTCACTGCGAGCCACTCCGCTCCACCAGCCATCTCATGAGCTGCTCCAGCCATCCCACAAATTGCTCTGCCAACCGCTCAGCAATAGAGCTTCAGTCTCCCCCCTTAACACAGCACTCAGTTTAGCTCTTTAGTGAGTTCAGCTTGTAGTAGGGGAGCCTCAATGCTGGTGCCCCATTAGCCCAAAATAAATTCAGCTCAACAGCCTGTAACTAGATTCCTAAGGGAATCAGAATTAGCTCTGATATTCCACACTGAAGAGGAGAAGGAGGAGATTCAGTTAGTGTTGCACACCCTCAAAAAGGCCCACTCCGCCAAGTAGAAATACCTGTCCCTAGCCTCTCTGAATTCACTGGGTTTTGAAACCCATGTCCCTTGTCTAGCGAGTGCTACTTAGTTGATGGTGAGTCCCTCTGTCATAAAACCGTTCCACTGTCCTTGATTCATATAATCAGGATAGCAACACTTTATTCTTCCTTCCCCAATAACAGAGAAACTGGGGATCCCACAGCAGTCCAAGTGACCATTTGGACTGCTGTGGGCTCATGCTAGGCAGGGTGGGTGTGCCTATGCAAACAAGATCAGCCCCTGAAGTTCTTTTGTACAACTCACCACCAGATGTCAGGGTAGAGCTCATCCTGACTCTGCTTACACCTAGGAGTTTAGTCTAGGAATCACAACTCTGGGATACTGTTCTCAGTTCTAACTCTGACTCCATGTGTGATGTTTAGCAGTGAATGGAGCAGCTGGTATTCCGGTGTAGGGTGATGCCTGTAGATGTCAAAAAGGTCACCCTCCATGTTGGAGGGTGAGGCTTTGGACTACAGGGCAGAACAGGTAGCTGCAGGCTCTGTGGTCAGCACCGGTAGAGTTTTATAAAATACAAATAAAAGAATGTAATGGGTGAGTACAAACTCTCCTAGTTTTCATGAAAAGAATATCCCAAGGAAGTCTGCTAACCCCTCTCTGCCCCAGCCATCCCATGTGTAAAGTGGGGCAGAGAGGGGTTTTAGGAGTTTTGCAGCCCTTTTATTTGAGATGTCTTTTTCTGCTATGGTAAAGCTGTGTAGACCAGCATGCCTGGGTTGGGCCTTTTTTCACTTTTTTACAACTCGTTGAAGGTATGTTTTAGAGTTTCTTTCCTAGCCCAAGGGAATTAGAAAGAAAGGTCATTGGAGCACATGGGCTGAGACAAGAAATTGGGTGGAATGGGCAGGCTGGGCAAAGGTTGGGGGCGCATCATGCTCTGTTGGAGAAAGATGAACTCTGTAATGGAGTTAGATTCAGTGCTACCATTTGGCTAGGAGGTACATTCACATCAACAGCTCACTCTGGAGCCAACCAATTTCTCCTCTTGTGCTGCACTATGTTGCCAAGTAAATCATACTCCAGCATGTTGGTTCTCTTCACAAGATGTCTGACATCTGTGGCTGCATCAGAGATGCCAACTTGGTTTTTCATGAGTCTGAAAAGCTGCAGGAAGTCCAACACTTCACACTTTTCCTTGCTGAATGATGATGTCCTGAATAATTAGTGGGCTTTTTTCCTCCCTTCCTTTTAAAATCCAATCCAAACATGAAACAAACAAACAAACAAAAAAATTGAGCAGAAAAAATCTTACAGATTTAAAACACAACTCTAATTGCAGCACTTTGAATGAGCAAGCAATTATGAAGATGAGCACTAGGTCAGATATTGTTTCTGTTATTATCTGGAATGGGAAATATTATAATTAAAAAGCTTTCTAAAAGCCCTTCTGAAAGTTCTCCAAGTTCGGCAGGCTTGGGCGCCTGTGACAAACTTAACCAACAAACAAGTCTATGGAGATTTTTTTAAGACAAGGAAAAAGAAACATGTTATTTTTAATGAGGTTACACACAGCAACCTCCCCATTGGACAACCCCACCTCCCAAAGCACCTTAAGTAAAGCAGTCTGCATGTGGCATAATGGCCCAATGGATCAGCAGTGGCACATCTACATAGCTATGTTTGATTCAGCTCTTGAAAACCAGCTTACAGAAAGAGTAAGGAGGAAGTCACCCATGGTTGTTGTACAGAGAAAGTGAACAATCTAGCACTACTGTTTTGCTGCAAATACAGCAAAATAACCTTTGATGTATCTGCTGTGTTACGCTTGGACCATTTCCTCCTATCAAGAGCTGAATATTTGAAGCTTTTTGCTATTAAATATAACTTGAAGCTGGACAAACCTTTTAGTCCAGGGGCTAAAATGTCTGACAGACAGGAACTGAGGGGCCATATCGCCATCAATCACTTTTCCTAGTCAAGTGAAGGCCTCTGCTTTGTTCCTCCTCTCTCATTTCCTTGTATTCCTTCCCCATCTCTACTTTTCCTCCATTCCTCCTTTCTCTTGTTCCAGCTCTGTCTGTTCCTTCTCTCTTTTTCCTCTCTTCTGTTTCTAATCTTCACTGTTTCTTTCCCTCATGTTTTCTACGTGGACAGAAAATTAATGTTGGAAATCCCATTTGCTGTGCTCTCCGTTAAAATATCAATATTTGTCAATAGATACCACCCAGTTACCCACTTTATTTCCTGTTCTTAGGTAAATTCAGATAATACTTTATGGTAGCTGTTGGCAAATCCTGATCTGTTCAATGTAAACCACTGGAGTGTTACCCATACTCCCTTCCCTCTGTGTGTTGATTGTACCATTGCTGTTAACATTAAAGCACATGAGCCACTACTGTTCCTTCTATGGCTTTTAAAGCCACCACCACAGTGCAGCAAAAGCACATGGAGATGGCATGAAAGTATTAGAAAATTCTTCATAGTGCAAGCACTGGAAAAGTAGATTAATAGAATTTGAGGCAAGAAGGGACCAGTAGATCATCTAGTCTGAGCTCCTATAGAACACAAGCCATCAAACTTCATCCAGTTATTCCTGTATTGGGCCCAGTAACTTCAGCTCTATAGTAAGCAAGCCTTCAAGTATACTAGTATTCCCCATAGATGTGAGCCATATTTAACTTTTGAACCGAATCTCTCAATCATTGGGTGTAAGTAGGCTTTCAGAGGTGCCACGGTGATGGCTGCTATCTTGGCTGACACACTGGGGATTGAACAGAGACCTCCAGACCTAAAAAGCAGGAGCTGCTACAGCTCAGTAGGTGGGGCTGGATCAGGCACACAAGGGGACCTATAAACACACGCTTACCAGTGGGTTACACTATCAGCACACTGGCCTTCAGGAGGTATGGTTATGCTGAAAATAGCACCACTATGGATACCACTCTATCAATCTACTGACTTCTGACTTCTCAGAGATAAGCTGGGGAACAACCTTTGATTGCTGTGTTTGACCCTTGTGTTGCTGTTGATATCCTTGTGTGCAGTTAGGAAAAGCAGCAGTAATTTGCTGCCTTCTGCATCTGTGGTTAGGTGCACACAGTGTAAGAGCCAGTTTCAGGCACAAGGGCATGTTGTCAGCTCTTCAGTTACAGCTGCTTCTGAGAAGTCAAATGGCAGAATTAAGGTGGGTGTTTATACCCTAAATGCAAATTTTCAGTCTTTTGTATGTTGTCTTTAGATAAACCCCCAAACTCCATGATGTTGTTTTATAGTTGGTTTCAGAGTAACAGCCGTGTTAGTCTGTATCCGCAAAAAGAACAGGAGTACTTGTGGCACCTTAGAGACTAACAAATTTATTAGAGCATAAGCTTTCGTGGGCTACAGCCCACTTCTTCGGATGCATATAGAGTGAAACATATATCGAGGAGATATATATACACACATACAGAGCCATTACAAACATTGAATCTATCTCCCCTTGTAAGTATTCTCACACTTCTTATCAAACTGTCTGTACTGAGCTATCTTGATTATCACTTCAAAAGGTTTTTTTTTTCCTCTTACTTAATTGGCCTCTCAGAGTTGGTAAGACAACTCCCACCTGTTCATGCTCTCTGTATGTGTGTATATATTTGATTATTCTCATACTAAGAGTTTTACTGGAGCCTTCATAAAGCCTTGCCCACTTAGAGTAGCTTGATTAGAGCTGCAGTAAGTACTGGGACTGCTGGTGGGACAGTGTTCATGGAGGACACCAACACAGTCTTTCAAAGCATTCTTAATCCAGTCAAGGACAGGAGTAGAAAAAGCAATGGGCCTTGCAGTTTTTTTCTGCATTCTGCAAATTCTAAGTTAATCACAAAGGTCTGAACTTGCTTTGCCCCCATCTCATTCTCTTCAATGAAGGCTGAACTTCAAGGGCTAAGTGAGGCAGTCATCTGTTAAGTGCACATGCACACTATTGGCCATATGCAAATGAAAGACCCACAGGCGGGAGCTAAAAGAAGCACCTCTGCAAGCTTTTCCCCGTGAAGATTTCTTCCAAGTTGTCCCCTGGCCCCACAGAACAGGCCAGGGGCCAGCATACAGTCCCCACAGAATCCAGGGAAACAGCAGGAGACCTGTGCCAGTTCTGTGAGCCCTGGCAGGCAGGACACTTAACTTGTGGCTGCCCCTCAATTGGCTCCCATAAAAGGGGAACCCCACAATGAAGAGGGAAGTCTGCACAGCCTAAGGCTATTTTGGGCCAGATCCTCAGCTGGTCTAAGTTAGACTAGTTTCAATGGACCTACACTGTTCCAAGCTGATGTAAACCACTGCACAGAGGAAGCCATCTGTTGCACAAGAAGAAGCTTTATTGGTTCTACAGAACGCAACAACTGTGCTACATGTTCTTGAGTGCCATCTACTAGCACTGCAGATATTAACTATATATTATATGTACACGTACACACACACACACACACACACTGAGCACTCTTGTAATCAGGGGCATCATTTGATATAGGGCAAGGGGGGCAATTGACCCCCATCCCCAGACCTTGGTTTGCCCCCTCCCAGTATTTTCGTAGGTCCATATGGTCCACTTCTCCCAACCCTGCCCCAGTTTTGCAGGACATAATATTACCACATACAATGTCCTATATGCTGACACAACTATGTCCCCCCTCCCGTTTTTCTGAAATTACACCCCTGCTCATAACAATAGCCACCCAAGGAGCTGGACCTATATTCCTTAGCTACATTCCTTAGCTCCATAGACCTGGAAGTGGAGTAATCTGAGTTCCCACAAAATCTGTTGACCCACCCAATTCCCATCTCCCCACCCACATGAATTCCCAAAGAGCCCTCTTGGGGATTAGAGGGAAGGGGCAGATGGTTTCACATGGGAGGGGTGAGATTGGTATACAGAAGCTCCATTCCATCTCTGGATATAGGGGGTCCATAGTTTTTTGTATCCAATATGCAGAAGCTTTTGTGCTGTGTGTGTCTGGGGTCGGGGGGATTTTCCATCAGAGATTTACAGAAATCCCAACTGCAGCAAGCATTCCACCCTCCTTTAACTATAATTGCGCAGCAAAGTCTCTGACAAATTCAAAACTACATGGGAAAAAGCTAAATCTATTTGTATATGGAACAATAAGAAAGCTAATAATTATAATTAATTTGTTTGCATTCAGTGTCTCTGCTAGAAGTGTCTGATTGCTAGAAGCTGGGACTGGATGACAGGGGATGGATCACTCGATAAATTGCCCTGTTCTGTTCACTCCCTTCAAAGCATCTGGCACCAGCCACCATCAGAAGACAGGATACTGGGCTAGATGGACCATCAGCCTGACCCAGTATTACCATTCTTATGTCTAGAACAGTGTCATTTGCTAGAACTTTTGCCTGCTCTTCCCTATGTCTGTATATACAATGCATAGAATGCTAGGGAGATTGGACAAGCTTACTTTGCAGAGAGCAGTTGGTTGTGACATTGCAAAGCAGAGACATATTTGAACAGGACCAATGGCTGAAAAATACAGAAGACTTGTAAGAAGCTTAATGTGCAGTATAGTAGGGGTGAAAGGGAGGGCACTGGGACAACCAATTTCTCTGGTCTCTGTATAGTCTCCCTTTTCTATAAAGACAGATGATCCCAAAGAAAGCCACATTATGGGCTGATTATATTTAAATTATTTTGAAAGCTTAATTTATGTTCTAACAACACTTTCTAGCGATTTCTAGAAATCTCTCCCACAATGTCAGACTCTAATGAGACATTTGCAGCATCCAGGGCTACTCTTGTCTGGTCCATATTCTGTAGGAAATTTATTATGCGGCAAAAGATTGTTTTAATCCCTCCTCAACATGAGAGAGGCAGCAAGGAGTTTACTTAATATTTTTGGTGTCTATTGCACTGAGTCTTGTGAGTATTAGATTTAAATCTGGCACAGATATGAGAAAATTCTTCTTTTTCAAAGTAATCCAGATACGTATCCATGCAAATTAGTAACATGTTAAATATTCTGACATTTTATTTAAATGTCTCCTACACCACAGATCAAATTCAGTTACCCCAAAGTAAATCTAGAGTAACTCTGTTGAAGCCAGGGGAGTTACTCCAAGTTTACATTTGATTTACCTAAGAGCAAAATTTGGCCCCACGTGGTAGAGAACACAACTGAACTGAAATTGATTATACAAAGTGAGAGGATTGGAGAACTTTACGACATCAATGGAAATGGCATACAAAGTGGATGTAAAGTATACCAGATCAGAGCAGTAGATTTTACACCCACTTTGCCTAGGTGGAAGTGACTATGCAAGGAGCAGGACAACAGAGTATCAGGCCCATAGCATGCACTTCAGTGTTGTTAAAGGCATACAGCACTCTGCCTTATCAACAGTGGTGTTTCTTAACCATAATGGTGTATTAACGGCTCTTTGTATTGTTAATCAGTTAGGCCCCACTCCTGCAAAGACATCCTTAATTATGTGCATGTGAATTGTTCTCTGACTCCAAAGTTGATCAAGTGCATACATCTTTGCAGGATTACATCCAAAATAAGGAACAACAATATCTCCTCTTTAGATTGCAAGTGGTTGATGGTCATTAAGGGCCCAAGGTGAAGCTGAAGGTAATTATAATCACATCCTTAGCTAGCAGATGCACTAAAAGGCTACTCCGTATTAGTATTCATAAGCCTAACGCTTGACAATTAAAAAAGGAAATGCTTTCTTTTCTTAAAGCATGAGGTACATTTCCTTTGCACTCTCCAATATTTGGCCACTGGCATCACAGAAGTTTAGTGCTGAATTTCAGAAGTATAATTACAGGAAAGAGCAATGATAAGTGTAGTTGTTGATTGGAAGTGGCTAGGAGCCAATAGGAATGACACACACCTCCACAGTCTTGTCTCTAGAGGACAAAGAGTCATCAAGCTTTTGTCTGTTGTCTTCAACACAGCCCTGCTGATTTGCACCAGCTAAGGATTGGCCCACAGTGTGACTCTTCATCTGTGAGATAATTAAAGAGTATTAACGCACCAGTGGGGATGTGGCATTCCAGCAAGTTCATAATTAAAACTCTCCAAGTTTTAGCAGTTGTAAATTCAATCCACGTCCGGCGACCTTTAATTTAAAGTCATACTGCAATTAGTTGTTTTCAGGGACAAGGCTTTCCAACGGGAGGAGGAAAGGATGCATCCTGACCCAGAGACAGTCACAGAAAAAAAGATTCAGAGCTGCAAGTTGGGCTGCCTAGGCTACCAGCAAAGCCAGCTAGTAAGAGCACCAGATGTAGCCACTGGTAGAATGTATTGTACAATTTGGCACAGAGCTTTTAGTTTTGGCAGCACTTTATATTGCTCAGTCCAACTCTACCCGTTCTGACTGCAAGTCAGCTCTTTTATCTCTTATTGGAAACCGAGTAGATAGAACAAGGGAGAGAGGGAGGCAGCATAGTCTGGCACCCCCACTGATAAAATGTAGATAAAGCAATCTGCACTACACACATATTGGGCCATATCCAGCCTTAGTGAAAGTCTCCATGGAATTCAGTTAATTTACTTCAGGGCTGAATTTGGTCCACAGTGGAAAACATTGCTAACTGGCTCAGTATTTAGGACACCAAACCATTATTATAATAAAAGGAAGGACCAGGTCCTCAGTGGACTTGATGAAATGACCTGGATTTACTCCAGCTAAGGAGCTGGCTTATCATCTTGATCAGGAGATGGTTGAATTTCTTTTGCCTAATTTTTCACTCATTTGGGGGTTCAGATGTCGGACTCCAAACTGAGCATCACTGAGCTTGCGACCCTCTTGGGAAAGAAAGTGAAAAAATGATCAAAGTGTGAGAGAAAAAATTCAGAGTGAAAAAGAGACCAAACATCAGGCAGAGTGAAAAGCTAATCAGTGAGGATGTAGGAGGAAAAGAAAGGGAGTAGAGCAAATGAGTGGGGGAAGGAGAAGATGGGTCTAATGAACAAACCTTATAAAGTCTCGTATGCCAGCTAGTTTTCATGGGAGGCTTCTGTCCCTAATAAGGGGTTTTCATTTTAGCTAGAAAATATTTTTTCCAGTTCAGTCAAACTTGGGAAAAAAATTACAGGGGAAACTAAATGTTCATAAACTTCAACAGCTTCCACTCTGTGAGCCTCAAAATGGTTTGAATTGTTCACAAACAACATGAGGTTCGCAGGTCCCTAGTTTTAAAGTAAAGGTGGATATGTATAGTCAACACAATAAGGTATTTTGAAAACGTTCTTTTGTTTTACAGGACAAAAGAAAACTATGAAATCATACACCATTGTGAAATAACTGGCTCTTTCCATTCTCAAGAGTTTGAAAGGAATTGCATTCAAAGACTAAGATAAGATGCTTTCACCTTTATAAAAACTCCAGTATTATGGCATGCTGAGAATTCCTTGGATTAAATGTTAAACTGCCTAGGAATATTATGCCCAGAGGAAATATGCAGGTACGGGATAGTGATGGGATGCACAGTGGAGACTAACCACTAGACAACACTAACAGGGAAATTCATAGGCCAACGTTATCAGAAGTGGCCACTGAAGCTGAGCACTTAGTTAACCTGGGCACATTGGATAAAATCCTGGCCCCATGGAAGTGAATGGCAAAACTTCCACTGACTTCAATGGGGCCTGGATTTCACCACTTCCATAAATGCTGAGCATCCCCAACTTCAAATGTAACCAGTGAGAGCAATGGATACTCAAGTCTGAAAGTCAGGTATTATGGGTGTGAGTATGCAAAAAGTGAGCACCAAAATTAGTGAGTGCTTTTCAAAATGGTGACCATACTATGTTAAGAATTATAAAGGATATACTAAATATTGGAACAACTGTTAATACTGTGGCATTGCAAGATAAAAGGACCACCCTGATTAGCGTTATTGGGTTCCTGTAGGACAGTAGTCTGCTTTTATTTCCCAATATCATGCAACTCAGATAAGAAATCAATTTTCAGCAAGAAAATGAATAAAGGGTAATTTAGGTTCATGAATATAAGGAAGAAGTTCCCAATAGTGGGGCCTATCAGACTGAAGAATAGTCCCCAAAGGGAACCTGAGGAAGCCTCTTTGCTTTGTCAATTTAAGTTGGATGGGACAAAGCACTTGCAAATGTTCTGTAGGGAACAAGCCTGTATTGGCAGTGGGATGGACAAGATGACCTAGTAAGTCTTTTCCAAGTGTCTGCGATCCAGACAAATGCTCAAATGCTAAAAATGTTTGTCCAAGGATGACTGATGATTAAGCAGAACTGCAAGCGTTTGGGAAAACATGCTTCATGGACACAGTCATTTTAAAAAACAAAATAGAGCCCAATGAGTGTGCAGTATAGAAAAATCAAATTAAAGTTACTGGAAACATTAAAAAATGGCAAGAAAAATTAAGGCAGTAGGAACAATAAATTGTGAGGAGGTGGAATTTTCTCTTCAGCGTACAGTGCATTTTCTTTCGAACCTCCCACCTAACTGACAACATGCTACTGGTATTTAGCACTAATTAAGAGGGATGTCTGTGGATTGTTAACTAGGTTTGCAACCTAGGGATCTTTCTGGATCCTTGTCTGGTCCTGGATCCGTGGGTAGCATTACCACATATTTCATTTGCTTCTGGATAGGAGGTTGTTCTCTCTCACTACACTTACCCAGGCCCTTTGCTAGAGCAGACTGATGCAATGTGCTCTCCTTGGCATTACACTTGATGATCACTGAAAACTTCAGCCAGTGCAGAGGCCATAAAGAAGCACATCATTTCTCCATAGATGACAGTGTCTGCCAAGTTCAATTCCAAGTGTTGTTTTGAATGTATAAAGCCTTACATGGTCTGGATTGTTATTTGCTACCTTAGGGTTAGATTATGACACCACTTTATGCTGGTGCATAGGATGGAGGATAGTAAAGGATACACCTCTCTCCTCTGCACACCATGCATAAGGGCCCACAGTGGTGGCAGTCACTGCTCTTGGCTGCCATTGCACTATTCCATTTCTCCTTTCCACACAGGCCCACAGACTGTGCTGGGCACAGCAGGGAGCTCAGGAAGAGATTGTGCCTATCCTTCCCTACACAGTGTAGTCCCTGCTACCTGCAACCCAAGCTAGTGTTTCAAAGGCACAATATGGACTTTGAGGCCACTTTTCTCCAAATGTACCATCTCTGGCCCTAAGTTCAGCTGAAATGCCCTTGCTAAGTCTCCAGATGTAAAGGATGGCGGGCTTGAGGAAGGTGTTTTCAGTAATAGGCCCAGAGCTCTAGAATGCACTTTTCTCACGTGTCTGGCAAAGTCTGGGTTTGTTCATTTTCATGGATCTCACTGATCAGGCTGAGTTACTGTGTGAGAGCCTGTGCTTAAGTAGGTGAACAAGGGAGTCCTCTTTAAGTTGGTTGGTCTTTCTTGTTTGACATTTTACCCCTATTTGTGAATGTTCCCACAGATTACTGACAAGTGCACATTTTTGTGTAACTTAAACACCATATATAGAGAAATATACAGATGCAGCAGGCCATGGAGAAGAAATAGTACAGTCCCTTCTATAGTAAGATCATACCTGGTATGTTTAGTGTTCAATTCTGGGCACCTCATTGACAAAGGAACAGGGAGCTGGAAGGACAGCTCTCAGGAAAGATTAAACAAGCTAAATCTCTATCATTTGATCTGTGTAATGTGGCTATGTAACAAGCAAAGGGGGAAACCTGTAGTCACCTGTATGCGTCTGAAGGGCGTTTTATACCATGAATACAGAGAAATTAGTTAGGCCAAACCAAGGAGGTATCACTAGGGGTAATATGATGCAACTGGGAAAGGGGAAATTTAGGTTGAATATAAGAACTATCTTCTGGCTGTGGAATAATCTCCCAGAGGAAATAGAGGTAGCCTTGTCACTTAGGAATTTGAAACTAGCCTGACATCACTAGAAAAATATACTATAGGAACAGTCCTGTACTGGAGGGGAGATGGGCTAGCAGGTCTTTTCCATCTCCAGGGTCAGATCCAAAGCTGGTGTAAATCAGCAGAGTCTGCAGCCAAAAGAGCGATGCCAATTTATGCTAGCTGATGACCTGACCCTAAATTTCTATGGGCCAAATTCTTCGACAGCCATTACTCAGGAGGAAATTCCACTGAAATCGGGGTGAAGAGCTGTGATTGCATAAAGATTCCCAAAAGTCTTAAAAGAATTCACATTGAGATTGTGTGGTTGTTTCCTCCTAGGGACTCTGTACGTTGCAGTGACAGATCGGATATCAGTGGGAACTATGTGAGAGTATCTGATGGCAGAATGCAGTCCCTGCTCTTTGAGGAGGTCAAGAGGAGGTGGGATGCTTAAAATTGAGTTGAGACAATCATTTCTTAGAGCAAGACAAAAGAAATGTCAGATGGCACTGGCTTCCGTTTCAAAGCATTAACTAACAAGTGAGTTATTGGGTTTCCCCCCTCCTTCTTTTAAAAAAATAGGAAAAGAAAATGCTTGCTGCAAAAGCAGCTGATAGTTGGGTACTCATTGCAGAGCAATTATATGTCTACAGCAAAGGCACTTCTGGAGCTTCCATGAAAATCTTCTGCCACTTTTCCACTGGTCACAGATCATATTTTACAGGCTCAGACATCAGAGGTCTGATAAGTGAGTAATCCATAAAGAGTTTGCCTTCATCCTTTGCAGCCTGCCGGGAAAGGGCTTCACTGAGATCCAAAAGCTCACTGATGGCAAATGGCTCCAGGCGAGACCCCTTTCTCAGGCAGTTTTATCCTCACTGCAGTAAAAACCCACTGCTCCTAGTACTTTATTGCTATTTGAAGGGGGGAAAAAAACTGAGTTCTTTCACCAACTCAGTGCAAATGCCTTTCCTGGAGGTCCTTGGAAGCTGATTGCCATTTCACCTGCAAAATCTATTAAGGGCCAGATTGTGTTTTTGGGCACAGCAGTGAGCAAGGGATAGTGTGTAAACTGCACCTCCATAGGACAAGCCCCCGCAGGCTCTGTTAATGACAGACACCCCTTTGAAGCACAATTCCGTCCCTGCTCCAGAAGTGGAGACAGCAATTTGTTGTTGGTCTGTACTAGTAACAAAGATATGATCCACTTTAGGAATGTAGAGACAAGGTGCTACCTATTCTTCATGCATCACCACCCATTTGCTGCAGAGGGATAAAAAGCAGGCTCTATTTCAGCCCGCGCCGCTTTCCGCAGCTCCCATTGGCCGGGAACGGCGAACCGCAGTCACCGAGAGCTGTGGGCGGCCGTGCCTGCAGACGGTCAATGTAAACAAACTGTCTTGTGGCCCATCAGCGGATTACCCTGATGGGCCGCATGCAGCCCGTGGGCCACAGGTTGCCCACCACTGCTCTATTTACTCCTTATTCTCCTCTCTTCCACTTAACTCCAAGGTATGGGTAGTGTGACAAAGTTCTGTCCTTGACTCCGTGGGTCCTGCGTTTCCTGACGGATTTTTGCTAGCTTCAGAGGCTTACTGTGACCCTCCACATAGCCCTTCTCTCTCTAGAGGCAAGGGTCACAGTCTACTGAGCCATTTTCATCATAAGCCAGCAAGGGAGGTGAGGAGAAACAGCCCTCCCTCACACAGTCTCTGTTGTCTCCCAATATCAGTGATTAATCAGGGGGGTAGGGGGGGGGAGCCCGGGCCCACCCTCTACTCCGGGCTCCAGCCCAGGGACCCTAAACTTAGCAGCTATGAAAGCTGACTTTTTGGAAATAGGGCATGTACAATTCCCTGGGCTACTTCCTCACAGCAGCCCCCACTTAATATCTTCTTCACAATTACCTCAGAGCCTCCTTCCTTGCACCTGATATGGATTCGTACTACTTCGTTCCTCCAACAGCACAGCTCCCTCCTATAGCTCCTGACACCCACCCCGCACTGACTAACTGAGAGGCTTTTAACTAGTTCCAGCCAGTCCTTAATTGGCTTCAGGTGTCCCAATCAATCTAGCTGTCTCTCCTGCCTTCTAGAAGGATCTTAATTGGCCTCTGGTGTCTTGATTAACCTGGAGCAACTGCCATTTGGTTACCATGGTACCAGGGATTTGTTTAGCCTGGGGCTAACATATCTGTTCCTCACTACTTTACTGTAGCCATCTGGCCATCACAGGAGCTTGTGCAAGGGTTTAAGGTGGGGTTCTCATCCCCCCCTACTCTCACCTGCCTGGGCATGTAGTTCAAGTTACAACTTAGCCCTGGTTCATGTTACAGAGAACACATCACTTTGAATGTTGCTGCCATGGCTGTAAACGTGGCCTTGTCTTTTCATCATGGCTTCCCACACCCAATCTTTCCCCCCCTTCACCTGAAAGCAAACTCCCACCATTTAGGAAAGGTTAGCAACATGTTGACGAGGGCTGGCAACCAGGGGCGGCTCTATGTTTTTTGCCACCCCAAGCACGGCAGTCAAGCAGCATTCGGCGACGTTTCTGCGGGTCATCTGCTGGTCCCGCGGCTTCGGCATATCCACTGCCGAATTGCCGCCGAAACCGCAGGCCCGGCAGACCTACCGCAGGCATGCCGCTGAAGGCCACCTGACTGCTGCCCTCACAGCGCCCCCCGCAGCTTGCCGCCCCAGGCATACGCTTGCCGCGCTGGTGCCGCCCCTGCTGGCAACAGCACTCTGTTTCATTGTCAGCAAAGCTGTGACTTATGATAATAGCAGCAAATGCCGTTAGAAGGCAACATATATATTTTCCATTATCTCATGTACAGAATCTAGTATAAACGTAATGGAGCATTGAGTGCACCTCCTTCTAGTAGTATCTCTCATTCAGTGAAAGTTTTTTTCCACATTCCCCACACTAGAAATTTCAGGGGATATTCCTAAAGGCTATACATTGTGCTGCAACATATTCAGTTCTGCCACTTTAAAACTAGGTATATATCAGCTTTCCACCCCTGGAAAGAAAGCCCTAATATTGAGTCAGGCGCACAAAGAATTCTGATCCACAGCTGTGCTACTCTAGCTCTGTCAATAAGGTGTTAGTTGTTTAGCTATGTTCCTCGTTATACTTCCTGAATTCCTGGCACATCAGCATATTTAAGGGGATAACTTCTGAAAGCACTCCACTGTATCAGAGACCAGGATAGTCAGATAGAATGTGAGAGAATGGGATTCAGGCATATTTTTCTACAACTTCTTTCTCCATGGGAACGGTTGTCAGTCATCTCTGGTTCCCCAATAGATAGCTGAACAGTTTTCAATGAACAGTTCAAGTTGGCATCTCACAAGTCACATGTTGGGCTGTATTGTATGGACCACATTGGTTACTACTGTCATGAGCATAACAAGGGCAGTGTAATCGGTCCTAGCCGGGGCTCGACCCTTCCGGGCAGGAGGGGAGCCACACTGACTCACTACTGGGGGAACAAGCAGTCAGTTAGTCCCGAAGCTCCGGCTCTCTGGTGCAGGGCGGAGCAAAGCCAACAGTTAGCTCAGGGCTCAGGCCCTCGGTTGCAGGGGACTGAGCGAGTAAATAGTTCAGAGCCCGGGCCCTGGATCAGGGCGGGGCAAACACAGTTTAGCTCAGGCCCTTGTTTGCAGGGGCTGAGCGAGCAAATAATTCAGAGCCCAGGCCCTGAATCAGGGCGGGGCAAACACAGTTTAGCTCAGGCCCTTGTTTGCAGGGGCTGAGCAAGCAAATAGTTCAGAGCCCAGGCCCTGGATCAGGGCGGGGCAAACGCAGTTTAGCTCAGGCCCTTGTTTGCAGGGGCTGAGCAAACAAGCAGTTCAGGAGCCCAGGATACGCCTAGGCTGCTGTAGCTGAGGGTTGGGTGAGGGGGAAGCCTGCCACCCGTGAGCGGGGGTGGCAGGGGGGAACGCAGGCCTACCCACCCCACTGCGTTCCAGCCCGGGGCCCTAGCAGCGGTTGCTGCCGCTGCTAGTCAGTGGGGTATCCAGACTGCAACACACTGACATTGGCTCACACTCGGTTGCAGCCGGACCGGGGTCGGCTACCCCCGGGCTACTTCCATGATCCCCCTCAGAGCCTACCTCGTTCGTCGCGCCGGGCTCGGGCCAGTCCATCTGCATGAGCTCCTCTCGGCCAGGGCTCGGTGGCAGGTCCGGTAGCTCTGCCGGGAAGTCAGGCCAACAGTCCTCGGGCGGCTCCTCCGGGTAGCAGCAGGGGCAGAGGGGTTCGGATGCAGTCTCGCCCTCAGGGTTGGTGGGGTGGGGTTCCCAGGGATTCTCCCAGTGACGGGCGCGGACGGGCTCCGGCGGCTCCTCCTCGTAGCGTGCCCGGGGTAGCTCAGGCCAGTTAGGGCCCGGGCCTCGGAGGTCTCCTGGGCGGGAGCTCCCAGCCGCACGTCTGCTCCCTGCGGTGGCTGGCCGCTGACTGAGCTCTGGCGGCCGGCCTTTATACTTCCTGTCCCGCCCCTTGACTTCCGGGGGGCGGGGACAGGCGGTGGTGGCTCCACCCACTCTGGTGCCTGCATGTGGGCTCCCTCTTCTGGGCAGGAGGGGAGCCACACCAACTCACTACAGGCAGTCAGGACCAAGGGTCAGAGGTGGGTCTAACTTGAGACTGGAACTAGCAGAAAAGTTCATAGGCAGACTCCAGGCCAGGGTCGATACCAAGTGTCAGAGTCCAAGTCAGGTTTCAAGATCCAGGGCAGGAGACGAAGTCCTAATCCAGCCAAGGTAGAAACCAAGCGTTCAGGAGCAGGAATAGTCATGGCAGCTACAGGAGATCTACACTCTTGCCTGGACACTACCTTGAATGCCCCTTGGGTTTATATAAGGTGTGGAGCAATCAGGAGTCATGAGGCTGCTTCCTGTCATACCCCTTGAGGTGGGACTTCCCATGGTCTTCTCCACAGCAAGTCATGGCCAGCGGAGTGCAATCTTGTTATAGGTCCCATTGTGTGGCAGCATAGCGATGTCAGCTGTCTGACAGGTCTGAGTTCTAAACCCATGAGGCCTTACAGTCACTGCAATCAAAATTAGACTATATCTTTAGTTCCAAGTCACAGAATGCAGTTGATCTATATACACATTATTAATTACTTGTTTTGTAATAGCACCCACAAGCCTCAGCCACATCAAACTGTGCACTGTAGAAACATATAACAAAATGACAGTCCCTGCCCAAAAAGCTTGCGATCTAAATAAGGTTCTCAGATTGCTCCCATCACTATAGTATCTGAGATCAATTTCTGTCCATTTTGCCAAGAAATGGCAGAGTTACAAGCTGATGGTAGAGACTTCTTAGGTATGCTGCTTACTGGTTTCCAAAATGAACTGACAGAACAAAAGATAAGATATTTCAGCAGAGCAACAAATAAATTATTATACACAAGATCTGGGGTAATGGAAGTCAGTTACAGGCTATCACATTACATTTTCCTACTGGACTAAAAACATTTTCTGCATTCCAAAAATAATATATTCATAGTTTCCCATGAGGCATCAGCATCTCTCTTTTGGAACACTGGTATATTTCCCTACCTAGTTTAATTCCCTCCCTCCCCCAAACATGGAGCCAGACTCTTTAGTTGCTTGGAGATGAAGAGATCTGCATTTCATGTTTTCTAAAGATTAGGACATGATTATTTTACTTGCTGCTCATTCATCATCACAACCGAGAAACACCCCCAAAGAAAAGCAGTTATTTTGTAGCAAATCCATTAAGGAATATACTTAAAAGACATGTGTGAATCCCAATTTGACAAGTCCAAAAGGAAATTTTTCCTAGAAAAGAGTTCTAACTGAGCAATAGCAATACACCACAACCATATGTGGGAGGGAAAGTGAAGAATAAATTCTCTAATTAAGAGCTACAGGAGGAAATTTCACCCCATGCTTTATGCACTGCATGGTTAGGTACATTATAGGTTTTTAAATGATCTTCCTCTTTTGGGAGGAGGATACCAAATTACATCATTTGACCTTTCCAGTATATGGTTTTTACATTCCTAAAATGTATGGATGAAATCTTTGCCCCACTGCAGTCAATGGCAAAGCTCCCATTCATTTCAACAGAACTAGAGTTTCACCTTATATGTGTTAAAAAGTAATTTCAAAGGCCCTTTCTCCAGAGACCCCATCTAGCAAAGCCAACTGCTATATTAAGTATCATTTGGGATGTGGTGGTGTGATGAATGGTGTGGAGAAAGTGAATAAGTAAGTGAAGGAATAAGGCAAGTCCCCATGCCCCAACCCCACTCCCAAACTGGAGCCCTAGGTGGGCAGAGTGGGGCAAGCCCCCACATCTTGACCCCTGGCTTAAGTGCCCAGTGGGCAGAGCAGGGCAAGGCCTCCGCGTCCCAACCCTGCTCCCTGGCTGGAGCACTGGGCAGGTGGAGCCGGTTGTGATGCGGGGGGGCGGCGCACATTTTTCCGGGGCCCCCAATTGGCCAGGGCCCCTGGGCAAAGGCCCCAGTGGCTAATCCGCCACTGGCCCTGGCTACTGACAGAGACAGGATATTGGACTAGATGGCCAAAGGTTCTTATCCTATCTGGCAGAATATACTGCCCTGTATATCCTATGCACTGGCTATACTGATAGGAAGCTATGGAATGCTATTGAAATATCTAAGAGAGAAAAAACACATCCTTGAGTTTGTTTCATTATAAACAGACCAAATACTATTTTGGTCATTCATTAACTCCCTAATATTTTCTTAATTTAATCTTTTCCTCTTTCAACTATAAAAGCCTTTGAGATTTGAGTTGTTGGTTAGGCGTGGGGGTGCTTTGTGTAAGGGCCTTTTGCAATGGTTTAATTAGCAATCAGAGGCTTAGCTTCTCTGCTTACATTGTCATTATAAATGGTTATCTTTTGATACTAACTTTGGAGAAGTTGCGTTCTATTGTCACTGCATGAACTGGTGCCCAGATCTGGGCTATTCCTGTTTTTTACCTCTCCCCCCACTATTATCATATCACATTTCCTGTTACATAGTTTCTCTGCAAGCAAATCCTCCATGCCCTCCAGCTTTGAATACACTTAACTTGAAATATCCCTGACTAAATTTGCAAATTTCATAGATTTTAAGGCTAGAAGGGACCATTAAATCATCTTAAATGACCTACTGCATAACATAAGCCCATACAATTTCACCTAGTTACCCCTGCATTGAACCCAATAGCCAGTGTTTGACTAAAGCATATCTTCAAGAAAGGCATCCTGTCTTGATGAAAATGCATCAAGAGGTGGAGAATTCACCACTTCCATTGGTAGTTCTAATGGTTACATTACAGTTAAAAATTTGTGTCATAAGAGAATATTCACTACCTCTGTAAAAAGATTTGAGAGGATTTGAATCTGTGAGCACTTGCACACAGAGCATGGCACTTTCCACTGCTTGCATGATCTTCTTCAACTTTCATTGCCTCGACATCATGGTATCCAGGACCACTGATATGGGTATTCTGCTTGCTTTTTAGCAAGGGATTATAAAGCAATTTAAAAAGGGTGGGGAGAGTGAGTTGGTATGGTTCTATTGAAAGTGAGGGACTAATAGACTTCGCTTGATTTGGGCATTATAGAGAAAGGTATAGTATGATCCCCACGTACAATTCAGCTCATGGATCTCATATCTGAGATACATCATGCCTTCAGTTCCAGTTTTGAGCAGAATTTACCAGTTGTGATAAAATGTTTGTTGATACCATAACAGTGGACAAATGGGGATTAAATTAAGATAGTCTAAACTCATTTTCCTTTGCGCGTTAATGCCATGGTTTCAGGAGTCAGGTTTTCACAACTCTTGTATCATGAGCTGGGAGGCCAGGAGTCTCATGGATGACCTGTTATTTCTCAGTTCTCCCAAAAGTGTAAACAAAAGTCTATTTTGCTATTGTAGGCTTGTAACTGGGATGTCAATCACCCCAGCAATCACTTTCAAAATAAATCCCTACCACCAATTACAAGCCCATTAAGATTTTATCACATCTCTGCTCCTCCATTGCTTCTGGGGGTAGTAATATATTGTTGGCCTCTACAGGTAATAAATTACAAGTTAGACAGGTAATCCACCTGCTTCAGGGAAGGGGTAAGCAAGTGCATAACTCCGCTTACTCTTGGTATCTGAACCCAAGGGCTGGCTAGGAGTGTGAGGAGGGTTCTTACTCCCTCACGTGGCTGTATAGTCCCAGTTACTATCTAGCCCAAGAGCAGATCTTTTAGAAGAACATGCAATCTTGATTTAAAAATTGTCAATAATGGAGACTCCACTATGACTCTTGGAAAATTGTTCCAATAGTTAATTATCCTAACTGTTAAGCTGGTGCAGTTGGTAAGGTGTCTGAAATGTTATCTGCACATGTTAATACCCTGTTTGCTCATCACAGTAACTGCGCACAGACTCCCAACTCCCGCCTCAAAATATGGTCCATGGTGTGATCCTGAAAGATTTTGAGAATATTTTCTATAGTGTTCTCCTTTCCTGTATTTTTTAGAAAACAATTTCCTGGTCTAAAATTATTATAATAAATAGTATACCTCTTCCCCACCATGTAAGGATGTGGGTCAAAGCTCACATTTTAAATCCTTATATAATAATCCAAAGTATATATTAAATCAGTCTGTTACAATATATGGCATTCTGTAGGAAAGTAGATGGCATAGTTTCTATTGAATGCTATAGATTTGAATAAACTGGCTGTATCTGCAGTATGGGTTATATACAAAGATTTGAATATGGTAGAAACTCAATTACTCTACTTCCAGTTAACCTATGCTTAAAGCGGGGTGAAAAAATGGAATTTTCCTTTTACAGGGAATTTCAACATTTCAAAATTACTTTCCCTTTTGAATCAGAATGAAAAGTTGATTTTTTTTGTGTGAAATGAAATATTAACAAAAAGTTTTGGATCAGAAATGTCAAAGTTTTGCTCTTTTTGAATTAAACAAAACTATTTCATATGTTTAAATGACATTTTTTGTTTTCCAGTGGTTGATTTGAAATGACATTTTTTGTTTCGGTACTCCTGATTGGAAAATTGGAAGAAAAAAAACGTCATTGAAATTGACTCTTGGCTTTTTCAGCACAGAAAATGTTAATTTTGATGAAACCATATTTTCTGATGGATAGGAAAACATAGTGTGACGTTCTCCTCTGGTGTTGTCTGGACCGGTGATCTGCTAGGCCTCTCCAATCCTTGACTCTGGGAGCCAGCCTTACCTTGCTCTGCTCTGAGAAGCCCCATTCCTGGGTTGTTCACACACAGCCTCTGGCATGTAAGCTGCTCCCAGCTACTTGCAACTGAATGACACTACCCAATATCTCCAGTCCCAGACACAACCCTAGGAACTTCCATCTTGCAGTGTCTAGTTATGCCCACTGGATGCTGCAAGCTTATATAACTTCATCAATTTAACAAAGAAATTGATATGTACCAGGCTTGTTATCTCAAGGGGAGTCTCTGAGATGCTTCAAACCAAACACACTGCTTCGTCAGTCAGCCTCTCCCTTTTGATCAGTGTTTCAGTTGCTTGGTGGTGGTAGTGGTGTCTGTAGATGTAGGTGGAAGAGAGAGAGCATAGCAAAGTGTCTCTCCCTTTTATCAGTCCTGTCTTTCCTCTTGGCTTTGCCCCCTCACCCCCTTCAGAGCATAGGCATGCGCAGCCCATTTCATTAGGGTGTGCACCCAGGGAGCCCCACCCTGCCCTAGCCCCACCCCCATCCTGCCCCATCCACTCCCTCCTACTTCCTGCCTCCCCCGCCCCTCAGAACCCTCAACCCCCGCTGCTCCTTGTCCCCTGACTACCACCTCCTGGGACCCCTGCCCTTACCTGCCCCCCAGAACCCCTCCCCCTATCTAAGCCTCCCTGCTCCTTGTCCCCTGACTGCCCCCCCTAGGATCCTACCCCCTACCTGTCCCCTGACTGCCCCGACCCTTATCCACATCCCTGCCCCTAGACAGACCCCCAGGATTGCCACGCCTATCCAACCGCTCCCCACCCCCTGACAGGCCGCCCCCAGAACTCCTGACCCATACAACCCCCTCTGCTCCCTGCCTCCCCTAACCCCTCTCCAACCCCTGCCTCCTGACAGCCCCCCCCTCGAACTCCTGACTCATCCAAGCCCCCCCAGCTCCTTGTCCCCTGACCACCGCCTCCAAAGACCCCTCCCCAATTGCCCCCCAGGACCTTCCTTGCTCCCTGTCCCCTGACTGCCCTGACCCCTATCCACCCCCTGCCCTCTGACAGACCATGGGACTCCCGTGCCCCATCCAACCCCCTCTGCTCCCTGACTGCCCCCTCCAGAGTCCCCCTGCCCCTAATCACCCCCCCCCGGGATCCCATCCCCTATCCAACCCATCCTGCTCCCTGCCCCCTGACTGCCCCCACCCCTTATCCAACCCCCCTGGCCCTGGACCCCTTACCATGAGATGAGGGTTCTAGCCTCCCTGCGGAGCCAAACACTGTCCCGCAGAAGCACGCAGCCCCAGCTCCACAGGTGGGATGGGAGACAGAGGGGCTCAGGCCAGCTCCACACAGAGTGGGGCCAGGGCTTCAGCCCTGCAACTTTTGCCACTAGGGTGGCTGGGGCTCCCGAGACGGGGACTTCAACCCCACATCTTCTGCCAGGGTCCAGGGCTTCTCCTCCCTACCCCAGTGTGGCTCCTCTCCCCCCCCACAGTGCAGCTCCTGCTGGGATCCGGGTTTCTCCTCTCTCCCTCCCCTGCCCCCCCAGTGCAGCTCCTGCCAGGGTCCAGGCTTCTCTTCCCTCCCCCTTAGTGCAGCTCCTGCCGGGGTCCGGGCTGCTCCTCTTCTCCCCCCTCCCCCTGGGCAGCTCCTGCCGGGGTCCAGGCTTCTCTCCCCACCCCCCAGTGCAGCTCCTGCCGGGGTCCGGGCATCTCCTCCACCCCCACTCCCTCCCCCCATGTGGCTCCAGCCCCGTCTGGGGCTTCTCTTCCCCCACCCCCGCATGGCTCCTGCCGGTATCTGGAGCTTCTCCCACTACACCCAGCCCTAGCCTAGCTGGGCTCCCTTGGGTCACCTGCTGCCTGCTGTGGCCGGAGTGGAGCCTGGCTCGCAGGGAGCAGCCATACATGTGGACACCATGGCCACCAGCCCAAGAGGTGCGGGGCAGCCCTAGGCAACCAGGGGCTGGCTGTGCTGCTGCTGATAGCCCTGCACTTCCGCCCACACCTAACGAAGGCTTTTTTTTTTTTGGAAGACTCACTCAGCCCCTGCTGGAGCAGGGAGGCAGGAAGCGGTTGATTTGAGCCTGCCCGGCATACAGCTGAGGAGGGGATGGGGAAGGAGCAGCCTTCCCAGCCGGAGCTCAGGGCATTAGGGTGTGCCGGGGCACACCCGGCACACCCCGTGCGCACGCCTATGCTTCAGAGTCAAGTGAGCATTAACAGTCCCATTGCAGTCCCAAACTGCCCAAAGGAAGGGGGTGACTCCCTCCAGGGTCTAACAGATTATTTTGTTGCTGCCTAAGCCAGTGACCATTGTTCCTGTGAGGCTGGGCTGGGCTTGTCCCATCCATGTCCTGACAAGGTGTGAACTGCCTCTCTGTTCTTGGAGAGTTTTTGCATGGCCTTGCTTTAAGCCATGAGTTTACATTTTCAGCCTCATAACTATATACATGAAATTATAACCTATAACCTCACAATAACATTACTGTAGCAATTACTATAACATCACTATAATAACCATGCTCAGTGCATTATGAGCCTTCCGAAGATACCCAGCATGACAAACTTTTCATTGGATACCATTTTATAAAGATGAAAATGGGGGTGCTGGGTATTCCCCCGAGGTACAGAATATCACACTTAGTGTCTGAAAAATTTAAGCCAGCTCTACTCACATTCCAGTTATCTGAAGTTCTGATATGCTAGGGTCATGAGCTAGGAAGGTTACTACACTATAGGGATAACACACAGCAGACATAGAAGAATATAACCCAGATAATGTGATTTTAAGGTCTGGTGTCTCATGAACCATAAATCTGGAAAAAACTGCTGTACATCATTGGAAAGCTGGGGTAATGTGTTTCCAGCCCCATCGGCTCAGAAGACATCAGGCTTTGAAATCGTCACTGGTACTTCAGACAAAGCTAAAAAGCTTCAGGCCATCACAAGCTATTTTCCAGACAGGTTAGGATGCTTTTAACATCCTAAGCATCGTGGACCTGTGTGCCTGGTATTCCCCAAGCCCCTCAGTTTGCTGCTTTTGCCAGCTGGCTGAAGACAAGGGGAAAGAATAGTTGCTTCACTGGAGTGGCTGGCGAAGAGCTGGTGTGTCTGCTGATTTCTGTAAGACCAGCTTGCTAAAGAGGGGAGTGAAAGGGAGACAGAAGTCCATCCATAGGCCAGATCCTGAACTGGTGTGTGCCAGCTTATCTCCACTGAAGTCAATGGAGTTACGTGGAGTTTCACCAACTGAGGAGCTAGGACCTTTTCTTCTGGCCAGCCCTTGAGAAGCAAAGTTGGTTGATTTAAAGTATACTAACAGAGTAAGAACACAAAACAGGTTAGTGTGCTCAAAGGTGGTACACCTAGTAACTTTGAGTGTTAGATGTGGGAAGCTGGGTCTGAGAACTGCAGGTCTAGGAGTAAGTTGCCTTCTCCCCTCCAAACAGCACCATAGCAAGGCAGAAGAGGGGCCATTGCTTACATGGGGAAATACAAACAATCTAAAAGGTAGAAGGCATGATTACACACTTCATTGCCATTCAATCTTTGGCCTCTCTGCTGAGACTGCCACGAAGAGTGACAGTGATAGCCTGTTGGTGATGCATTGGAAACTTCATGCTGTCAGAGCATACATAGTTTATCCTTATGTGGCTCTTCCTTTTATCAAAATATTTTTAATAAGGATTATTTTGGCCACTGGACTGCTCAAAAAGTTAAAAGCAATTGTTCTCCTGCTAGGAGAAAAAATTAAACGTCTGAGCATCACAGGTAGCATATTACTAGCTAGTTTATCTGTATGTGTGATTGTGATGACTAAAATGACTGGCTTTCCTTACAGACTGTACCACTGGGGATAGAATAATACAGGCAATGGCTTACGGTTTGTGTGTCTGATGGTAAAAATCAATGGTTTTCCTCATTGAAAGGTGCCCTCAGGGGCAAGAAGCAGTGAATGGCTTATTAGTTTGTGTGTGCATGCTGGTAGATGCTAAAGCAGCACTGAAATCAGTCATACACCATAATAAAGTACCTATCCCCATCTAAAAGCTAGCGTGTTCTTATCTCTCAGGAGAATATGCCTCCATTAACCCAAACCATGCAGTAACTCATCTTTAACCACAGTAAGGGAATGCAGTAGGAGAGCAACTGATAATGATTTCTTAGGGTTACTGATGCAAGAATATAAAGGATAAATTGCTGGAGTTTGGGAGTCAGATCTTCAGCTGGTGTAAATTGGCATAGTTCTATTTAAGCCACTGAAGCTATGCTTATTTACAATGGCTGAGGATCTGGCCATCTGAATGCTTTCCTCACTTGTCAGCAAAAGAAAGGAAAAAACCATGACACACCAGCAATTACGAGCATAGAACCTTCTGCTGTTTTTCTGACATAGATGGACACTGCTTTGAACATTCTCTTCAACTCATGATTCTGACACATTGGAACCACCTTCAACAATTATATTGTTACTGAAGTGTTTATTGACATTTAAATGTCATTCTAGGCAGTTACATATCATGCCCTGGAATCCTTTGCTCTGACCACACACATCTGTACAAAGCCAATATTGCCTACAGCACACAGAATGGTCATTTCATGTGAAGTTCTCTCTTAAGGTCACTAGGGCGGATCAGGAATAAGAAGCAGAAATGGGGATTTCTCTTGGTTGCAAGGTGGAAACATTGACTTTGTGCTTCCAACCTGTTTCCAGGCTTTAAACTTGGAACTGCCGACCACATCCGTTGGGCATAGAAGAGGCTTCTTGTTAAACCTATTGCACCATAAATATGTAGTGTTTTGTTTTGAAACTTACTGAAATGATGGCCATGTTTGGCAGAAAAGTTCCCTTAGGTGGAGAAGCTGATACGTAGATATGATACGGTCATAAAGCAGATGGCTAGAGACATGTATCTCCACATATTCAGATCTGTTAATATAAAGATCATGAAGCTAATATGAGCAAGTCAAAATATGATGGTAGTTATGCACACTCTCTGGAGGACATGTCTTCTGGAACTACACTGTCATCAAATTGTTATGGCGAAAGGTGCTAATCACTCGCACATTAAGGATCACAGCTGTATAAGAGTCCAGGAATAAAACTCTAAATAGAGAGAGTTAAAGATGCCCTCCAGAACCCAGAAGGTCATTATGGACACTCACTGGGGTAAAGCACTCTCCCTTTGCTTAGGTGTGTCTGAATATTCTTTGTGTCAAATAGCAGCTGCTGACTAGTTAGTGGTCAGGTGACAGAGGTAAAGGCAGCTGCTTCTGGGAACAGGACACAGGTGCTTGACTTGAAGCTTCTGACAGAGGGAGTTGTCCGTGTACAGTTTGTTGCCACTGCTGCTCAAGGAAACAGGACTTGGTCATTTACAAACTACACAAAAATTACATTAAGAGGAATATCTGAGTCTGCATCACCAGTTTCTGCTCCACACAGGGAACTGGCCCTCAAGGCCCTGAAATTTTCTTCTGCTCAATAAAGCAGGAACAATATAAAGGCTTGTCTACATGATGCGTTACACTCCTCGGTTACAGATTATATTCTAATGTGTCACACTCTGTCCCATCTGGGTCCAGCACAAGTTCCATAGTATGTGTTAATGTAGTTCTGTTTCAATCAGTACTACATTACTAGCAACTACACACCACTCCACAGAAACACTAACCCAGGAACAAAACCCTGTAACAAACCTCATTGCCTACTCCATTCCCATATCTACTCTAGTGACACCATCAGAGGACCCAACCACATCAGCCACACCATCAGGGACTCATTCACCTGCACATGTATTAATGTGATATATGCCATCATATGCCATCAATGCCCCACTGCCATGTACATTGACCAAACCAGACAGTCTCTACATAAAAGAATAAATGGACACAAATCGGACATCAGGAATGGTAACATACAAAAGCCAGTAGGAGAACACTTCAATCGTCCTGGACATTCTATAACAGATTTAAAAGTAGCCATACTTTGAACAAAAAAATGTCATAAACAGACTTCAAAGAGAAATTGCAGAACTAAAATTCATTTGCAAATTTAACACCATTAATTTGGGCTTGAATAGGGACTGGGAGTGGCTTGCTCATTACGGAAGCAACTTTTCCTCTCCTGGAATTGACACGTCCTCATCAATTATTAAGAGTGAACTACATCCACTCTGATTGTATTGGCCCTGTCAACACTGGTTCACCACTTGTGAAGTAACTTCCTTCTCTTCATGTATCAGTATAACAATGCCTGTAATTCTCACTCCATGCATCTGAAGAAGTGGGTTTTTTACCATGAAAGCTTATGCCCAAATAAATCTGTTAGTCTTTAAGGTGCCACTGGACTCCTTGTTGTTTTTGTGGATACAGACTAACTCAGCTACCCCCTGATACTACTACATCAATGTGCACTAGGGAACGTTTAGTGCCCACAAACAGGGTTTGATGGGACAGTTAGACACGCTAGTGCACATTAGACTTTACACCACTCTGGTACAAATGAACAGACTGTGTAGACAAGCCCTAAAACACATAATCCTACTTTCATACATCTTGTCCAAAACCAAGGGAATTTGTACCCAGGTTCTTCATACTAGCAATCAGAAATATCTGGAGACTCAGCTGATAGCATGAAATACCAGCAAAACACATACCAAAGAGAATAATCACTTCCAAATGCAGACCTATGAGAGGAAGAGCCAAATGGAAACCATCATCAACTAACTACTATCAGGCTCAGATACATGAAAAGACACCACATTATATCAAGATGGAAAATGGCATCCTTTTGGTAAACATGGGCAACATTTTTCAAATGCAACTTTTTAATCAGGGGGGGAAAAATGCAGATTCTGCAACACCAAAACATTTTGTGAATGTGTTGTTTGATTTGTTATGTGAAACCACTTTTTGCTTTGAAATTTTCTTACATTTTAATTTAATAATGTAAAAAAATGCTTGAAATCAAACTATTGTTTGTCATGAAATATTTTTCCTTCATTTTTTTCAAAATTGCCAGCGAATTGCGCTCTAAATATGACACAGTTCATTGACTAGCCACTGATTTGCTGTCTCTTTAGCTCTGCCATGTCCCTGTAACTTGTGGTACAGAACAGCTTGATTTGCCTATCAGCACACACATCAGCTTTGTCCCTGACTTTGTGTGTCACTGACATGCACACAGCATGCCACAAAGAGCTGCACACTCTACTGAAGAGGTGATGAAGGCTGGCCTTGTGGTTAAGGCCTTAAACTCAGCCTCAGTCTCCAGCTCTGCCATACACTTTCTGAGCAAATCCCTGAAAAGCTCCGTGCCTCAGTTTCCCCAATGTAAAATGGGGATAATAATACTTCCTTAGTTGGTCTTATATGCAGATTGTGAGCTTTTTCAGGCAGGAACTGTAGAAAACGATTCCTCTTTTGAGGTAGCTGTCTCAAGAAATCTGTAAGGGTGCTCAATATACACTACCAGCTGTCCAATTTTATGGGCTCAGGGTCATCCCAGATGTTTCTTTTTTTGTACCTCACAAGATGCAGCCCTGCCATAATATAAATATGGTTGGAGACCAACTGTTTGGCGATGGTGAATAGACTTGACAGAAAGGGGTACAGTGGAAGAATTACATGCTGCATCCTAGAACTTGCTGTTCTGATCCTTGTCTTTCTTCACTGCCCTCAATGCTTATTGTGCCAACTGTCATGTCACATCTAAAATCACATTGGAAGCTCACAGGGTCAGGGATCTTTTCTTTCTAGTGTGTGAAATACCTATCGCAGTGCGGAGAGATGGTCTAGTGATTTCATGTCACATCTAAAATCACATTGGAAGCTCACAGGGTCAGGGATCTTTTCTTTCTAGTGTGTGAAATACCTATCGCAGTGCGGAGAGATGGTCTAGTGATTTCAGTGTTAGCCTACCAGCGCATAGACACTGACTTCAATTCTCTGCTCTACCACAGACTGAGAGACCTTGGGCAAGTCACTTAGGGTATGTCTTCACTACCTGCTGGATTGGCAGGCAGCGATCGATCCAGCAGGGGTCGATTTATCACATCTAGTCTAGATATCGACCCCCGAGTGCTCTTTTGTCGACTCCTGTACTCCAGCTAGGCGAGAGGCGCAGGCAGAGTGACGGGCAGGGCCGACTTTAGGCCGATTCAGCCGATTCGGCTGAATCGGGCCCCGCGCCTAAGAGGGCCCTGCAGCTGTCCACCCCGCCCCCGCCCCCAGCTCACTTCCCCATCCTCCCCTCCCCTGAACGCTCCGCCCCCCTACTCCTCCCCCTCCCCTGCTTCCCACAAATAAGATGTTTGCGGGAAGTCTGAAAAGAAGCAGGGGCAGGCGGGCAGCAGCAGCAGGCAAGCTGGGGTGGGGGGGGCGCGAGGAGGGCTCCGGGGAGGCGCGGCGCAGTCCGGCCCCCGCCAAGCACCCCCAACCCCGGCCCCAGCGGCTCTGGCTCCAGCCCAGCTTGGGCCCTGGGGCACCAGCCCCAGTTCCGGCCGAGCGCTTCGGCCCGGCCCCGCGGCTCTGGCCCGGCCCTGGTCGAGCACCCCCAGCCCCAGCCCGAGCGGCTCTGGCTCTGGCCCGACTCGGGCCCCGGGGCGCTGGCCACGGTTCCGGCCGAGCGCACCGGCCCGGCCCCATGGCTCCGGCCCTGGCGCCGGCCTCACACCCCCGGCCTGAGCGGCCCCGGCCCCGGGGCGTCGGCCCGGCTCGGGCCCCGGGGCGCCATCCCCATCCCCGGCCGAGCGTGCCGGCCCAGCCTTGGCCCTGGCTGAGCAACTCCGGCCCAGCCCCGGCTGAGCGGTGCCGGCCGAGCACCCCCAGACCTGGCCCCAACAGCTCCAGCCCGGACCCAAACCCCGCGACCCTGGCCCGATTCCTGGAATTCCAGGAATTGGGCCCCGCTCTTGCTAAGGCCGGCCCTGTCGACGGGGGAGCAGCAGCAGTCAACTCACCGGGGTGAAGACACCACGGTAAGTCAATCTAAGTACAAGTATTAGGGGGTAGCCGTGTTAGTCTGTATCTACAAAAACAACAAGGAGTCTGGTGGCACCTTAAAGACTAACAGATTTATTTGGGCATAAGCTTTCGTGGGTAAAAACCTCACTTCTTCGGATGCATAGAGTGAAAGTTACAGATGCAGGCATTATATACTGACACATGGAGAGCACCCTGATATAATGCCTGCATCTGTAACTTGCACTCTATGCATCCGAAGAAGTGAGGTTTTTACCCACGAAAGCTTATGCCCAAATAAATCTGTTAGTCTTTAAGGTGCCACCAGACTCCTTGTTGTCAATCTAAGTACGTTGACTTCAGCTACATTATTCACATAGCTGAAGCTGCGTAACTTAGACCGATCCTCCCCAGTGTAGACCAGGCCTTAATCTGTTTGTGCTGCAGTTTCCCATCTGTAGTGTGGCCATAATAGTACTTTAATGCCTCAAAAGGGTGTAGTGAGAATGAATACATTAAAGACTGTAAGGCAGCTAACATGCTGTGGTAATGGGGCTACATAAACTACCTGAGACATATAAATATTAATGATATATCTTTATTCTATGTGTTAGAAAAAATATGTTTGGAAAATGTCATAGTTTGACTACTCCATCTTGGATCTATCTTTTATTATAACTGCTGTGACACCAGGATTCCAAAACAAACATGAAAAGATTTCAGAAAGTGGTAGGTGAGAGCAAACTAAGGAGTAAGAAAGCAAGATCAGGGGTCCTTGAACAGAGAAGACTGGCTTAAATCTACTCACAGATGGTTATGTGCCAAGGTGTGCTGATCCCTCTGCCGGGTCTGCAGCAAGTAGGTATGCGCAACAAGTAAAGGGGGATCCAAAAAAAAAAGGAGCCCACTGGCCCTGATTTTGTGCTGAGATTTGTATAAAGTGCCTCCCCCTACTTATCAGCATTTTCCCTGGTACTTCTTGGTTCATGTACTGCCTGTTGGATAGTAACATGAGAGGACTCCATGCTTGTAAAATTAAACTCTTAATAAAGAGAACTATTTACAAAGACACTGCAGCTACAGCTAGCATTCTAGCCATGTACATACAGACAAACATGCAGGTGCCTCCTCCAAATTCTTCCCTCCTGGAGCCTGTGCTCCTTCCTCCAAGTTCCATGCAGGTTGCTATGCTTCTGAGGTGGTTCCATCACAGACTCTGGGATGGAATTGGGGAGTCTATGTTGGAAATATGGGCAGCTGTTTGGAGCCTTCCCACAAATCAACTGTGATTCAGGGATTCACAGATAAGTAGCAAAATCAGCTGTGTTGCACATGTGGGTTTGTGTAGCAACTGCTCCACACAATGTGCATTGTAATATATGTCCATGCACGAAGGCAGCATCAACCTCTTGGAACTGACTTCCTCTGAATGAGAAAAAGAGGCTGAAGGTTGCATCTTAGAATCTTATCCAAATCCTACTGAAGTCAATGGGAGTCTTTCCAATGACTTCAGTGGGCTTTGGATCAGGCCTTTAGTTTTTTCTGGACATTTGACTATAGTCACAAACCACTTGGACAGTCTGGTACAATTTAAGAGGACTCTGCACAAGAGAGGGGCGGGCTTGGAGTAACCTAAGGGGCACTGTAGTCATGGTCTAGTTTCATTGGCAGAGCTGCAGGGGAAAGGGGGGAATGCTTTCAGAATACTTGGCTGCACCTTGTTTTGCTTTTGGTAGTCCTGCGTGTTCAGGAGAACTAAATTCACCCAGAGAAAGGGAAAACAAAACAATAAAAATACTGTAGGCACCAAAACACTGTTCCCTCTGAGCTTTCTTCTTCTAGAGACATCATAAAGCTATCCTGATGCCCCAAGGAAATGAATTTGATATCTCTTCAACATGAATCTAGACCCCTTCTAGATAGTAATCCACTTCCTAACATCATTACGAATATTTTAGCATAAAGGCAGTGTCTTTCCTCAAAAGACAAAGAGGTAAGGTTGAGGCATTTGTAGAGCAGTGTAAAAAAAAAAAAAACATACTGTATTTGCCTTGGCATCATGCGGGCTGAGTATAAATAAGGAATTTTGGCTTCAAATGTTCTCAGTCTCTTACCCTTATTCAGCACAAATATTCAGGAAAAACAATGATACTACCAGTTGGCATTTGTTTTAAAGTGCTAAGTCAATGCATAATTACTGGGAAGTATTTTTGACTGAATTTTAGATGAGCATTTTGACAAAATATAATATTGGAAACAATCTTTATCAAACATTCATGTGTAGTGTGAGAGATAAAAACAGGCATCCATAATTCATACTGCACAGTGTATTACCAAGTGTGAATAAGAGGCTGAATTTAAATGAGGAGGTCTGTACAATATTTTCTGCAAGGCATCTGCTTTAATCATTTACATTATTCACTAGACTTTCCAGAACAGCAAATCTTAAATATATATTTGTTTGTGAGAATGTGTATGTAAATACACACAAGCATACACACACACACACACATATATATATATATATAGAGAGAGACATATATATATATATACACACCACGCACACACAAATATAGAGCTGTGAATATGTACACACACACACACTCTCTCTCAAGCCTGATCCAGACACACACACACTTAAGCCTGATCCAAAGCCCATTGAAGCCAATGGAAAGACTCTTATTGACTTCACATCAGGTCCTTACTGTGTGTTTTTGCTTGTATTTTAAATGGTGACTACAGGATAGGTGTGCATACGCATAAACACAAGCATATACAGGAGTTGGCATTACAAGGTTAGCTCATATCACAGCTCCTGAGATACTGGAGTTATTTCTTATTCAAAGTAGAGGGAATATTAAGGGATTACTGTTGATAAGTGTTAGCACTCTCCAAGCACATATCTTAACCTTAATATCAACCTTAGCTTTATAAAGGAGATAATTTAGTATGTTCCCATTCAGCAAATCACTTAAGCATATGCTTAACTTTTAATGTAAAATGCCCCGTTGAAATCAGTTGAATCAAGCATTTAGTTGTGTGGCTGAGAATGCTCTAAATTTTAAAGGTGCAGTAACCACACACACAATCACCAGTTTAGAGCTCTATATCTCCCTCAGGACAGTGCAGCTGTATGTGGACACCTTGTGCCTGAGACATGAGGAAGGTTAGGGAACAACACCTGCATAGATTTGTGAAGCATTTGAACCTGGGCTTGATATTCACAAATTCACCTGATTAGGGAGGGTTCTTCTGTGCAAACTGCACACCTAGCCCAAGTGATTACATTCTGCCCAACTTTAATTCCCTATGTAATTTCACTTATTCTTCAATACCTGTCCTAAACTGTTGTATAGTAGTGCTGTAAGCAATCAGACAACTGTCAGATTTGGGTGCATCTCAGTGATGGGGTTTTCAAAGTAGGATTTGTAAAGCTTTTGGGCATCATTAGGAATAAAAGGCTCTATGTAAATGTAAAATACTATTATTTATTATCTCCCACCACTGCATAGATTGTCTGTTGACCTACAAACTCACAGAGGAGTAAGGGGACATAAGAGACCCCTTTACTACCATTGCGCTGGCTACCTCATGCATCATATGAAGTGGAGGACAGAACAGCCTCCAAGGAGCCACTATTTCCCATCTCATGCAGATGGGCAAAAAGTGCAGGGCCAAGATGGAAAATGAATTAAGCCCAACATACCAGCCAACAGAGCTGAGCCAATGTGGAAGGAGAAGCAATCTGCTACTGTAATAGAGCAGTAATAGCTTACCTCCCCTCTGAGGCCAGGTGGGAGACAAGGGAATGAACAGTGACTGTCAGAGTGACTATTAATACTGTGGTCTTCTCCTGGGGCAGTTATGGACTTGATAATATGGGCTCCAAGATCGCCTTCTTACAAGAAAAGTGCACCCCCTTCATTTCTTCCAGAGTTTATTAATTATTCCCATTTTTTTCCAGTGGATTGCTGGATTTTGCCTTTATCTCTCCCACCATCTCTTAGAAATGTGTTTCTTGATTCTAGAGAATCTGTTTGCCTGGTGCCAAGAACAGTTGGTATTTCTGTCTGGCAAGCTGTGTTATTGTTGTTGGGTTTTTTTGTTTGTTTGTTTGGAGAGGAACAGCGAACACACGACAGAAAAAAAGCAAAACATTGCAAAGCTGTCTCAACAAGCTACTAACTGAGTTACACAGGCCATATTACAAAATTCAAATTTTTTAATTATATCCAGTAGACAAGTCAGCAGGGAATCATGCATAAAATCCAAGCACCCTGAAGACCAAGAGGGGAAATTTCACCTCTCTTTATGAAGCAGAGTCCAAACGATTAAAATGATAGTGGCCCATCATTTTAATTATCTTTCCAGTATGCGTCCTCTAATAGTGCTCTCTCCCTTACTTTAACACAGTGAGGCATTAATTCACTCCTCCCATTGTGGTGCAAAAGGAAAACAAGACTCAAGATGTCCCATTTGCCAGTATCTGATTCACTAGGTAGATTACAGTTACCCAATTTTCTCCTTTGACTATTTTACGCTGGTATCCCAAGTGATATATCAAGTTCCCAGAATTCATGATTTGGGGGGACATTCTGATTAGAGTTTGGGGCTTGGGGAAAAGTCAGAACATGAAAAACATGTTTAAAAGACAGACACACTACAAAATTGAGTGAATTGATTTTGAACGAAGCACCACTGAGAGAACAGGGAAGGGTGATGCTATGGGAACCAGTGTACTCCAAACAAGAATTTCTTTGAGTGGGAGGTATGCTCTTGTGGTTAAGGCACTAGACAGGGATTCAGGAAACCTGAATTATATACCTGGCTCGGATACAGACTTGCTATGTGACCTTAGGCAAGTCACTTAGCCTGTCTCTATCTCAGTTTCCAGCCTCTAAAATGGGGATTATAGTAATACATTCAAAATGGGCAAGACAGAAAAAAAGTAAGCTCTTCATGGGAGGGACTGTCCTTTGCTATGTTTGGTTGGAACCCCAGTGTCTGTGGGGGCCTCTAACTGCTAACATAAACAACAAACAATAATACATCTGTTGCCAAGGTACTAACTTTAAGAATGGGGTAGAAGTTGGATGTCGATAGCTCAGCCATGCCTTAGAGAGGAGTTAACCGCCAAAGGGTTGGAGTTTTTTTTCAATCAATGATTCTAAAGCCTACATAAAGCTTACCAAAATTCACCAAGACTTTGTAATGACACTGCTTTAGAGAGCATCTCCCGCACCCTGAGTTAATATTCTGACATTTGATTTAATGCATTCCTAAATGTGCCTATCAATAGGTTTCTAAGTGACGTACAATAAAACAAATATAACTTAACAACTTATACAGACAAACTTCCCCAGAAGATCGGGCACAAGGGTAAACCTGACAGCTTTCAGTCAGAGCACCCCACCAGACAAAAGGGATCAATTAACATATCACCATAAACAAAGAACAGGTTTCTCATCACACTGCCCTCCCGATCCCAGGAATTGTCTGTGTATGAAAATAAATGCTGCAGCATATAATAATATGTGCAATTCCAGTTGGTTGAGTGATATAGATTTGTGTTTTTTAATATTTATATATGGGTGTCCACATTTACTCTGTGCTGGCTTCATGCAGCAAGTGGGATGCTGGAAAAACACAGGAGGAGAAGAAGCCTATTCTTATACTTGGCAATACCCTGGTTGCTCACAGGAATGGGGTTATACAGCCAGCGTGGAAGGACAATGGGACACACAGACATGCAGATCAGCAAAACAAAGCTGATGCCTTTAAATGTTGGTGTGATGGGGGACACGCACCTCTCGTCAGTTGGATGCAAACCTGCACTCTCTGCTCGCGGTGCCCTGTCAGCTGTCAGCCTCCTCAGGTGGATCTTCAGTGGCTCAGCCATCTGGCCAAGTCACACATGGTCAAACGCATGAAGGAACCCCTTCCAGGGTAAAAGGTCCAACATGGCCTGTCCCTGTGCCCTAGGTAATGGCAAAAGCTCTGCTTCTGACTCAATCATCAGCCCCTTCTGGGCTATCTTTAAGTCCGCGTTTGCCCTGGTATAGAGCAGTGCCCCCAGGGTAGGGTTACCATTCGTCCGGATTTACCCGGACATGTCCTCCTTTTCGTGCTAAAAATAGCGTCCGGGGGGAATTTGTAAAGCACTCACAATGTCCGGGATTTCCCCCTCCCCCGGCAGAGCAGAGCGAGCGGCTGGGAGGGCTGCAGGAACGTCCCGGGCTGGACTCCGGAGCAGCTGTAGAGGAGCCGGATCCTCCCTGCATTCTGAGCCGGCCGGCAGCTCCTCCTCCTGCAGCCCGGTCCGGCAGCACTGTGCAGGGCCAGGGACCGGGTTTTGTTGCACTGGGGAGCGCAGCCACGTGTCCGGCTCGCACAGAGCCCAACACCCTGTTCTGAGCAGCAGGGTAAGGGGGCCAGGGGGCAGGAGAAGGGGCAGGGAGGTTCTGGAGGGGGCAGTCAAGAAACGGGGGGGGGGCTTTTGGGGGGGAGTGGAGAAAGTTTTGGGCAGTCAGGGTACAGGTAGGGGGTAGGGTCCTGGGGGGCAGTTGGGGGGGGTCTTAGGAGGGGGCAGTTAGGGGACAAGGAACAGGGAGTCTTAGGTAGGGGGTGGGGTTCTGGAGGGCAGTTAGGAACAGGGGTCCCAGGAGGGGGCAGTCAGGGGACAAGGAGTGGGGGGGTGGGGGGCTGGGAGTTTTGGGGGGGAGCTGTCAGGGGGCAGGAGTGCGGAGAGGGATCGGAGCAGTCAGGGGACAGGGAGCAGAGGGGTTTAGATGGGTTGGGAGTTCTGGGGGGGGGGCTGTCAGGGGGTGGGGAGTGGTTGGATGGGGCGTGGGAGTCCCAGGGGTCTGTCTGGGGGTGGGGGTGTGGATAAGGGTTGGGGCAGTCAGGGGACAAGAGGCAAGGAGGCTTAGATAGGGAGTGGAGTCCTGGGGGGCAGTTAGGGGCAGGGGTCCCAGGAGGGGGCAGTCAGGGGACAAGGAACGGGGGGAGCGTTGGGGGTTCTGGGGGGGGCGGGAAGTGGGAGGGGCAGGGGCGGGGCTAGGGCGGGGCTCCTCCCGTCCTCTTTTTTGCTTGTTGAAATATGGTAACCCTACCCCAGGGCTGTCTCCCTGGGGACTCTAAGTCCTGCCCTTCATTTGGGCCTCTAAACAGCCTTATCCCATTCTTGTGGCTTAGGCCACCCTGCCAGTGGCTGGTGGGGGATGAGGGAGGATCCAGGCCTGCCGATTATTCCAGGTGATGGACCCAGGGACTCTATAAATAGTAGCCATGTGCTACTTTCTGGAATGCTGCTGCTATGCCCTGGGCCATTTCCCACATAGCCCCTTCCCCTCAGGGCTGAAGATCTCAACTCCTCTCCTTCCTCACCCTTCTGGTCCTAGCCAGCAACTGATCTGCTCTAGCCCCGCAGCTCCTTTTAACTGGGCCTACTATGCTCAGATTGGCTGCTTCCTTGTAGCCTCTGTAGGAAGGCCTGGAAGACCCACCTTCACTGTTCCTTTTTGTGTGTGTGTGTGTGTGTGTGGTAGGACCACGAAGCCTCCAGCAGTGGGCCTCAAAGGGTCCAGCACACCCCGTCACAGTTGGTTTCCCAGCTTTCACAGAGTCAGCTAGAAGAAAGCAAGTTCTGAGCTGTGAGCCAGGAAACTTATTACCTATAAAATTAAAAATCAGCAAGCACAATTAAAACCCTAATAGTCAACATTTAAATACATTGCAAGTCACTTTTTTTTATGTGGCCAGTTTCTGCTTAAAGAAACAAATTCCACCATAGCTATACATTCAAGAAAAACCATGATTTAGAACAGACCTTCTGATACAAGTTTAACTGGAGCAATGCTAACAGGTAGCTCTCTAATAAAGATTCAACCAGCATAAATGATGGTTTATTGCAGCCTAATAAACCTTCCCCTCCTACGTAATTACTTTTGAAGCGTAATGTGCTGCCCTGGTCCACACCCTCCTCTCCGTCACACTCACACACACATTTTTCCTTTTGTAATTAAATGGAAAAAAGTCTCTGTATTCGTTTTCTTAACACTTTATAAAATAACAGCGAGATTAATTAAGAGGTCTATATTTCTATTTCAAGGTTCAAATGCTTTCACTCAGTGCGTTGTGCTCTCAGAATCCAGTGTCAGCAGAATCTCTGACTAAATATACAGACTTTTTTTCTTAATCTCTTTCTCCCTATATACAATTTCTAAATGAATATGAGTGGTTAAGAGCCCTGGGCCACATTCTCAGTTGTAGTAAACCACCAGAGCTTCATTGAAGTAAATGGAGTAGGAGCCAACAGTAGTGGCAGAGGAATATTGAGTAGGAATAGACAGGTTATATTACCTCTGTATGTGGCACTGGTGCGATTGCTACTTGAATATGTGTCCAGTTCTGGAATCCACAATTTAAGAAGGATTTGGAAAATTTAGAGAGGGTTCAGAGTATGATTAAAAGATTGGAAAACCTGCCTTACAGTGATAGACTCAAGGAGCTCAATCTATTTAGTTTATCAAAGAGAAGGTTAAGCAGTGACTTGATCACAATATGCAAGTACCTACATGGGGAACAGAAATCTGACAGAGGGCTCTTCAAACTAGCAGACAAAATTCAGTGCTGGCAGCTGAAACTAGACAAATTCAGGCTTGAAATAAGGCAGAGATTTTTTTTAACAATGAAGGTTACTAATCCCTGGAACAATTTACCAACAGTCATTGAAAAATTTTAAATCAAGATTGGATGTTTTCTAGAAGATATGCTCTAGTTCAAACAGGAATTAATTCCAGAAACATTTACTGTGTAGCGGATCACCCTCAACTCCCTCTGAGGTCAATGGGAGTTGAGGAGACTCAGTTGCTCATAGGAGGTACTCAGCACTGTGCAGTATTAGGCCTCAGGGACAAGTATGTCTAGCTGATGCTTTTAACCATGGAAGCTCCCCAGGAGTTAGCCTTAAGGTCAGGGTTAAGAGGAAGAAAGGAAGTCAGCCAGATCTCTCACCAAAGCAGAATCTGAACAAAATTCAACACCCTTCCTGGAATACGTTTGACCCATCACTAAATACCAGGAAGTCACACTTTGAAGTTTTGGCAGTTCTTACAGAAACCTTCAATGGCTGACACAGTCAAGATACTGGGTCTCTAGGAGTAGAGGAAATGCTATGATTTAAAAAATATGTAGTGCTGGAACAATTGATCATTCTGAGTTATGTTCCCAGAGGAATATGGTCTCTGGCTGAATAGTTTAATCATAGGTTTAATTTACATGATATTCCTGACAAAGATTGAATAGGATGCAGTAATTTAAAGAGGTATATCTAAGCATTTTGTTTTCAATGAATCCCTTGTAGTTCATGACAAATATGAAATGTTGATATTGTGCTATAAGATCATGTGCATTTTTGTACTTGTTAGAGATATAACTAATTATAAAGTGAATATATATTGTGTGAATAGAGTTGTAGCCAGATATATGATACATAACATATAGGGCAGATTTCCAAAGGAGATCAGCACCCAATCACTCCCATTTTGGTACCCAAGTAAAACTTTGTCTAGAATAGGATAAAAAGTGTGCTGTTGGCATGTTCTAATATTTTTTAACCTCTAGAGGTGAACCTAGTCTTTAACTCAACCAGCTTAGCACGTGTTAAAATGTACGCTGCTTTTATCTATACTAGACTTTTCAAACGTGTTAAACATGCAGGCTAACACATGCTAGCAGCTTACCTTTAGGTCCTAGTCTAGATAAGGCCTAAGTGGCTAAGTTTTTAGAACAACCCAGCTATTTGGGCACAAAAATGAAGTGGCCAAAATTTCAGAATTTCTAAGCATCCAGCACTTCCATTGTTCTGGATGGTAGCTGCTAGGTGTCAAGAACTTTTGAAAATCTGGCCAATGCACAATTAGAAGACAAGGACTACATTAAGGCAAAATTTTAAAAAATCAGGACTCACAAAAGTTAAGCCCTGCCTCCGGGGTGAATTACATGGTCCATGATGCAGCACAGTGGTTCAGCAAGAGGGGAGACCTTGATGCATCTTGGGAGTCTCTAGCCACGATTCAGTATGTGAGATACAGTTCAGCTGAGGAATCCAATCCATAGTAGAGAACATGAGCATGAGGCAGCCAATTAACTCCCATGAAGCATCACAGAGGTATTTCCAAATACAAATATTTCAGTTTTCATGCATTCACTTTTTCAAAAAAAAGTCAAAATTTTCCATGGAGAGCAGAGTCTTTTTGTGAAAAATAATGTGTTGTGGGGAAAACAGAATTTCCCATTAAAAAAAACAGTTTGATAGAAAAATGTTGACCAAGCCTAAATGATGAACATTTCGATTAGGTCAACCCCAGAATAGAGCAATATGCTGCAATACAAGAGCCAGCAGCTTACTTGGTTTGGATGGCTCCTGAGGGAACAGAATAGTAAGACCCTAAGGAGCCAGTGTTAGGGGAAGAAGTTGTTTAAGTTCTCTTGAAGATTAGAGAGCCACTTGGCAGCAGCTGTCCTTGTCGGTGAGAGAGGGAGGTGGAAAGCATTCTTATAAAAATAAGTTTTTATTCTTAGAAGTAATAATATTCCCAGTGTTTATGCAGATTAATTTTAAATGAGCATGTGTAACCATAAGATTTGGTGCTTGCACAAAGGAACTGTTAGAACATGTATATTTCATTTACATAAACTCATTTATGCTAATTTAATTGGTTCTTTGTTTTGTTCTTGATTCACCACTGAACTGTGAGATGCCCTCTGTCACAGATCTTCAGAGAATAGGGGTGGGAGAGAGAGGGACATCTACTAAACACGTCCAGATGGAGGAATAAATAGAATCCTGGGTTCCTACAGACAAACATCTGTAATCTCCCAGGCCAGAATCTCAGAGGGAGCATTTCAATGATTCTCCCCACCCATAAGAAATATTGGGAAAAAACTCTTCCCCATCTCTATTCCCACCGGCACATTCCATATTCAAGCCTGATAACATCAGTCAGTCTTCATGGCCCATTTAAATCTTTACTGCTCTACTGAGTCTGCCAGCAGGGATGCCAGCTGAGGAGTGGTGGTTTTTAAAGATGAGACTATTAAGCCATGTTTTATTAAAGACTTCTCAATGCAAACAGTATGAAATCACTTAAAAAGTGGAAATCCGATAGAAAACAGAACCAAATATTCTGAGTCAGGAATATCCCAGGTGGACTCAGTCAATACATGTACAGCACAGATTTTGATATGAATTTTCAGTTATACCCTTTCCCACGTATGCAAAACTGAAAAGTGCAAACCACTGCTGGCTGGCATGACTACGCTATGTTCATGTGCAACTCATGGGTGGCACATCTATTGGCTCCTCTGCATGAAAGAACCAATGTCCAAGCTGATCCTCCAATTTGTGTGGGCATATTGTGATCTGGCTACTGGAAAATTAGACCCAGAATGTTCCTAGGATAACATATCTAAAATGATCGGGGTAGGGGAGAAGGAAAATAATAAACAATCAGAGATAGAGTGAAAATTATCCTAAAAATATCCCATTGACAGGGGATGGGATGGATCAGGCATTTAGCAGTGGACTATGGAGCCTTTCACTAATAGTGATTATTAATCCAGCTCAGATGGTAGTGCACAAAAGTTATCATCATCTGATGATTGTTCAGTAACCTACGTGACACAAGCGGGGAACCTCACTCCAGTTCCATCCACATCCAAGTGTCCATTCACATCAAACACCTCATGATCGGTACTAACCAAAAAGGCTGACTAGGCATTGAGGATGAATTACCCTCTCACCCCACAATGTGAGGTTACAGAATAAGATGGAGGTCATAGGGCAATGCGAGGAAATTTTGCAGGGCAAGCTCCTGTATATGTTCAGTAGATAAACTAAGAACTTCAAATCCAAGGCTGTCAAATTCAGCACCTTTCCCAGTATTAGATTCACTCTTAAAAATATGTATATTGTTTAATGATTTTAAAGTGTTGTGAAACATTTGGAACATTAAAAAAACATGGAGCCCAAGACTAGCTGAACTGTCTTGTGTTTTCCCAACTAATATTCAGCATACAAGAAAATACGTCTTTTGGGTACATCTACACTGCATCAGGGAGTGAGTGTCCAAGCCCAGGTCCACAGCCTTATGCTAGCATGCTAAAAATAGCTTGCGTAGATGATGTTTTGAGATTTTGATTCCAGCTGGAGCTTGGGCCCTCAAACCTACCCACGCCACCAAATTTGACCCCGAGCCAGGATGCCTACAAAGCTATTTTTAGCATGCTAGCCCCATCCTTGCTAACACTACTCTGTGGATGGTGTGGGAGCAGGGCCCCCGAGAGCGGGATCAGACCCCGGTGAAAATTTTTTTTCGGGCCCCCCAGCAAGGGCAGACTGGCTAAACAGGGCCGACAGGGGGGTGGGAAGCCAGGTCCTGGGCCCCCTTCCAGACCTCCAGGCCCCGGTAAGGCAACGAGGGTGGTGGGGAGCCAGGCCCTGGGCCCCCTTCCAGACTGCCGGGCCCCGGTAATTTGTACTGGCTTCCCCCCCCTCTCGTCAGCCCTGTGTGGGAAGCTGACTCTCAGATGCAGTGTAGACATACTCTTTGTTTCCCAAAGCCTTATCAAACCTTACTCAGCCCTATCTGGTTTCACAGTGCCTCTGCATGGCTGACACATGGATTAATAGATCTCACAACACGGTGAAACTGGCACCTCACACACCATCTTCTTTGTCAGCTACCCCTCAGTTGTACACCCCTCCCTACCACCACAAACTTTATTCCTCCTTCATCCACTTGACTGATTTGCTCTGTCTTTCTACAGGCACTTTGTCACAGGACCAGCATGTGATCAGAGACTTGAAATATTTCATCCCACCCTATCCAAAGGCTCCCCTGAGATCACAAATATGGTATTTTAGCATAGGCTCACTTTCACTGAGTGCCAGGGCAGGATGCACCTTGGCTGAACATCTTTCCATCAGTGGGTGAAGTGGCAGTGAAGTCAGTCTTTCAGCATTTGGGTTGCAACTGTCTCTTATCTTCCAAGCATGGTCTTAAAGTCTCCAAAGGATCATTCCTTTTAAAACCCGTGTTTTAGGGGAGAAAGGAGAATGGAGATTACTAGTCATGATTTCCGGAAGGGGGAATCCATCCCCCCCATCTCTCCTCTGGCAATGCTTCTGCGACCATCCAAAGCCAGGTTTCTCCACATTGTTCAGCTAATGCACCTCAACCACAATGTGCAACAGCCCAAATATGCTCCAGTCCCAAGGAGATCTGGCCAAACACATCACATGGGTGGGCTTATTGAGTGAGAATGTTAAATTCATTGCAATTGTGTTGTAAAGCAGATTCAAACCTAAGTCTCCAGCTGAGCAAGGCCGATGCATTAACCCATGATGCCCACTTGACTCTCTCCTAAGGATCACGATAGATTTCTTTTCATCTGCAGAAGAAAATAAATTGCTGGAGGGAAAAAAAAAAGATTTGGGCTCTTTAAAGACTAATCACTTTCAGACACTGTATGGCAAACAGTGAGATTCAGACTGAATCCTTTTACAGCATTACTCATGACAGCTTACAACCCAGACTATTAAACATTCATCAATAAAAATTTAACATCCCATCTTCCCTTTGATATCCTCAACTGCTCCCTACATAAGACAACAAGGCGGCTTTCCACAGCTCAGTGTGATGGCAGGACATCAAAGGAGCCTCCACAGCTAGCCTGCTCCGAACAGTTTCTTGTATTTAGAAAGTAGAGATGTCACATGGGAGGAGAGAGAGTAACACAGGAGCTTCTCTCTGGCTTGAATATATATAATCCCTCCCGAGGGGTGCACTATGCCCAAATTGTGTCTGTGCTGCAAGTCGCAATACATGTTTCTCCTGTTAAGTATCCTGCAGACCACACAGCAGCAGAAAAAGAGCAGTTAAACAGTGTGTGCTATATGAGCTTCTGGAAAACCGGAGAGGATTTTTATCTAAAAACGGAAGGATTTTGTTCCGTCTCTTAACTGAACCATTTGCTATGGCTGCTGTTCACGAGGGGAAAGAATAAAACAAGATCTTGTAAACAAATAAATTTCTTTGTTTTCTTGCTGCCTCAGGAAGGTAAGTTCATGTGATTCCTCACCGTTAAAAAAAGGCTGACAGGGGATATCAAGAGCTTGAGAGGTTCAATTTGGATTAGCACTCCAAGAATTCAGATGCTGAGTCAAATGATCTGTGTGTTTAGATCAGAGTTGGGCAAACTACGGCCCACGGACCACATCCAGCCTGTGGGACCGTCCTGCCTGGTCCTTGAGCTCCTAACCGGGGAGGCTAGCCCTGGGTCCCTCCCCCGCTGTCCGCCCTCCCCCACAGCCTCACCTTGCCACACCGCCAGAGCTCTGGCCAGCCGCTCCTGCCGGGCAGTGCGGCGGCATGACTGGCTCCGGCCGGGTGGCGCAGCTGCGAGTTCCTGCTGCTCTGAGCGGCATGGTAAGGGGGTGGGGAGTGGGGGAGGTTAGATAAGGGGCAGAGGGTCTCAGGGGCAGTCAGGGGACAAGGAGCAGGGGGGTTGGATAGATCAGGGGTTATGGGGGGGCAGTCAAGGGGCAGGAAGTGGGAGGGGGATGAGGCGGGGGCCAGGCTGTCTGGGGAGGCACAGCCTTCCATACCCAACCCTCCATACAGTTTCGCAACCCCGATGTGGCCCTTAGGCCAAAACGTTTGCCCACCCCTGGTTTAGATCCTGAAAATTAACCTGGAAATTTCATGAGCACAGGGTAATATGCAGAAGACTATGGGCATCTTCTCTAATTATACTGCAAACACATCCTTCTCTTGTGATGTTTTACTGCTCCTATTTCTATTTCATGACAAGTTTAGTTTGGGGCTGAACAAGGAAAGAGGGTGTTTTTTAAAAAAAAAATTGGTCCATTTTTAACAGTCGTTCTAAGGTTTTCGATGTGTAGGGAAAGGAACTGAAGTGTGTCGAAAGATTCTTTGGAACAATGTCATTCTCCGGCAGGAAATAAACATTTGGGTAGTCGTGCTGTACTTCTTTGAAAAACTTCTCTTTCCATCTCTTCCCCTGTTCCCCCAATCCATGCCCCTTTTAAAGCTCTTAGAAAATGTCTTTTTATTAGGTGGATAAGCTTGCCTCAAATCTACTCCTTTCTCTGGAATTAAAGAACTGTTTCCACACCACTGGTATCACTCCTTGTGCTCAAATAGGATTATACAATACCAAAAGAACCCTCTAACTGCTTTCAGGAAGATATCTAAACTTTATATGTCATATGTAATGTTTACGTGGAGATGTATTTTTTAGGGCTGTCAAGCGATTAAAAAAATTAATCATGATTAATCACACTGTTAGACAATAATAGAATACCATTTATTTAAATATTTTTGGATGTTTTCTACATTTTCAAATATATTGATTTCAATTACAACACAGAATACAAAGTGTACAGTGCTCACTTTATATTTATTTTTGATTACAAGTATTTGTACTGTAAAAAAACAAAAGAAATATTATTTTTCAATTCACCTAATACAAGTGCTGTAGTGCAATCTCTTTATCATGAAAGTTGAACTTAAAAATGTAGAATTATGTACAAAAAACCCTGCATTCAAAAATTAAACAATGTAAAATTTTAGAGCCTGCAAGTCCACTCAGTCCTACTTCTTGTTCAGCCAATCAGTCAAACAAGTTTGTTTACATTTGCAGGAGATAATGCTGCCCGCTTCTTGTTTACAATGTCACCCGAAAGTGAGAACAGACGTTCTCACGGCACTCTTGTAGCCAGCATCGCAAGTTATTTACGTGCCAGATGCGCTAAAGATTCATATGTCCCTTCATGCTTCAATCACCATTCCAGGGGACATGTGTCCATGCTGATGATGGAGTCTGCTCAATAACAATCCAAAGCAGTATGTTTATTTTCATTATCTGAGTCAGATGCCACCAGCATCTTTTTCGGTGGTTTGGGTTCTGTAGTTTCCACATTGGAGTGTTGCTCTTTTAAGACTTCTGAAAGCATGCTCCACACCTCATCCCTCTCAGATTTTGGAAGGCACTTCAGATTCTTATACCTTGGGTCGAGTGCTGTAGCTCTCTTTAGAAATTTCACATTAGTACTTTCTTTGCATTTTATCAAATCTGCAATGAAACTGTTCTTAAAGTGAACAATATGTACTGGGTCATCATCCGAGACTGCTATAACATGAAATATATGGTAGAATGTGGGTAAAACAGAGCAGGGGACCTACAATTCTTCCCCAAGGCGTTCAATCAGAAATTTAATTAACACATTATTTTTTTAGCGAGCGTCATCAGCATGGAAGCATGTCCTCTGGAATGGTGGCCAAAGCATGAAGGGGTATACGAATGTTTAGCATATCTGGCTTGTAAATACCTTCCAATGCCAGCTACAAAAGTGCCAAGCAAATGCCTGTTCTCACTTTCTGGTGACATTGTAAATAAGAAGAGGGTAGCATTATCTCCTGTAAATGTAAACAAACTTGTTTGTCTTAGCGATTGGCTGAACAAGAAGTAGGACTCAGTGGACTTGTAGACTCTGAAGTTTTACGTTGTTTTGTTTTTGAGTGTAGTTATGTAACAAAAAAATCTACATTTGTAAATTGTACTTTCATGATAAACAGATTGCACCACAGTATTTGTATGAAGTAAGCTGAAAAATACTATTTCTTTAGTTTATCATTTTTACAGTGCAAATATTTGGAAAAAAAAGTAATATACACTTTGATTTCAATTACAACACAGAATACAGTATTTATGAAAATGTAGAAATATATCCAAAATATTTAATAAATTTCAATTGGTATTCTATTGTTTAACAGTGCAATTAAAACGGTGATTAATCGTGATTAATTTTTTTAATCACAATTAATTTTTTTGAGTTAACTGTGATTAATTGACAGCCCTAGTATTTTTGCTTATATTGATAGCTTTCACAAGTTCTCATATGTAAACCTTTCATTCAGTATAGTATCTTCATGTTTACCCAACTACATAATAGTTCATGCCTTTCTTCAATGAATTGTCTTTTAATCTGGCAGCAAACTGCACTTTGATGTACTCACCCCTTAGAAAGTTTCTGTGGCTAAAGCTTCTGCTTTTTTTGTTATCAGAACTGCTAACTGTTTTGTCACAGGCAACAGAGGGTCCTGTGGCACTTTTAAGACTAACAGAAGTATTGGGAGCATAAGCTTTCATGGGTAAGAACCTCACTTCTTTTTGCATCTGAAGAAGTGAGGTTCTTACCCAAGAAAGCTTATGCTCCCAATACTTCTGTTAGTCTTAAAGGTGCCACAGGACCCTCTGTTGCTTTTTACAGATTCAGACTAACACGGCTACCCCTCTGATACTTGTTTTGTCACAGCAACTTTCTGGTCTGAACTTCCTCGTTTTTATAGTTATCAGCCTACTCCTGCCTAGCTGGGCTTGATGATGAACTAAGCATGGCTCCCCCTTCAGACACATCCTGGTATGTTAATTGGCCTCTGGGGCCCACATGAGGTCATTCAGGTCTGTGTGGTACACACCCCTTATTAGCCAATTATCCAAGGGCCTGGTTCAAAGTCCATTGTAATCCATGTAAGAATTCCTTTTGACTTCACTGGGCTTTCGATCAGACTCTATACTGGAAAAGGTCTTGGGGGTTTATCAGAGTTATGCAGTTAATTTCTTGTCTCATCCAATTTTCCCTTTAATCTTTTCTGTTAGACCCTAGCACAGAGAATTTTTACCCGCTGCCGCTCAGCTATCATGGACTGGAGTTTCATGAATCTCACCCTGCCCCTACCCTAGCTGTTCTAATAGATAGGGGTGAAGCAGGTTGACAGAGAAACTGGAAAGAATAAACACCAAAGATTTTGAAATACTTTTGACCCTCTTAGTCTCAGCTGCACCAGGATGAAGGAGCCAACAGAGAGGAGGGCAGAAAAACAGAGGAAACAATGTTCTTGGTGTGTTATGAACTTATTTTCCTTTAACTATTGGATTCCTTCCATTTTATCAGGTGACTAGTAGCTTACAGAACAGATGACTCAGCAGACACATCCAAAGATGCTGAATGTATATCAGCCAGCCAAAGCAATTATATTTTGGCCAGCTGGAGAGGGTGAAGAGATTGTTACATTAGAGGTTACAGTTAGTTGACCTGGCTTTTGTTTAGTTTTTAGTGATCCCCAATTTAAAAAACAACTAACAATATTTGACAGTAATGGTCCAAAGCCCTTGTCATATATGGCTCTGTTCTCCAATCCTTATTCAGGCAAACTTCCCATTAAACTTCCCCTTAACAATTAAGGACTGTCCCATTTTCCTCTCTATATAGGAATAAACCTGTCAGAGAGAGAAAAATCAGTTTTAACTTTCAAAGCTTTTCATTTTTTCATTTGAGGTGTGGAGTTTGGCTCTGTGTGCATATGCACATGTACACTCCCACACACTCTGCTAAAGAAACCTAGCTCCTCCTAGACAGCTAGTCCAATCACTTTGGATTAGCTTCGCTTTCTTCCATGCTGATGGAGCTACAGAAGCTGAGATGCAGAATAACTTTGGGGAAAGCCATTGTTGCATGGTTTCCAGATCAACCCCAAAATCTCATAAATACCAAAATCTCATAAGATTCCCCACCCAATTTCTACAGACTTAAGACCTTTGAATAGTGGGGATAAGCATGTAAACTTTTGGATATTGGGATGAATTTTCAACCCTCCATTCACTACTGTTCATTAGGGATGGATCTGAGCTGTGGAATGCAGATGAGGATACAGATTTTGCATGTCCCTGAGTTTGTGATGTTTAGATCCAGGCTCTCAGTTCTGGCCCATCTATACATTTTAGGTTTGTCACTGGCTCTTCATCTGCAAACAGATACAAATATTTGAACAATAATGCTAAGGCCATAATCTATTATGTTCTTCCAAAGTATTCAGATCTGAAATTCTGGTTTGGAACCACACCTAACCTTGAGGGAAATGAGGTGGATAACACTGACTGCTGTAGCTGAGAATTCATCCTTTTATCACAGTGACATTGGAAGCATTAAATTTGGAACTGGGGCCCTGTTTGATGGAGACAGCTCATTTGATTTGAGTCAGCAAGTGATGGTTCTATAGTCACCAGCACATGAATCTGGGAGTTTCCTTGAAATAACTTTCTTTTATGTACAAATAGTTTCTTCTGCTAAGGCGCTTGTTTCAAGAGGGACGTTTTTCAAATATTTCCAACTGCTGCTAATGCTGGTTCAGCTCCACTGATGTCAGCAATGTCGGGAGCCCTCGTCTGTAGAGCCCGCTGGCTGCCAACACTGTTTTAAAGCACGCGTCTTACTGATGTGGGGCTTGGGAGAACAGCAGCAGCTGGCAGACTGACTATATTCCGGTTCCCATTGTTGCCTAAAGCAGTGGAGTTAATATAGAGGCTCATCAAGAATATCTTGCTTCTTACTTCCACATTGTATTATTATCCAAAGACTTGTACTTTGCATTGTTCAGACTCAACTGCACTAATTGCATAGCAATTGTGGCTGCTCACACATTTTGCTGTGGCTTTTGTACTTTTTTTAGTCTCTCTTGCCTTCTAAAAACTCCCCATTCTCCCCCCACCCCCAATCTTCAGTGCCTGGAACATTTAGCAGCTTATCAACAGTAAAATGAAAAAAATTGCAGTCCTTTAGGACACAGACACAACATCTCCTCTGCCTCTTTCACATGCCTTTGCCTCTCCTGTGGTATTCTGAGGACTTGTCTTTAAAACCACTTCCCAGTATTTTAAAATTACTAGTGAGTAGCAGTGGTCTATGGTACCATTTCAGAGTGGATGGGTGTCTCATTCCTGGAATGAAGTATGACGTCTGTTCTGGGACAATCACTAGTTAAAGAAAATTTAAGCAAGTTGAGTCTATACATTATCCCCTCACTTATTTCTTCTCACTTAAGAAGCATTTGGTATGGCAGTTTTGGAAACCTTTCTGTATTCAGCTGTCCAGTATCTGTTCTAAAGGTTATTAGATTCGTCTAACATCTACCACAGTCATGGGCTTTTCTTTTCTTTTTTTAAATCTATCTAAAGACTTTCCCTTGAGGAATGACTTCCAGGCATTACGAACTAGCTAACACAGGGCAAGCTGGAAAATGAAATGGCCTAAGCAGAGCCAGAGCTCTTGTTTGCCTTTGTGAGCCAAGAAGGAACAGAGCAGCTGAGAATTAACAAACACTATAGTTCAGTCAGAGGGCCAGATTCCAGCACTCACTATGACCCCTCTGTGCTGCTCCAGTGGTGTAAATGAGCTGTAAAAGCCAGTTCCGTTTTTCTGCTGAGCACATGCCCCTGCGGACATCCCCAAGGATTATATAGCCTTCACAGCTGGCTCTGGGCCACCTTCCACTCTCAGCCCCGAGTATAAGGGACATGGCTGGACTACTACTGCAGTTTGGTGACCCCCCTCCCCAGTTTGTATGACATGGAGCAATAGGAACATAAAGGTAATGTGTGGTCACATTCACCTATCCCCTCAGCTCTTGCAATGCTGCTAGCTAGACTAGACTCAAGCATTAAGCCTAGAGTCTGTAATGAACCCTCTACCCCTCTTTAACTGGGTGGAAGGGGATTGTATCTTTTAATAAATAGGAGGAAGCATAACATGTCTGCACAGTGTGTATCACATCCCTTTCTAGGGGTTGGTCCACACACAAGATAACAACCTGTTACAGCTACCAGCTAATGGAGTTCCTCTTATAGATCAAATAATTGCGGTCACTGCTATGGAGCTGATGATCCTAGCTGCAAAACCTAGTGGGAACCCATGCTAGGGGTTCTTTGAATAAACAGTGTTATATGGAAGCTATTCTCCCAAAAAGGGAAGGGGAAACGAGTGCTAGTGGTTGGATTATGGGACAGAGGCTACCTAGGGGGTGGTCTCCAGCTACATGGGGAATTCTGTGACTAATAATGCATTTTCTTTTGACACTGAGAAAAGGAACTTTCTTAGAATGAGGAATACAATGTGATCCCTAAAGTTACACACTCTTCCCCTCTTTGCTTCGCTATAAAACTTCTGCCTTGTGCAGTGGTTCTCAAACTTTTTTTTTCGTGGACCACTTGAAAATTGCTGAGGGTCTCAGCAAACCACTTAATGATCTTTCCAAATGTTGTTTGTACCATTAGCTAACTTTTGTAAAGCCCTATGGATAAAAGCACTACATAAAAAAAACGCCTTAATAATAATTAACATTCTTTGTTCTACAAATAAAAGCACACAACTCATATTTTAATATCAGTATCTTACCTTTCTAATGTGATGGATGTGCCCTCTCTCCCCCACCGTAGCAGCCCCTGCGCTGGAGCTGGGAAGGAGGGGGGATCTCTCCCTCTCTCCCCTGCCATGGCAGCCCCCGAGCTGGGGCTGGAAAGAAGAGGGGGTCTCTCCCTCTCTCCCCTGCCACGGCAGCCCACGAGCTGGGGCTGGGAAGGAGGGGGGTCTTTCCTTGGCAGCCGCAGCCCTGGAGCTGAGGAAAGTCACCTCTTTCTCTGGCCGCTGCAGCCGTGCACAACCCAAATTCCCCCCACCCCCTCTTCTCATCCCACTGCCCCCTCCCCCCACCACCCTATTCCCCCCAAGGCCACCACCTCACCTTACATGTGCGTCTTCTCCAGGGTTCAGGCACCTAATTAGTGGAGCCATGCCTGTGCGGCTACACTAATTAGGTGGGTGGCCTTCACTTTCTTGTGTGCGGCTGCCCAGGCGTGCACCTCAGAGGGAACTATCCGCGGACCACCTAAATGGAGCTCATGGACCACAGTTTGAGAACCTCTGACCTAGAGCCTGCTCTAGCTCTTCTTGCCTGGCAGAATGCCACAATTTTAAAGAAATAGTACCCATATCCTCATACCTACCTCCCAGCAGACCTACCTCTTTTCCCTGCCAGCTCACCTATCCTTTTCCTACCTGCAGCAAGTTACTCTGGCCAATGAATCTTTCCTTTCCATCCACCTGTAGCCTCAGTTCCCAGTCTGTGACATGTGTTGCTGAGCCTGAGAGATGAGTCAGGTTCCAGAGGCAGTGAGGTGGGCAGTCATCTTGGGATTCACTCAGCTCCAGAGTCCTGACATAGCCCCACCTCTTGTCAGCAATATATCTTCCCTCCTCCATAGGACAGAGCATGCTAGCATCTTGGCTCTAACTCTCGGAAAGGGGCCAGCCTCCAAGGTATTCACACCAGAGGGAATTTGTTCAAGGGTGAACGTTACTGTTTTTGTTGTACAAGAAAGCAAAATTCCCACTGGGGGAAGCACAAGTCTTGCAGCTAAAAACAGATTTTTGCAGCAAAACAACATTTTTGGGAAAAGCAAAACAAACTCGCACAAAATGTCCAGCTTTTCTATAAATGAGAATACATGTGATTTCTTCCAGGTGTCAGTTTCACTGTCGGTGACATTTCCACTCCACCTTCCCCCTTGGTCACTATAAATAAATTGTTCACGGGTCTAATTGGTTTTAAAACCAGTTACAGCTATAGTGTAGACCCAGTTTAAGTGGTTTAACGAGCCTGATTTATCTTCACTGAACCCATTTCAGGTGGTCTTGAAACCCATTGAGTAAAAAAGGTCAGGTCATTTTAAATCTCCTGAAATGGGGTCCAGATTATGGCATTAACCAGTGTTAATTTGTGTAGCTGAATCCTTTTTAAAATATGTTAGAAAATATCCTCCTTGTAGGTAGGCCCTAGGACTCCTTCTTGCCGTTTCCAGCTGCCATGGAGGGTGAAAGAAGAACGAAAGATGAGAAACCTCCTCATCCCGTACCCCCAGCAGTCAGGTGTTGTAAGTGGCAGAGAGGAGGAGAATGGGACAATAATATATCGGATGGAGTTGCAGAAAACCTAACAGCTATTCTCGGTACAAAGTCTTGACATGATGGCATGACTGAAATGTGATGTAAGTCCATATGTGATGTTGCAACGTCAACACCTCATGCCATGATGGTTCTATGTCTCTGTGACGTATCCTTCACACTCCTAATGACTGCATTGTGGAGAATGGAGTTCCCTGGCCTTCCACTAGTCCTGACTTTAGAGTGGGACAGCAGACACAATCCTGTAGCTGGCCCTGCTGCCATCTGGTGGCTTTGAAACTGCCACGGTGATAGTACATGGGCCACATTTTACTGCACTTATTGCTGAAATGCCTAACATTCCTGCCAGTTCAGTCTATATTAGGCTTGTCTCAGGGACAGGAAATGGCCTGACTTAATGATTCTGTCTGATCTTTGAGTGATTTTCCCTTCTGCTGCCAAGGTACAATATTTATGTTTTTAATGGCTGTAGGGGTTGTGCTTATTTTAATTCTTGGGTGCATGTGCTCTTTGAGGACATTTGCACTCTTTGAACAGAAATTCTTTTGTATAAAAATGACTTCTCTCTAGGAGTCTTGCACTTCTCCTAGTTTCAGTCTTGTCCTCACAAAAATCAACCAGTAGGCCCATAACCATGCCCAACTGCAGGCGGGACTTAAATAGGCAGAATGCAGTTGGAATTTGGCCAGCACACTGAGGTGAACACCTCTAATGCCTGTGCAAAGTGCCATAGGATTTTTAGTGACAACAGTTTTTAGGGCTTCAGTTTTACATTTCATCTAAAAGTCAGCAACTGGCAAAGTTTTGCAACACCTAACACTCTAGAGAAATGGTTCAGTAGCCACTCATAAGAAAGAGAAACAGCTGGTGCATCATCTTCTCCAACATCTAAACATTCCTTGGCAGTTTCTGAGCCAAAAGCTGGTCAGGCTTATTGGTGGTTAGTGCGTGAGAATGCTCCTTGCCTGTGGTGGCGTGGCATTGATTTAAGAACACCTGGATTTTACTTTTAAAACTCTATTGAGTGAAAATTTTATTTAAAGCATTTGTATTAATAATGATTTTTAATTCATTTTATATTCGAGGGCACTATTCCACTGTCAAAAACTGGTGTAGTGTGTGTATAAATAGATATAATAGGATATATTCCTAATGTAGCGATCACTTGATCTACAAAGTAATGTTTGGCTGCATGGCAGCACTTCATCTGTTATCACAGATATGTAAGCAAGCCTTTTAAAAGCAAAACTATCCAGCAGTTGCACAATGATCCTTCCATCGGGAGCTCATTCTAATCTATTATCTGTTCCAGTACTATTGCCATTCTGTTTCAGTGAGTGCTGAACACTTATGATGAAATTCACCCCCATGCAGAAAGACAGCACAAAGCCAACATGCCACTCAAGTCTCACTTAAGCTGTCTGAATTTTACCTTTACTGAACATCTGCTACTCAGCCAACGAGAATAGCAGGCGCTCAGTACATCTCAGAACCAGACACATTGTTCAGGGAACTTATTCATTTAAAAGTGTCTAACTTCTGTGAATGATGAAAGGAGAATCCTTCAGTTTGTAATCAGAAACCTTGACTTTAGAAAGATCTTTAAAGCTACTGAGTCACTGCTCTGGTAACAGCTGAAACTTACTTAGAGGGAAAATTATAGCTAACTTTACAGGATATTGTCAAGTTTCCACCCTGGCATTAACATCAAGAAAGGTATATTTTGCTGAATGTAGTTAGTAATTTTAAGCTTAGATAGTAATGATGGTATTATAGCAATATAATAATAACAATGAAGCCATAAAGCACTAGTATTGGTATGCTGTTATTAACACTGACTTTGACATGTCTGTAGTAGAAGTAGAATGTAAAGATAACAGGTGGCAATTACCTACAGTACCACTGGTGGAATGGGGAAAAGTCTCTGTCAACGGTGTTCTTAAAACTGGTAAAATCAATTACTTTGCCTCAGTATGAGAAGCAACAGGAAAATCCATGTTAGGACAAGGCTGCTAATTTTCTTTGTTAAAAATGAATGTATTGGTTATGCCCAGTGGCATATTGGCAACCCCATGAACATAAGTTCTCTATATGGTCCTGATCGTAACCCCTCTATAAGCAATGGAAAGTGTTCCATTGCTGTCGCTGAGAGTTGGTGCAAACTCCATAGTCTCTAGCACATGCACAGTATGAACAACAGCTCTGCAAGCTTCCGACATGCTTCAAGCCTGATTTGAAGAGAACATGCAAAGGGAGGAGATGGCAGTTCAGTCTTCACATCCAATCAGTCCTCAGCCCTACTCCTGAGACAGCTAACTATTAAAATCAGTCGGTTGCTGGCAGTTATGATCATGACCCTTTATAATGTGGACTCCTGTCCTTTAGGAACTCGACCAAGTCCATTAACTCATTTCACACACATGAAACACAGAGGAGCCATTTTGGGCATAGTGGCCTTACTACCCTTGAGATTTCCAAATAGTGTGATTCTGTTTTCCCTCCAGGTGCCACTGAAATTTTCAGTGATTGAGGGGCTTTCCGTCAGTCGAAGACCGTCATCAGGTAATTCTGCCCCCATATCTTGTGTAGCTGTGACATAGACTTTTTGATTTCTGAGCTACAATTGTGACTTTTATGTCCAATTTTATCACAGAGCCTCCTAGGGCATCCCTGTGCTGCAGAGAGTTTTCAGCTTCCAGCATTCAATAATTTATTTCCTGATCAGCTAAATATTATTTACTTTAGAAGTTTTTAGAAAAAATAGATTGAAGTATGTAATGATACTGTAAACTTTTGACGCTTGCATTTTGGGAAGCAGGCATGGGGAGAGAATAATTTATATTGCACTTTACCTTGAATCTCTTCCTGTCCAAATAAACAGATTCACCTCAAAACATTTGTATGACTTTAAACAATAAATCTTGTAACAACTTATGCCAAATCTTTGAAAAAATTCTTAAAATACAATTTCACCATAACAATACAAACTAAATGGAAATGCAGTAATTTTCCTTTTAATGAGTTATAAACATCTACAGGCAAAAAAATAAAAATAAAAAAGCCTTATAGTAAAAAGGCATAGACTTAATGTTTTCTTGAGTCCTTCAACTTAAAGCAGAGTTAAGAAGCACAAAATAACTTCTGAACAAGCACTAATATTAGTTGAAATCTGGACATATTAGGGTAACTTAGAACTATAACCTGGAGAATAATTTTTAGTCAATAACACTGCTCTAGAGCCAAAATGCTTCTGAAATAAATGTAGTCAAACTTTACTAATTCTGGGTCACTGAGAACGAAAATGATGCTTAAAATTGTTGATTGGCTCTAGTTTTCAAGATATGCTATTGGGTCAGTATATACGACCCTTGACTTGGGAATGGCGGAGGATAAGTGAGTTATAAAGGGAAGGGATCTCAATTTAAACTGGAAATGACTAAAATACATCTTTGACTGGATCTATGAATAAATCTATGACTGGGTTTGGACAGTACTTGCTTTTTAGGCAAAACAATGAATGATGCAATCTGAAGCTGGTATTGTGTCATACATGATATGAATTGCATCATGTTATTCCTAGAAGTCATGGATGATGCAATCATAACGAAGCTTACATCACTCTGCTGAACAAATTGCCCTATATCAGCTCTAGAAATCATACAATCATACAATGTCATGCTCTCCTATTTGTCAGTGTTTGATTTTGCAAAGGGACACATTTCTGCCAAAGTGAGCAGAGATGCCTCGTACTTGTGTGAATAGTGCAGATAACTTCTGCTATGTTTGTGGTAAAGTGACTTTTGCATCACAAAAGCGCACTATAACCACTATGGTTAAGAAAGCCTATCACCTTTATTTTGGCTGCAAAATTGGAGATCGGGACAAGAGGTGGGCCCCACACATATGCTGCAACACTTGTGCAACAAATCTTGGCCAGTGGTTGAACAGGAAAAGGAACTCTATGCCTTTTGCAGTGCCAATGATTTGGAGAGAGCCAACAGATCTTACGAGCAATTGTTACTTCTGCATGGTGCCTCTAGTTGGGAACGGTGTGTCAAAGAAGAAAAAGTGGACTGTGCATTATCCAAACATTCCATCAGCTATACGCCCAGTACCCCACGGAGAAGGACTGCCGGTTCCTGATGCACCAGAATCATTCTCACTTGAGTCAGACGAGGAAGAGGAACAGGACCTGAAGTTTCATCCTCAACCATCAATGTCACAGGACCCACATTTTCTCCCATCCTCCTCCTCTGAACCACACCTCATAACACAAGGTGAACTGAATGACCTTGTCAGGGATTTGGAACTACCCAAGAGCAAGGCAGAGCTGTTGGGCTCCAGACTACAGCAATGGAATCTCCTGGCAGGTGATGTTAGGGTTTCCATGTTCCGTGACCGTCAAAAGGATCTTGTCCCATTCTTCTTCATGAAAGGTGATCTTGTAGCCTGCAACAACATCGATGGTGTGATGGCAGCCCTCAACATCGTTCACGATCCAGATGAGTTGAGACTGTTCATTGATTCATCGAAGACGAGTCTTAAAGCTGTTTTTCTGCATAATGGCATGTTTTGCCATCAATTCCAGTTGGTCATGCAGTCCATATGAAGGAAACCTATGACAACATGAAACAACTTTTGAGGTGCCTAAACTATGACCAACATCAGTGGCAGCTTTGTGGCGATTTGAAGGTTGTTGCTCTCTTGCTTGGTCTGCAGACTGGATACACAAAGTACTGCTGTTTTCTCTGTGAATGGGATAGTCGTGCAAGAGATTCCCACTACATCAAGAAAGACTGGCCACTCCGACAGTCATTGGAGCCTGGGAGGAAAAGTGTTCAGCATCCACCACTTCTTGAATCAAGGAAGATTTTGTTACCACCCTTACACATCAAGCTGGGTCTGATGAAGAACTTTGTCAAGGCCATTGACAAAACACAAGCAGCTTTCAAGTACCTCCGTGGAAAATTTCCAAGGTTAAGTGAAGCTAAGGTAAAGGAAGGTGTCTTTGTTTGTCCTCAGATTCGTGAACTTCTTCGAGATGATGCATTTGACCATGCACTGCGTGGCAAGGAAAAGACGGCATGGAAAGCCTTCCAGTTAGTGGCAATAAATTTTCTCGGAAACAACAAGGCAGACAACTACAGGTTGTTGGTGGAAAACCTCCTCAAGGCATACAAAAGCCTTGGTTGCAACATGTCACTAAAGATACATTTTTTGCACTCTCATCTAGATTTTTTCCCAACGAACTGCGGAGCTGTGAGCGACGAGCACGGCGAGCGATTTCACCAGGACATTGCAACAATGGAGAAATGCTATCAGGGCAAATGGAGCCCATCAATGTTTGCAGAGTATTGCTGGACAGTGACAAGAGATGCTCCATTTAATGAATACAAGAGACAAGCTAAGAAGCGCCGAGTAGACACTGAATAGGACTAAACTATGTACATAATAGTTTTTTGCCTTTTGTTTCATAATAAATTTTATTTATATAACCCTTTTGCTGATTTTTAAAGTGTTACATAAACAGGACAGGTGAAATATTATCATGTAAAGCAACCATAAACACATGAAACCTAGGTTTACAATTTATGATTAAAACTCTACTATCTACACAATATACATAGACATAAAATGTAAAAACTTAAATATCTTAGAAACTGTAGCCAATCAGTTGTTTTAATTGTCATATTTGAATTCAGCACATCAAAATACATAATAAATAGCACATTTTATCCCTGAAGCAGACGACTTCTCAAAAATTGTAGACCAGTGTAATATATTTATTTCCTGTTTGCAAACTATTCACAAATGGTTTCCTCACATTTGTTACTCAATATTATTCGCTGTAGATTACGCATGAGCAGGTCATTACTAATAATAAAAATTCTAGCTGTTAGAACCTTTTGATTGAATACAGCTGACATGGTATGTTTCCTGCCCCTGGATTGGATGAATGCAACTCAAAGAATCCAGCATGAATACTTCCATTTTATGAATTCAGAGTCCACTATCCATAAATATTTTGCAATATTTGCTTAAAATGCATTGTTTCTGTTGACATTCCCACTAATACAGTCATTCAGTAGAATATGTACATAAAGTGAACACAAAAAAGGCACAACCGGATTAAAAGTGAATGCATTTAAACATTCAAACTAATATATAGGGCAAATGTTTGGATATTCATCCTGCTCTATTTGGAACCCCAGATAACCAACTTCTTTTCTGTAATTGATATAAATCCAAAGTACCACTCTTCTTTGTATGATAATTTTAAATAATACATCATTAGAAATTTTCATAACCCCAATGCAGCAATTGGAACAGAAACCTTAAGATCAGAACAACACTTTTTATGAGTAAACATTAGGCTATCAAAGTGAAAGAACAATCATGGTAAGATTAATATAGCTACTGCGCTATGAAAGACAAGTATGCCTGATTCATAATGCCAAGCATATTGGGACAGGTAAATATATTGCATACAGTATGGACACCCAATAGCAAGAAAATCAGTCAGTTAATTAACAATGCTAATGGACTACTGTTCCTTCCCACTGGGGTTGCATCCCTCAGATGACCGAGAAAGGAAAACAAGCAATACAAAATCCTGTATAATATCAACCAGGCAATTGCATGTCATTTAACATCAGTCATGATCCCACTACATCTCATTTGTAGAAATGGTTGGTCTGGAATACGGGGGGTGCTCATTTGACGTCTGTAATAGGACATAAGCAATGGTGTAGTCCTGAGAGTGATTGCTCACCAACAGCAGTTCACAGTGTGGCCCTTAGATTCTCTTTAAAGTTCTTGAGCCCAACGATGCATCTCTTACTGTACAGTACCTAGCACACCCAATGTTGGTTGGGACCGCTAGATACTATGGTTATACAAATCCAATAAATAAATAACAATGAGATTTTTTGGGCCAGTTTTGCATACCCTAGATGTTCAGCTAGTTTTGCGTGCTTATTCAAAATCGAGCCAAATAACTAACCAACTTGAGATTCAACGTTCAGTATTAAAATGTTACAATGCAACTGTGTAGAGCTCTATATTAAAGAGTTTTTGTGCATTCTTGGCTCATAACTCATCTCTAAGATTCTCCTCAGGGGTTAAACTTGATATAGAACCCCTTGGTGTGGGAATTTCCCCATTGTTCCCCCCGTCACACACCTAAATTTTAAATTAAACCGTTTGGCCATTGTTTGGTCCTAAACGTTCTCTGAGCGGGATTTCAGTGACAAGATCGCAAACACTGCAAAGAGGAAAAGTGCCTTTATTCTTCCCTGTAGAAATGGCTAGATAGCAGCTAGTTAACTCAAAATATAAAAAAAATCTAATGGTAAGAAGAACTGTCAGTAACAAAACACGAAAGTCAGAGAGAGTGCAATATGCTGACCAGCTCATTTTAGTGTTGCTTTGAACAACAAATGGTGGAGCCAGTGGTTAACTACTGCTCTTAACATTTTATAGACGTATCCCAGGGCTTGTAATAAACACACAAAACCTCCTGCAGTGATGGTGTCCATTATTTGTTGAAGCATCACTTGCCATATAGCCTGGAAAGGGAAAAGACAGGCTATACACGAGTAATGATGTTAAAGCACATAATCACAGACAGGCCGAGTTAGAGCTGTATATCTAGAATGACATGTTGGTCTTAAAGGCACACTGTCAACATAAGACTCAATTTTTAAAAAATAAATCCTGACTTGTCTGGTGCTTAAATCAGGAGACTGGAAGCTAACTTAGGTGATGCCTACACTGTGAGCTAGCCATGTGATTTTCCTGGTCGTGTGCACATAGGTGTGGTAGTTCAGTGAGAGTTAGCATGCGTGTAAATAATAGTATAGCCATGGCAGGCCTGGCTGTGGTGGTACATACATACCCACTAGTTTCAGGAGTGTTTGTAGTTGGCACAGCTAAGCGTGCCATCACTGCCCATGCCACCGGGGCTACACTACTGTTTATAATTGCACTAGCTCTCATTTAGCTACCTGAATCCATGGACACGAGCAGGGGACTCACATCCTTAGCTTGCAGGGTACACAAAGCCTTAGTCACAAAACATTAAGTTACATTAAGTTTCCATTTAAACATGGTTTCTAGCGGGTTAATAAATGATTCATAGATGTTTAAAACATGTTATAGACATGAGTAACATGTTACGGTCATAGATAGTTGTCGATGGATGTAGGCAAATGGCTATAAGCAACTTTTTGACCTGTAACAATGGATTAACCATTAAACATCTACTAACCATTTATTAACCCTTCATAAACTATAAATGAAACTGTTGGGTCTGTCATAGACTTGCTGTATAACCTTGTGCATATCACTTAACTTTTCTTTGCCTCAACTTACCCAGCTACAAAATGAAATAACATCTAACATCAGAAGTTATGAGCTTGATGCAGAAGTCACTGGAGGCCAAACGAGATGATCATAATGGTTCCTTCTGGCCTTAAAATCTACACATTTACCTACCTCACAAGGTTTTGTGAGACTGAATTCTTGTAAAATAATTGGACATCCTTGGATGAAACCTCCTGTCTAGGTAACTATTATTATTACTTATTTACTATGTATTGAAAGTAAGCAGACAAGCCAGGCAGAATAGGAGGAAAGACATTATCTCCATTTTGCTTATAGGAAATTGAGGCACAGAGAGATTAAGGGTCTGATTTTCCAAAAAGCCAACCACCCATATGTTCCCCATTGATTAAATGTAGAGCTGTGAGTATGGAGAAGCTCTGAAGAAAAGTCTGGCCTAAAGGGACTTGCAAAGGGTCACACAGAAAGTCTGTGGCAGAGCCCAAAATTCCTACATCCCAACCCAATGTCTTTACCACAAGACCATCCTTCCTCTCTTCACAAACGCCTGAGGTGAATTTAGGCAAAAAGCGGGTCTAAAACCACCTACCCTTTGGGTATCTTGGACAAATTTCTTCCCATCCTCCCCATTAGCTTTTTGTCTCTGGTGTTGCCAACCACAAATGCTAAAAAAAAAAAAAAAAAAAAAAAAAAAAGTCACAAGTCTGGTTGCAAAAGAAAAAAGATTTTAAAAATAATGCATTGGGAATTCTTTTTATTTGCCTTCTGGTTAATGATTTGGGGTAGGAATTGGCAATAAAAGCCACCAGCGCCTGCTCTGCAGATGATTTGCTCAGTATTCAAGTTCCTGATCCCAGGGGGATCCAAGGACCTTGCCTTTAACATCCCTCCTAGGTAGAAAAGGCTCTCCTAGCCTGATTTTTGCTACATATCGTTAGAATAGCATCAATCCTGACACATCCAGCTCTGCTTCTAGGCAGACCCTGGAAATGCAAAAAGGCCAAAAAGAAAAAAATAGCTGCATTGTTTTGAATATCAAAAAAGCTTTGATTTAGATTTGGCTCAGGTACCGGGCAAAGTTTCACATGGAGTGCATGTCTTATACTGTCCAGACTGGTTTGCATTTCCCTTCATGTGAGATTAATGAGTAACAGGGGAACCTGAAACTCTGCTATCTAAATTGTGTGCACATTTGGGTTAGTTTATCTAAGTCTGAAGAAGGATTAGTAATTGGGAACTCTACTGAAATGTGGAGTTGCATTAACAGTCTTATATATAATGCTAAATTGCTAAACTTGTCCCTGTGATTCTCAGATATATGGATACATTTGACTCCTCTCTCTCAAACAATTAAACTGAACACTTAAATTGCAGCAGAACAGGAAAGGAACCAAAGTCACTTTTCAGATTTTAAGGGTGGGGGGGAGGGAAAAGCTCATGGACTGTGCTATCCATACTGGAGACACTGCTTTTAAAACTTCTAAGAATGAGGCAAACATACACTTTTCCCTAATAAGACAGCCAATACTCCTAGGGCTTGTCTACAATGGACCAGCAATGCTATTCTAGAATAGCTCGATGTATGGATGTAGTATTCTGGAATAAAAGTGACTTATTTTGGAAGAGAATGTTCATATGAGGACCTATTTCAGAATAGCTGTTGTGTAATATCTTATTCTGCCATAGGTATGCCAATCAGTCCATTTCCCCCTGTAATCAAGACCTTAGGTTTCATGGAATTTTGTCAGATTATTAAATCCCATTTACTCCTCTGTCTCATTTAAAAGACATAGTGAAGTGACTCTTGCTTATTCCATCACATCTTTATATATTTCAATCCAAACATATAGAATTATACTTGGAAACAATTGCAAGAGAAATATCATAAATGGGAATTGTATACATTTAATTATTTCTTCAAAGGGTTTCTTCTTAAAAGGTTTAAAGTAACTTGTTTCCTATCAAGAGGAAAAAACTTCTAAAGCTAAGATGTCTGACTTATTGGCTAGTTCCTAAATAAACAGATTACTAAATTGTGTTGTTTGCAAGAAGAATGATGACATCTGGTCATACGATGTTCAAGTTTATTTTTAATTTTGTTGATGGATGAAGGTTGAGCAGTTGGCTATTGCCAGGTAGTTATTTCTATAGGAGTTTAGATTGGACTTTCCGTAAACTGGTGACCATGTCTTCTCCAGACCTTTTCACACAGACAAAGCCATGTTAGCTTCTTCAGAAATGATCTACTGTTTTGTATTTTTGTTGGGATATGGAAGTCTGAGAGCTGAAGAGTTCCCACACTCCCATTATCTTATTTTCCCTTTTTCTATTTTTGTCTTTTGTTTTATTAGCTGGCAGATATCCTAGCCTTTTAGTTTTTTTTTATTTTAGGGTGTGAAAGTGTGGTTGTGTGTGTGCATAGCAGCAGGAGCACCTGCAGAGTCCACACAGGGAAGGCACCAGACACAAAGTTTTAAACATCAGAGGGGTAGCCGTGTTAGTCTGAATCTGTAAAAGCAACAGAGGGTCCTGTGGCACCTTTGAGACTAACAGAAGTATTGGGAGCATAAGCTTTCGTGGGTAAGAACCTCACTTCTTCAGATGCAAGTAATGGAAATCTCCAGAGGCAGGTATAAATCAGTGTGGAGATAACGAGGTTAGTTCAATCAGGGAGGGTGAGGTGCTCTGCTAGCAGTTGAGGTGTGAACACCAAGGGAGGAGAAACTGCTTCTGTAGTTGGATAGCCATTCACAGTCTTTGTTTAATCCTGATCTGATGGTGTCAAATTTGCAAATGAACTGGAACTCAGCAGTTTCTCTTTGGAGTCTGGTCCTGAAGTTTTTTTGCTGTAAGATGGCTACCTTTACATCTGCTGTTGTGTGGCAAGGGAGGTTGAAGTGTTCTCCTACAGGTTTTTGTATATTGCCATTCCTGATATCTGACTTGTGTCCATTTATCCTCTTGCATAGTGACTGTCCAGTTTGGCCAATGTACATAGCAGAGGGGCATTGCTGGCACATGATGGCATATATAACATTGGTGGACGTGCAGGTGAATGAGCCAGTGATGTTGTAGCTGATCTGGTTAGGTCCTGTGATGGTGTTGCTGGTGTAGATATGTGGGCAGAGTTGGCATCGAGGTTTGTTGAATGGGTTGGTTCCTGAGTTAGAGTTGTTATGGTGCGGTGCGTGGTTGCTGGTGAGAATATGCTTAAGGTTGGCAGGTTGTCTGTGGGCGTGCCTGCCTCCCAAGGTCTGTGAAAGTGAGGGATCATTGTCACCTGATGATTTAATTCCAATTTAACATTGACAGTAACTTGTTGATTTGACCTTTTTTAAAATCTTGATTTGATAGTTGTATTGTTTTAATCTTAGGGCATGTCGACACTGCCCCACAGTTTGGTTCATGGGGCGGGGGGCAAATAGCAGTGCACACCAAAGGGCTGTACTGCAACTCCGCTGTTGGACATTGCAGGCGCGAACTAAAAGGTTCCTAGTTCACATGAATGTAATCCTCCTCAAATAGGACTGTGAGATAGTGTAGACACGCCCTCGTTAGTTTAAGGTATAACAGAGCTTGGTTTTAGTGATATGTTTTCTTGATTTTATTATTGTTTAATAGCTTTAATAAAAATGTATAAAACTGCTACTGAGTCATATTTATTTCAATAAGCAACTAGGGTCCAAAACCTTAGTGGAGTTGAGTAGACATTAGCTGATCAACCTAAAAGCATAATCAGCTTCCCGTAATTAGCCTTTGGTTCTCATCTAGTTAACACTATAGCATCCATCCCTCCCCCTGCATTCTTCTGAATACTTCGTCAGTGTGAGCACGTCCACAGATGTGGTAAGGAAAAGTAAGAAAGGATTGAAATGCCAGAATTGTTTCCCTGGAAAAACAGATATCTACATTAAGCTTTCTTTTGTCTTGCACTTCACCACCCAAGACCAAACGTTCTCTAAAATACACCAGAGATGGATATATTTAGCTCATGGGATGCTAAAGAAACAAAATCGTGGGTGTCAGAAGGATTCATATTTTGCATATAACCAATTGCCTCAGGCCACTAGAGGCTACTGCAGGCTAGTAGTAATACAAATCTTCCAGACTGTTCTGTCAGTTATCAAGGTGTGGGGGTGGGGGTCAGGGTGGGAGTGGGGGAAAAGGAGGCTATCAAAACTAGGAACTTGACAAATTAAACATACAGGGACACAGATGAGTTAAGAATGTACATCTACTCAAAGAGATTTCTATCAAGAGCCAAAACAATGGCATTTGCTAAAAGCTTCAACTAACTGTCTTGTAATTTTTTAAAGAATAGAATTCTGGGTAATCTTTTGTCTGCAGTCTCAGAGCAATATTCAGAGTTTTCTTCACCCTTCCCCGAAACACACCCGCACAAAACAAACAAACAAATCAACCAAAACCCTGTTCTATTTTTATGGTATTTTCACAGACAAAGAAATCTCCTATGAACCAATTCACTGTTTCCCTGAGCTTTGTATAGTCATTTATACCAGTGCACAGTCAGTGTAAGGTGCTACCAGTCGGAATGGGAGCATTTCACATCCATTTTGCACTCACACTGCACTTGTGTAAATGGCTCCATGTGGTACACAGCAATGGGGGAAGTCAGCCCACATATCTTTTTATTCCTTTTTTTTAAGATTAGATATTTCTAAAGCTAGAATACTTTACATTAACTCAAAGGGAAAAATGAATTTACACTAACTAAAATCTAGGCTGATTTGCTCAGTACCTCTGTAAATCAGGCCATTACTATATAAACAGGTGGGGAGGGGCAGTGTCATTACAACTTTGGGTGATAGTTTGGTGATATTCTCATCTGGGATATGATTTTAGGCCTTTGGCCAATGAAGATAAAAGGCCTGTTCAGCAATTTATGGAATGCATCTAGTGCTGGCTCTTAAAGGAACTGCTATTTAGCCAGAGATACAGACTGTGGCAGACATTAGTGGGATGTCACACAGCATAATAAAAGATGGGAGAAATTTAAAAACTACTGCCTGAAAAGAAAATTGTCACTGCAAACTTAGCATTTTGTACCCAAAGCGATTGTGAAAGACACACTTTCTTCATCAGTTTTAACAAGGATATTTCATCAGTATATTGAAAACTTTACTGGGTGACTTTTCCAAAGCATAAACTGTCTCTTCCCTTGGGCTTATACAGCACCCAGGGCCCAGCACAGTGGGGTTCCAATTCTGATTGGGGCCTTTGGGCATGACCATAATATAATTTAATAACCCCATTACAACAGTACTAGTACTTGTTGAACCTTCAGTTAGGTCCTGCAAACTGTTACTTTTTACTCAGGCAATTAGTCCTATTGATTTTTTGATGACTGTATGCTCTGAATTACTTAATTCTGCTGTTCCCCAGAGTTCCCAATTTACTCTTCTAAGGTAGTCAATATTTTCTCTACATATTTTGTTGTCCCATTCAGTGTCACTCCCTGTTTTCCATATATGCCATATATGCAGTAGTGGCAAGAGGTCCGCCTTAATACTCTTGAGGTCCAGAGCTTGTCAGAGTGATGCTAGAGAGTGGAAGAGAAAGCAGAACTCCACTTGGGCAGGAATTTGTCACTACACTGTGGCTTTTGGTATCAAGAGGCCTCAACGCAACTGCATATCCCTCTTGGTGAATTCCCACTGGCAGAGGGCAGGCACAGAGCAGCTAAGCCTCCACAGAAATTCCTCTAGTGGATGTCACTGACATGTCAGGGTTGGGCCAGAGGCAGGAATAGGTGGGAAGGGGGGGTGTCCAGAGCAGACCTACACTCCAGTGATTTCCCATGGCTGTAAGACTGTTGGGGCTATAATAGTGGGAAGTTGGCTGGCCACCCTAGCATGCACCAGCATCAAACTAGCCCCCGAAATAGGGTTGGTGCAGGCCACCTCTTCTGGCACTTGATTTGGAGGCTGAAGTAGCTGGAAATCTCTTTCCCATTAAGACCCACTTTCCCACTTTATTTTCCACCCCCATGCTGAGCTTTTCATATCACAAGAGGCCCTGCTTCTACTTTACCATGGGGGGTGTGGGGGGGAAAGCTGAATTCATGCAGTAGAAAGGGTCATATATAACACAAGTTTGTCCAATTCTAAAAAGGTAGGTACTTATAGAATAAAGGGAAAGGACTCAAGGCCAAGGCTCACACTTCTGCCTGCGCTCATGCTGCACCTCAGTGTCCTAGACCATTTGGGCTGCGGTATTGAACAGGTGCAGAGTGATGGGTGCCTCATGCTGCTGGCTTGCTTAATCTGGAGCCGATCCAGAGATACCAGATGGCTGTGATCTTCAGTAGCCAAGAGGAAAAATTCCATCCCCGGGAACAGATGTCAGTGATGCAGAAGGTTCCAAATAACGACTATATGCACCTATATATGGTAACGGGTTACACACAGTCTCACTAGGAGCTACTGAAGAGGTTGTTTCCATGGTGGAATGTAATCCCAGGCTCAGGGAGGTGACCAAACCTGGGACATGCTGTTAGTTTTCATTTCAGTATATTTCATGGAAACTGTTGGCTAGATTATCTGCTGTTGTAAGCAGTTGAAAATCCATTGAAGTCACTGGAGCTGCCAAACTACATAAATGTCTTGTCAGCCTGGATCTTACTTCTCGGATGACTCACACCCCTGCAGTAGTATTCCACAACTCTCCTAGGACCTGTCTCATGAGTTCATTGGTGGATTCAATCGTGTTGCCAAACTTGAAGCAGGAACTGGAGTTTCATAAGTGTTTAATAGGCTCTTCATAAAAGTTCCTGTTCCATGGGACACCAGGATGAATAGGATGTCTGGTTGTGAGAATGCATCTGGTGGCTTTACCTTATTTGTAACCCGAATGAGGTTATACTTTATAAACTGTTCATGAATGCAGCCTTAATATAAATGATTCATAGATGGTCAATACTCTTTTCATAAATGGTTAATCAATAGTTAGAATCCAACAGATTGCTTAAAATTTGTTTTATAAACATCTATAATACCTTCTGTTGATGTCCTCATAACCATCTATACACATATACAGCCATGCAAATAATTTTTCAGTTTGCTGGCTGAACCAAAAAAGATTTTTAAAAAAATTAAGGATTGAACAAAACATTTCATCTGAGGATTTTTTTAAAGCCTTTTTTAGATAAAATTGAAATACAATTGAAATACAATTCTAAACAAAAAAACTGTTTCAAATAAAAACATTGAAATACCTGTTTAAAAATGTCAAAATGAAACATTTCAATTTCTTCAGAATTTGTTGTTTTTCAATCAAAACAATGTAGTGCATTCGACACATAGTCATGAAAAGTTTTGATCGACCTGAATCTGCATTTTTTTCAAAAAAACTGTCATCCAAATTTTTTTGCCCCACTGTAAGTATATACTCCTCATACCTGTAACATCTACTAATCATTTTTAGCCTTTCATAAGCCATTTATAAATGGAATAGAATAAAGTATGCCCAGGATTAAGATTTATTTAAACTGAGTAGGAACAGTGTGGCATCACTGAAGGCCTGTACAAATGAAGATATTTAAAGGAGAGTAAACAGTTGGTTCTAACTTGCCCTATATTTATTTTACAGGTGCTACAATGCTAGTAACAATCCTTCTAGTGTAGTTCCTTCTCTTTTTGTGATCAAAAGTAAAAGTATCTTCACATTCCTCATGCAACTTTCACAAAAGAAGTATTTTCTAAAAAGAACTTACTCTTCTGAATGAACCTTTCTGAAGGGACATTCTTTTCTGTTTTTCAGCTCTTTGCAGATGTTTCTTTAATTTAGAAGTATTCATTTTTAGGGCTCTGTTGTATTAGCAAACATATTTCGAGTTGCTGAACAGAAAAATGTTCTTTAGTAGGTCATTTATTGCAATTTACCTTTGGGCAAATAGGAGCTTATATTACAATGTTCTACAATGTTTGGTTTGTTGAAGATAAAAAAACTATTTTTCAGCCAAAAATTTCTTTTCCTGGTAAATTTATTCTAGAAAGGCCCAATGTGCTGGAGATGAGACATACTCCCACAAGAAAAAGAACAACTTGCCCAGCAGATAAAAGGACTAGGCCTTATCTTAAAATAAGAAAAATAAGGAAACTACGTGGAAGGATTAAGTCATGTGGAGAAACACTCCAGTCAAAATAAAATTGTCCTTTTATAAATTACTTTTTCAAATTGAAAAACAGATTATGTTGTCTTAATTCTTTTGTTTTAAATGCCAACTTCAATGAGCATTAAATATAAAGTAGGTCTTTTGATTTCAATTACATAAATGGTACATGGAAATTACTATGAAGATGGGGTTGAGGGGGAATGTAATTTCAAACATCTAATTGCAGCTTGGAACTAAAGAGTTCCTGGGATGTTCATGTTAGTTTACCAAAAGTGTCCCATTGTTTATGATTAAGTTACATTTTTCACATTAAGTAGAGATTCTTTATGTCTGGAACTGAAATTTGTAATATAGTGGAATATAGGAATTTCATTCTACTTCATTCCCACCTCAGTATTGCCTCAATTCAGCAGCCCACCGGTATTCAACATAGCACTTACACATGTGCTTAACTTTATGTCCCATTGACTTCAGTGGGTCTTACGCATATGTTAAAGTTAAGCATGTGTTTAAGGCCTGGTCTACACTAGGCGTTTATGTCGAAGTTAGCGCCGTTACATCGAATTAACCCTGCACCCGTCCACACTGCGAAGCTATTTAGTTCGACATAGAGGTCTCTTAAATTCGACTTCTGTACTCCTCCCCGACGAGGGGAGTAGCGCTAAATTCGACATGGCCATGTTGAATTAGGCTAGGTGTGGATGGAAATCGACGCTAATAGCTCTGGGAACTATCCCAGAGTGCACCACTCTGTTGACGCTCTGGACAGCAGTCCGAGCTCGGATGCTCTGACCAGCCACACAGGAAAAGCCCCGGGAAAATTTGAATTCCTTTTCCTGTCTGGGCAGTTTGAATCTCATTTCCTGTCTGGACATCGTGGCGAGCTCAGCAGCACTGGCAACGATGCAGAGCTCTCCAGCAGTGATGGCCGTGCAATCTCAGAATAGAAAGAGGGCCCCAGCATGGACTGATCGGGAAGTCTTGGATCTGATCGTTGTGTGGGGCGATGAGTCCGTGCTTTCCGAGCTGCGCTCCAAGAAACGGAATGCAAAGATCTACGAGAAGATCTCTAAAGACATGTCAGAGAGAGGGTACAGTGCCGCGTGAAAATCAAGGAGCTGAGACAAGGCTATCAGAAGACCAAAGAGACAAACAGACGCTCCGGATCCCATCCCCAGACATCCCGTTTCTACGAGGCACTGCATTCCATCCTAGGTGCGGCCGCCACCACTACCCCACCACTGACCGTGGACTCTGAGGATGGGATATTGTCCACGGCCGGTTCCTCGGACATGTTAGCGGACGGGGAAGATGAGGAAGGAGATGAGGAGGACGAGGCAGTCGACAGCGCTTACAACGCTGATTTGCCCGACAGCCAGGATCTCTTCATCACCCTTACAGAGATCCCCTACCAACCGTCCCCAGCCATTAACCCGGACACAGAATCTGGGGAAGGATCAGCCAGTAAGTGTTTTAAACATCTAAACATTTATTTTTAACAGAACAGGAATATTAAGAATAACAACAATGGGTTTCTCATGATTAGTTTGCCCTAGGCGCTTAACGTTTCAGTCCTGGGCAGTGCAACTATTGAAAAAAAATCTAACAATGTCCGGTTTAGCATGATTGTTCTGCCCAAGCCGCTCTACTGTTTAGTCCCTGCCAGTGCAGCTACAGTAAAATGCGGTCTATATGTCCGGGGATAGAGCAGAAATCCTCCTGGGACATCTCGAGGAAGCTCTCCTGGAGGTAATTGGAAAATGCTTTACTGAATTGGGGCCTATAACAGTGGAATTAAATTTTAGTGGAATCCATCAAAAGCCCCTGAAACATAAATGCACTAAATTTGGAGAGTAAATTCAAATAGTTAAAATAGTGAAACTGAGGGATTTAACTGAAAAGCTCAACTACACCTTAACTACGGAGTTGCCTACCAACATACCCGTCATATAGGCATTTATAACAGGGTAACTACTAACACAATTAATTTCCATGTTCTTGATGAACTTGAATCTTGAAATAGAGTATTCTCATTTTTTAAAATGCGTGTGTATATTGGGGATAGAGAAAGCCTCATGTTGACATCTGAATTTTCAATCACACATCACGCAAAGTCCAGCAGAAATGTTTATGATTTCAAATGCCCAAGTGTCCTACAATCTTGAAATCTCATGCATTTATTCAATATGAGCTGGATTCCGTGACTTTCTGCGACCTCCATGACTTCTGTAGGGGCTAGGGTGGCTGACCCCAGGGACAGCCACACCAGTTGCGGGCAATGGGCTCTGGCCGGCCAAAGCAGAGCAGCCGCTGTCTGTTGCCCCCGGAGGCGGGCGCCTCCTCCCAGCAGTACCCCCAACCCAAATTTCCCCCACAGTGGCTGCCCCCCCCACTCTCCCCACATCAGCAGCCCTTCTCCCCCACACGCCCCCAGCTACGATTACTAAGGCTACAATTTAGTCAGAGGTATTTTTAGTAAAAGTTTATTGCCCGTGACCTGTCCATGACTTTTACTAAAAATATCTGTGATTAAATTGTAGACTTAGTAGTATGACATTCATTAGTTTTATTTATATGCCAAGATTTTCATAAATAGGTATCTCAAGTTAGGCTCGTAACCTTCAATGGGAGCTCCTTGAGTGCTCAACACTCTTTGCACCAGAGTGAACTTAGGTGCCTTATTTTAGACACCTATTTCTGGAAATTTCTGCTGCACGTCTGTAGTGAGTTGGTGTGGCTCCCCTCCTGCCCAGAAGAGGGAGCCCACGTGCAGGCACCAGAGTGGGTGGGACCACCACCGCCTGTCCCCACCCCCCGGAAGTCAAGGGGCGGGACAGGAAGTATAAAGGCCGGCCGCCAGAGCTCAGTCTGCGGCCAGCCACCACAGGGAGCAGACGTGCGGCCGGGAGCTCCCGGCCAGGAGACCGCCGAAGACCGAGGCCTGGACCCTAGCTGGCCTGAGCTACCCCGGGTACGCTACAAGGAGGAGCCGCCGGAGCCCGTCCGCTCCCGTCACTGGGAGAATCCCTGGGAACCCCACCCCACCAACCCTGAGGGTGAGACTGCACCCGAACCCCTCCGCCCCTGCTGCTACCCAGAGGAGCCGCCCGAGGACCGTTGGCCTGACTTCCCGGCAGAGCTACCGGACCTGCCACCGAGCCCTGGCTGAGAGGAGCCCATGCAGATGGACTGGCCCGAGCCCGGCGCGACGAACGAGGTAGGCTTTGAGGGGGATCGTGGAAGTAGCCCGGGGGTAGCCGACCCCGGTCCGGCTGCAACCGAGTGTGAGCCAATGTCAGTGTGTTGCGGTCTGGATACCCCACTGACCAGCAGCGGCAGTAACCGCTGCTAGGGCCCCGGGCTGGAACGCAGTGGAGTGGGTGGGCCTGCGTTCCCCCCTGCCACCCCCGCTCACGGGTGGCAGGCTTCCCCCTCACCCAACGCTCGGCTACAGAAAGCCTAGGCGTGCCTTACCTCAGCTTAACTGTGTTTGCCCCGCCCTGATCCAGGGCCTGGGCTTCTGAACTGCTTGCTCGCTCAGCCCCCTGCAAACAAGGGCCTGAGCTTAACTGTGTTTGCCCCGCCCTGATCCAGGGCCTGGGCTCTGAACTGTTTGCTCGCTCAGCCCCTACAGTCAAGGGCCTGAGCTTTAACTGTGGTTGCTCCGGCCCTGCACCAAAGAGCCGGAGCTTCGGGACTAACTGACTGCTTGTTCCCACAGTAGTGAGTCGGTGTGGCTCCCCTCCTGCCCGGAAGGGTCGAGCCCCGGCTAGGACCAATTACAACGTCTTTCTGTTCAGAAGGGTCTTTGCTGACTCTTCAATATATAAAGGGATCATGGAGTCAGAGCTTTTACTAAGAACAAATAATTTGTAAAATGTTAAAAATGCAGGAGAAAAGTCAGCAATTGTAGGCCTTGTCTACCTAAAGGTGTTGCCGCAATCTCAGCAATTAACCAGTATCGCTGCACCAATGCAATTGCTCAGTGTAGACAAGTAAAGCTGCATCAGTGGTGTTTCCCTAGGTTTAAGTGATTTTTCAATTCCACTATTGCAAAAAGTGGCTTTGTCTACCTAAACTACATGTTTGTACCCACACAGCTACACCAGTGGTTGAAATTGGGGCAAATTCCCAATGCCGACAAGGGCTTAACGTATCTCTGATGTTTGTCACCACACAGCTTAATGGCTCCTTGTACAACTAAATTACTACAGTGCCACGCCATTTATAGTATACAATGTTAACAATATCCACACATTAATTGAGCTTTCTGGGTTAGATCCCAATACAAAAAGGACTAAAAAAGTAAATCAAAATGGAGGAAGACGCAGTCCATTTGGGGGGAAAAAATCACTGATCAAGTCTGACACTAAAAAAGAAAAATGTGAGTACAAGGAAACGTGCCAGGATAACATACAAGAGGAGATGAGGAATGGCATGTAGTAGTTATTGAGGTTAGTTGCTGGCTTTAGTTAAAAATCAGAGGAATGAGGAAACTGAAGTTGCTTTTTCAGAGCAATTCCCTATTTGAATCATAACTCACTGTGAGGAAAAAACTTTAAAATAATATACTGTTATTACAGAAAAACTTACAGTACTAGAGAAAAAACAACCCTTTGTTTACAGTGATGGTTATTTAAGTAGTTGGATCTCCATAAAGAAATTTTTAGTCATTTGTATCACATTACCACATATCATTGTGTTTGACTAGGGTACTTGGCTCCCAATAGGAAGAGAAACTTATCACAATCAGTGCCACCACAGCCTAATTCATCTTGGATGTAGGAGGACGATTTCATAATTAATACTGCTGGCAGACATTCATGTCTGGGCTAAACGTGATTATGTAGGTCCTGCAAATCTTCATCTCTTGTTATGTTTGCTGGACTTATTTCATAGTCTAAAGACAGATTTTCAAAAGGTTTAATTTTAAATGGAGTTGGGTGACTAAATCTCTTACTTGTCCTAGAATAAGTACCAAACGGCTGAGATTTTCAGTTTTTCAGCTTCTGTTCTTGCTAGATACTCAGGCAATTGCCACTAGAGCTTCTACATAATCTTCACGGTTTCTCTCACTCTTACCATTTGGTCTACTTATCTCTCTTTTACATATTATAGCAGTTATCAATAATATATTTTAATGCTTGCTTTACTGTCTATCTCCTAGAATGCCCATGTTTTTACTTAATATGCAATGACATATAGTACAAGATAACAAAAACATACGGACTTAGTGTGAAGAGTTTTATTTTTCATGGTGTTGTTATATCTTCTAGCTTTGTATTTCATCAACCTGTTTTGGATCATTTGGCCCAGATAAACATACTCCTTGGCTTTTAAATTATTTTCTATCAATCTATTTTTGTTCCATGTTGGACACAAATTTTGTCTTCTGTATATTCATCCCAATTCCAAGTTCTCATACCATTCACATTCAGTTTTCTGATTCAGTTCAAGGGTTTTTGAAATCTGCAGAACTGAAAGGACCCTGTTACTCTGTGGATGTTGATACTCTCTTCTTCCCTTTTAAAGGGACAGACTCTTGGCCCATTACCAGATGCTTTGTGTTGTTCTACTGGTGCAAAGTAGCTGGAACCCAATTAATGTGGTCTCCTGGAGATTCTCCCAGCACAGGGGACATCCATGGGTGCTGCAGACTGGCTGAAGTGACACCCTACCACTACTCATTACAGCCTACACCACTGCATTACTGGCTAAGACAGCTGCTGAGTTCCATGGATCTCTTGTGGCTGGAACTGCCTCTTATGGCAGTGAGGATCACAACATGATTTAGAACAACCCTGAAGCTAATCCAAATTATTCTTGGGGGTAGGACGGCCCCAAGCTCACCCCAGGTTCAGGAAGTTGCCAAGATGACGTACAGACACACAGTCAACCCAATCCTCAGCACATCAAGTACAGCTTGTCTGAATCCAAGGCTCTGTTTCGTACAATCTAAAGATTTTCTCCAAATAGGAGATGATCCATTTAGTGGAACAATGTCACCTTTCCTAACTATTGTCTGTGGATAGATCACAATTATTATTCAATATTGTTCAATGAATCATTCATCAAAACATATTCTAGACAATCAGATGTAATGAGGAGTACAAAAAATACAAGTATGTAGGGACAAAATGAGAAAAGCTAAGGCACAAAATGAGTTACACTTAGCAAGTCCTCCGTGACTTCTGTAGCTGCAGCGGCTGGTGCAGCTGACCCCAGGGTGGCCTGCCCAAGCAGCTGGGGCTGGAGCTGGTGGCCCCAGGCAACTAGTCCTGGGCACTGCCCTGGAGCAGCGGTCTGGGAGCAGCAGGGGCGCCACAGGCTGCCCCCCGCCCCTGCCCAGAGGAACAGCAGCAGTGGTGGGGCCCCGGGATGCCCCCCACCCCCAGGAACAGCAGCATCCGCTGGAGCACTGCCCCCCTCCCCTCCGCAGGTAAGATTTAGTTAGGGGTATTTTTAGTAAAAGTCACAGCCAGGTCAGTGCCGTGACTTTTTGGTTATTGCCCATGACCTGTCCTTGACTTTTACTAAAAATACCCATGACTAAATTGTAGCCTTAGTGTGATAAGGAATAGCTAGCATGGATTTGTCAAGATAAAATGGTGCCAAACCAACCTAATTTCCTTCTTTGATAAGGTCACTGGCCTAGTAGATGGGGGGAAGCTGTAGATGTGATATATCTTTATTTTAGTAAGGCTTTTGACTAGGGCTGTTGATTAATCGCAGTTAACTCATATGATTAACTCAAAAAATTAATCACAATTACAAAAATTAATTGCGATTAATCACAATTTTCATTGCACTGTTAAACAATATAATACCAATTTAAATTTATTAAATATTTTGGTTGTTTTTCTGCATTTTCATATATAGTGTATTCCGTGTTATAACTGAAATAAAAGTGTATATTATTTTGTATTACAAATTTTTGCACAGTAAAAATGATAAACTAAAGAAATAGTATTTTTCAAGTCACCTCATACAAGTACTGTGGTGCAATCTCTTTATCATGAAAGTGCAACTTACAAATATAGATTTTTCTTGTTACATAACTGCACTCAAAAACAAAACAATATAAAACTTCAGAGTCTACAAGTTCACTGAGTTTTACTTCTTGTTCAGCCAATTGCCAAGACAAACAAGTTCATTTACATTTACAGGAGATAATGCTGTCCTCTTCTTATTTATAATGTCACCAGAAAGTGAGAACAGGCATTTGCTTGGCATTTTGTAGCTGATATTCGTGTGCCAGATATGCTAAACATTCGTATGCTCCTTCATGCTTTGGCCACCATTCCAGAGGACATGCTTCCATGCTGATGACACTCATTAAAAAAATAATGCATTAATTAAATTTGTGACTGAACTGTTTGGGGGAGAATTGTAGGTCCCCTGCTCTGTTTTACACACATTCTACCATATATTTCATATTATAGCAGTCTTGGATGATGACTCAGCACATGTTCATTTTAAGAACACTTTCACTGCAGAATTCAAAAACACAAAGAAGGTACCAGTGTGAGATTTCTAAAGACAGCTACAGCACTTGACCCAAGGTTTAAGAATCTGAAGTGCCTTCCAAAATCTGAGAGGGATGAGGTGTGGAGCATGCTTTCAGAAGTCTTAAAAAAGCAACACTTCAATGCGGAAACTACAGAACTCAAAACATCAAAAAAGAAAATCAATCTTCAGCTGGTGGCATCTCACCAGATAATGAATATGAATGTGCATCGGTCTGCACTGCATTGGACTGTTATCGAGCAGAACCCATCATCAGCATGGACGAATGTCCCCTGGAATGGTGGTTGAAGCATGAAGGGACATATGAATCTTTAGTGCATCTGGCACGTAAATATCTTGCAACACCGGCTACAACAGTGCCATGAGAACGGCTGTTCTCACTTTCAGGTGACATTGTAAACAAGAAGCAGGCAGCTTTATCTCCTGCAAATGTAAACAAACTTGTTTGTCTGAGCGATTGGCTGAACAAGAAGTAGGACTGAGTGGACTTGCAGACTCTAAAATTTTACATTTTATTTTTGAATGCAGTTTTTTTATATAATTCTACATTTGTAAATTCAACTTTCATGATAAAGAGATTGCACTGCAGTACTTGTATTAGGTGAACTGAAAAAAACTATTTATTTTGATTTTTTTTTACAGTGCAAATACTTGTAATCAAACATAAATATAAATTGAGCACTGTATTCTGTGTTGTAATTGAAATCAATATATTTGAAAATGTAGAAAACATAAAAAAAAACCCAACTGTAATCGCTTCACAGCCTTATTTTTGACACAATCCCCATGATATTCTCATAAACAAATTAGGAAAATGTGCTCTGGATGAAATTACAAAAAGTGGGTGCACAACTGGTTGAATAAAGGTCTTTCAAAGAGTAGTAGTCAATAGTTTATTGTCAAATTTGGAGGGTGTATCTAATGGAGTCCCAGAGGGGTCAGTGCTGAATACAATACTATTTTCATTAATGACTTGGATAATGGAATGGAGAGTATGCTTATACAATTTGTGGGTGACACCAAGCTGGGAGGGGTTGTAAGTATGTTGAAGGACATGATTAGAATTCAAAACAACCTTGACAAATTGGAGAATTGGTCTGAAATCAACAATATGAAATTCAAAAAAGACAAGAGCAATGTTCTACATGTAGAAGGAAAAATCAAATGCACAACTACAAAATGGGGAATAACTGTCTAGGTCAGTGGTTCCCAAACTTGTTTTGCCATTTCTGCAGGGAAAGCCCCTGGTGGGCCAGGACAGTTTGTTTACCTGCCACATCCGCAGGTTCGGCCGATTGCGGTTCCCAGTGGCCGCGGTTCGCTGCTCCAGGCCAATGGGAGCTGTTGGAAGCGGCAGCCAATATGTCCCTTGGCCCGCGCTGCTTCCAGCAGCTCCCATTGGCCTGGAGCAGTGAACTGCGGCCACAGGGAGCCACGATCAGCCGAACCTGTGGCTGAGGCAGGTAAACAAACCAGCCCGGCCCACCAGGGGCTTTCCCTACACAAGCGGCGGAACAAGTTTGGGAACCACTGGTCTAGGTAGTAGTACTGCTGAGAAGGATCTGGCAGTGGATCACAAATTGAATCTGAGTCAATGTGATGCAGTTGTGAAAAAGTCTAATATTCTGGGGTACAGGAGTGTCGTATGTAAGACATGGGACATAACTGTCCTACTTTACTCAGCACTGATGAAGACTCAGATGGAGTACTGTGTCCAGTTCTGGGCATCACATTTTAGGAAAGAAATAGATAAATTGGAGAGAGTCCAGAGGAGAGCAACAAAAATGATGGAAGATTTAGAAAACCTGAACTATGAGAAAATGTTAAAAAAACTGTGCAGGTTCGGTCTTGAGAAAAGAAGACTGAGGCGGACCTGATGACAGTCTTCAAATCTGTTAAGTGCTGTTAACAGCAAGGATGATGATCAATTGTTCTTCTTATCCACTGAAGGTAGGACAAGAAATAATGGGCTTAATCTGCAACAAGTGAGATTTAGGACAGATATTAGAAAAAACTTTATAACTGTAAGGATATTTAAGTCTGGAACAGGTTTCCAAGGGAGGCTGTGGAATCCCCATCATTGGAGGTTTTCAAAAGAACAGGATAGACAAGCACCTGTCAGGGATGGTCTAGGTTTACTCGGTCCTGCTTCAGTGCAGAGGGCTGAACTTGATGAGCTCTCGAGTTCCCCTCGAGCCCTACAGTTCTATGATTCTATGTTTGCAAACCCTTCATGGAGTGTATTTGATATTCAGAATGCAGAGGTATTCTTCCATTTCTTAACTGAACGGACCCAAACTTTATGAACTACTTCTGCTTTCACTCAAAATTATTTTTTTTTTTTTGCCAAGAAAAAGATTGTTTCCTGATCAAATAAATCTTGGTTTCTGGCCTGAAATTAATTTCTGCAAACATTCACACAAACAAAACTCTGCTGACACCAACACAAAGTAAATTTTACTTTTAAAAGGGCCAAACAGAACAGAGGCTGTCTGAAAAGGCAGCATGGCTGAAACCAGGACAGAATTAATACATTAGTCCACAAATTCACTTTTGTCCCTCACACTTTCCCCATTTCTACATAATAGGCACTTTCCATGAAGCTGCAAAGCCAATAATCCAGGAAGTGAGCTGACACGTCCGGGTTGCAGACTGGAACATGGGGCTGGGGGGGCGCATGTCTGTTGAGTTTGTTCTCGAGTTCTGAGAACCACCTCCTCACCTCACTTTTGTTTTTTGCAAAACTCTCATGAAAACCATTCCCACAACAGGTAATATTTTGTAAAAGTTGACATAGAGTACAAAGCCAACCTGACTTAACTGTAGGCAGTGATGTTCAAACATATTGTGTTTTTGTACACCCACTTGATTCACACACTGGTTTCTCACAACGACTACCTCTTGCGCATGAGTAAGCAAGGCTGTTGGTATTTTCATTACACTTACAATAACAATGAGACAAAGGGCAAGCACCAACCAATCACAGCCAACCTTCTTACTGTGTAATTACTGGGTATCTGCCATACAGATTTCAGATTTGCTCTGTTACAATAGAAAATCATGATTTAAAACAAACAAAACGCTGACTAATCAGTACTAATTAATCTAAAAATAAGGAGCACATGCTCTCAGCCTTTATTAATGGACTGATATGTTTCTTTGGTGAAAGCAATATAACAAGCCTTTTGTTTTCCTAGTGTCTGTCATTCTACAGCTTTGAGAAGTAAAAATGATTTAACTGTAGTAATGAAAATATTAAGAGGTTTGTTGTTATTGGGGCTGGAAAATAGTCTGATTTACTAATGTAAGACACTACCACAATTGTTACATTACAAGATATCAAGGGTATAGACTTTGAAATCTCAAATGGCTGCTATAATTAAATGTGACATCCTTTCACGGGCGTAATGGAAAAATCATGATTATGAACATAACGGCTATCCAGAGGAGAGGATAAAGAACTGCCAGTAGTACAACAGACAATGCCACTGAAAGCCAGAAAGGCCCACCCAAAGAGATTTTGCAAGGGGAAGAATGACTCATAGGTTAGTTATACAACTTGATTTTGCATACTGGCCCAAGAGAGACAGTGGGTAAGCGAGAGAGACTTGACAAATAACTTGCAAATGCAGAAGCAAAACTGCAGCAGCACTGTGAGAAGTTAAGTGGAAGCTTTCATTATTTGAGATGTGTATGTTACATGCTGTTGGAAGCAAAAGGCATTGCAGAATAAAATCTCAACATCAAATAATGGGCTGAAGTATAGCTCTGTAGCTAGTTTGCAATATTGGAGGGGGTGGGGGAGGGAGAAGTATTAAGGGATATACCAGAGATAGTGTCCTTGACTCAGGCACAGTGCCTCCTGGTTCATTAGTACCTCAGCCAAAGCAGCCTATTGCACCCTTTCAAAGAGTGAGAGTGTAGCATGCATTACCTCTGTGCTAGCTCAACTCTGCTGGCTGATGGATACAGTGGCTCTGCCCTCCTCTGTCTTCAGCCTTTCCTGGGAGTCTGGCACAGCTGTTGGCAGTAGCCTAGAGCAGTTCTGTGCTGTGATTTTTGTCTAATCCTCGTGCCAGGGCACAGGGAAGCTTGTGTGCTTGAGCTTTCTGCCCTCCATGCACACTTGCGCAGAGACTGTCACGGCCTGACTTAAAATAGATTTTCAATTAAAAACAAAACTGATTGACACAGCTCGTCAGGAAATATTTCCCCCATGAAAAATATCATCCAGCTGGGCAAAATTTTTCACCTAAGTGGCTGAAAATTTCCCATTTGCAGCTGAAAACCAAAAGTTTTGGGGTTCAGGCTTTTGTTTTCTTGATGACTGCCCCCCTTCCAACCCCAAACAAAAATTGACACAAAACAGATATTTCCCATGGAAAGTTCTGTTTTGATGAAACAGCCATTTTTCGTCAAAAATGTTTTGACTAAAAAATTTCAACTAGCTCAGTGATATCTCAGAACAGGAACTCTTTCTCTTGCTCTTTCACAATTGTGTCCAAAGAAGCAATGATAACCTCTTTTGGTTACTCCGTAGTCGCCCTCTGTACCCAATCCACAGTGTAAATGCATCTGTTAGTAACTCAAGCCATAATGCTTATAACTCTGAAGGTCCCCACTATATCAGCCAAGATAGCGGTTGTCACATGGACACCAGTACATACTGCCTTCAAACATAGTGAATGTGAGTTGCATGTGTGTATCCGACGCCATACACACACATACTCCTGGAACTAATTCCCTCACGTGGTTGTACTGGTGTAAGCTGGGAGTAAGTCCATTTAAGTGGACCAATGGAATTACATTGGTGTAAAACTGGGGGGGAGAAGAATCAGTCCCATTCTTATTACACTACATTTATTATGATGTGACAAGTAGGTGAAATCTATGAATGTAGTAAACAAACCTTTACATGAGGAAGGGTTAAATCTGAGTTAGGAATTAAAACTGTTGCATAGCCTTGCAATTAAAAAACAAATTGCTTCCATCTGTGAAGAATTAAGTCAATCAAGGGTTTGCAGTGAGGCTTTTGCAGAGCAATGGTTGCCTTTGACCCTGATGGCATGTTGAGAATAGACTCTTGCCCGTTGATGAGGATGGGATTGTGGCGTGAGGTTTCCTCAGCAGATAACAGGCATCAGCCCAGGAAGGGCTTGTCTACACTGATAGTTATAGTGTTAGACCATGTGTTAACTAGCACAAAGTTAAAGATGACTTAGAAATCGGTGAGGACAAAGACTACTGCATTAATCAGATCCAGCTGACAGTTCTTTTCTTAAGCCATGACAGACCTTGTCTACAGAAAACAAGGCTGTGCTTTTCAAGAGAGGCTATGGGAGTTAGATGCCCTGTTTCCTTGGTGTCCTCTGAAAATCCCAGTGTCTGTATTTAACACGTATTCTAACATAATGTCCCTTCCAGCATGGAAAAGCCCTAAGGGTGTTACTCATCTTTGAGTGACAACCTGGAAAACATTCTCTTATAGAAGCAGAAGGTTCCTATTCTTAATATGTTGGTGGAGAAACATAATTTTAAAGCTAAAATGTATATACAATTATATTTCAATTTGAAAAAGATATCAGGTAGTAGACTTGAATGCTTAACTGTATCTACTGTATTACCTACTGTAATGACCTTCCAGCCACTCCTTCATTTTGAATGCCCTATCACATACAGCATTTGATACATAATATAAATAATCAGGTCATAGAGCAGCGGGGCATAGAAAAGTGATGCTAAATATATATATATATACATGCCACATCAGACCGAATATTTTAAAATGAAGCTGCAGAGCACTGGGAAGGAAGGAAAGCAGTGGCACTATGTCCATGAGCTAAACTATGGTAAGAGATACTGTAAGCCAGCAGAAAACGTACACTGACTGAATAGAACAATGATGAATTAAGTGTCATTCAAAACTAGGAGCCGGATGTGTTATTACAAACGTTTAGAATACCCATACTGCAGATGTGTAAATGCATCCTGGGATGAATACATTCTAAGAGTTATAGTAAAATGAAATTAGAACCAAAGAATTGCTCTCATTAGCTGGGTCTTAGGGTTACTTAAGATGAGTGTTCTCAATATATAGTGCACATCTCTGGAAATGGCTCATTTTGGTAGCTGGGCAGCTTCCAGGCACAACACAATACCTATCTATTGCATCAGGCTTTTCTGTGTAGAAGCTGATGTTAGTGTAAAGAGGTATGTGTTATAAGTATCGTATATAACTAGAGACATGTGTTAATGGTATTGGGTAAGAATAAGGGGGGATTTGATAGCTACTTTCAACTACCTGAAAGGGGATTCCAAAGAGGATGGATCTAGACTGTTCTCAGTGGTAGCAGATGACAGAACAAGGAGTAATTGTCTCAAGTTGTGGTGGGGGAGGTTTAGGTTGGGTATTAGGAAAAACTTTTTCACTAGGAGGGTGGGGAAGCACTGGAATGGGTTACCTAGGGAGATGGTGGAATCGCCTTCCTTAGAGGTTTTTAAGGTCAGGCTTGACAAAGCCCTGGCTGGGACAATTTAGTTAGGGATTGGTCCTGCTTTGAGCAGGGGGTTGGACTAGATGACCTCCTAAGGTCCCTTCCAACCCTGATATTCTATGATTCTATGTAAAGCACTCTGATTAGGCATTGTCTCATAATAAAAGCTATGTGGATCTGAGATTGGTAATACCTTGATAAGTGAGCACCTGGTGTTTTATGCCTGCTGTTACATATTAATAATGTATTATTCTAACTTTATATTAAAAAGCACCTTTCACCATGAAGAGTGACAAAGTCTTTTAGAGGCTGTATATATACTAATGATTTCCTAGAGAGAACTAGAAAATAACTTGTTATCAGACAGATTACAGTAAGGGTATTCATAAGGGCCTTGAATACAGAAAACACTTAAGCATGTACTTAAGTCCCATTAAGTGGACATTTAAAATTAAGTGCATGCTTAAGTGCTTTATGGATGCTTTCCTTATACAGGCCAGTATGCACAATTAACTAAAGGGAGGTACACAAACTATGGGATTATAAACTCTCCAACTATCACTGATTCCTTAAAATGCTCAGTACTTTTCTCTGTATAAACTTCTAACTGGAATTCTCTTTTATTCTCCATTTTTGGCTTCAACCAGAATTCCGGACTAGCCTTATTTGGTGGACCCTGACACAGATTCTTTCAATATATAGGCCATCTATTGAGTGCTGCCTGCCACTTCTAGATAGCAGCCATTCTGCACCAGCACAGCTATACAGCACAGTGTTTTAGGAGGTGAGGGTAAAGAACACTTGGTCCAATTGAAACTATAAATGTGTGGATTTTGGCTAGGAAAAATGTTATGGTTTAAATTGCAATTTGACCTGGATACTAGGGATAATACCCTTATCAGATAATGAGAAATACTTTGGGATCTTTTGCAAACGTGAGAGTGTTGTATGGCCAGTGGAAAAGATGGCATCTCATGAATGAAAGTGCCTCCTAACATCATGCTGGTGTATGAGGCTGTCAGTCTTTCCTCACAGTCGAAATCTCCAAGAACAAGTCTTGCAGCACCTGAGTTTTCCTTGTTCTCCCTTCTGAGTATTAATCAGATCTGGACTTGCTTAGCTTAGAAGATCCGGGAAGTTCACAGCTCAAGGTGATATGACTAAATGTCCTCTAGATAGATATAACAGGTGTAGCTGTGTCATTTAATTCACCTAGGAAAGGTTGGCTCCTTGTAAGATTTGCCTTGGAGCCAGGCCTTACTTTTACCCAATGTTAAAAGTTGAATTTATCAAGATACAAGAAGACCAAATGAACTGCCTAAGGTCACATTAGGTGATTTAACTTAAACTAGAACTCAGAATTCTCTGGGGAGCCAACTTCTCTCACTCTAAATCACAAAGAGTAAGAACAGACAGCTCGGAAATGGAGCAACATTAGGCCAGCTGAACTTCGCAATACTACTTAAATGAACACAGCTGCCAATGCATTATGAAGTATTAAACTTGTATTGTACTAATGCTCTTACCCGTTCCTCTCATATCTGTCAGCTTCTGTCATTTTCATTTGAATCTTATACTTAGCAAATGCACAATAACCATGAACTTTTCACTTTTTATAACAAAAGTTGGACTTGATTTATTTATGAAAAGCACATTTAAGCAGTTCACAAAGTAGAGCAGTGACAAGAGTGTATTTATTTGGATTTATTAAAGGACCTTCAGCAACCCTAGGTGCTGAACAAATAACACACATTAGGGGATAACAAGTCTCAATAACAAGTACAAGGGGCCCGATTCCAATACTAATTATTGGTGTAAATCAGGAGTAACCCCACTGAAGCCAATGGAGTTTGCTAGTGAAACCCTGAGATGAGAAGGAAAATAGCTCAAGAACTCTACCAGCCAAGCCCCATAATATTTTTATAATATGTGTTGTTAACTAATACAGTAAGTAATACAGTAAGTACATAAGTATAATGCTATAATAAACCTATAGCATCAAACATACATAAGAATTAAAAGACCACTATAAAACGAGACTTCCCAACAAACCATCCCTAAATGCCTCATCCACGTCTCCCAGAAAATGTCTGGTAAAAAAAGAAAAGATATGTCGTGAATGTGTGCTAAGAGATTTTAATTTTTTAAAAAAATTGTTTAGGACGAAGAAGGGAAGCATGTTCTAGAATCAAAGAGCCAAAAATGAGAGGGGAAAAAAAGTCTAGCAGCAGCCCCTTTTTGTAACATCAGTCAGCAGTAAGCTTGCTAATGTCCAGCGACTGAAACTGTCATTGTCTAACCCCAGAAGAGAGGCTATCACTCATGTAGTCTCATGTATGGAACTTGTGGATAAAATACAGGTTCTTGTAAATAAAAATCACCATATGTAGGTCCACCCCCAAACTGGATCAGAAGCCAGTGAAGCGTAATGTGGGCTCTGCAGGAAGCACCACTTAATAAGTGAGCAGCCAATTTCTGCACTATATTTGAGTCACCTTCAAGTGAAGACCTATTACTGTAGTCTAAATCATTAGTGGATACTTGAGGCCGGGTTCACAAAGGAAACACTGCACTCTTCTCACCTGGTGCAAATGAGAAGCAGTGATCCTGACCACTGCTACTACTGGGGTACTTAACATGACCCCCAAGATTGTAAACCTGAGCAATTAAGAGGGATGGATATAACCTTTGCTATTCCTTCCACTGCGTCTCTTAATCCGTAAGATCAACTCATCTTCTCTAGGCTGAGTTCCAGCCAGCAAGACCTCATGAAGGCTCCAAGCAATTTCAGACACTTTGTAAGTCACTCAACTACAACTAGATGAGACAAAATAGAAATAGAGATAGAGACAGTCCTTTAAAAAAAAATCAATAAAATTTTCACAAAAAAAATCAATTTTTGACCAAAAGTTCATGAAAAGTTTAAAATTTTCGTTAGACATTTTTGAGGGTTTTGACTGGCTCTAAATATAGAGCTGGTGTTATGAGTGTATTGGAGGGAACTCTGCCCACATCTGCTTATTAGCAGTCATCAGCCTCATCTCTCTCTCTCTCTCTATATATATATATATATATATACACACACACACAGTGACAGACCCAGACCAGTGGGGTACAGGAATCTGGTAGAGGGCAAATATACTGGTCACTGGATGAGTAGTTTTCTGTTCCCTGAGTGACCAGGGCAGGGGCTGCACTAGAGTAATCAGGAACCTGCTAGAACCAGTTAAGGCAGGCAGGCTAATTAGGACACCTGGAGCCAATTAAGAAGAAGCTGCTAGAATCAATTAAGGCAGGCTAATCAGGGCACCTGGGCTTTAAAAAGGAGTTCACTTCAGTTTGTGGTGTGAGTTTGAGGAACTGGGAGCAAGAGGCGTAAGGAGCTAAGAGTGAGAGGGTGTGCTGCTGGAGGACTGAGGAGCACAAGCGTTATCAGACACCAGGAGGAAGGTCCTGTGGTGAGACTAAGGAAGGTGTTTGGAGGAGGCCATGGGGAAGTAGCCCAGGGAGTTGTAGTTGTCATGCAGCTGTTATAGGAGGCACTATAGACAGCTGCAGTCCACAGGGCCCTGGGCTGGAACCCGGAGTAGAGGACGGGCCCGGGTTCCCCCCAAACCTCCCAATTGACCTGGACTGTGGGTTCTTCCAGAGGGGAAGGTCTCTGGGCTGTTCCCCAACCCACATGGTGAATCTCTGAGCCAAGAAAATCCGCCAATAAGTGCAGGACCCACCAAGATAGAGGATGAACTTTGTCACAACACACACGCTGAACAGGAGGTGTGCCAGGTGAGAACTCTTTGGTACCCTGCATGAATGTCCTCAGGGCAGGTGAGTAATCTCCTGGGATTAACATCTAGGATCTCCTGGAAATAGAGGAATAGAACTACAGCAAGGCAACTGCACCTATCCCTGCTAGGATTCATTGAGATGTTACTGTTTCATTGCCAATAAGGGATGCAAAAGGCAGGCAGAGTTGAAGGAAAGAGACTTTTACTGAGCACGCTGAAAGGTCAGTTTACCATGCTGAAGCTCTAGAGAACGTGATAGCAGTCTGGCCCCAGTTTGCCCTTGTATCACATTAAATTTGGTGCTTCCTGAAACCGGGACCCCTTTTTCTCTACTTCCACTCATTGCACTACAGTCACCAAAACCTCATGATCAGCTGTATCTAAGATAGCTGAAGTAATCAGCAAGGACATCTGATTTTCTTCCATCAGCAAGGGAAGACCATCAACTAATACAACCAGCACAGTTTCTTGCCCTACTCAGGCCTAACTGTAGTGTCTTCCCTCTCCCTAACATGGCTCTACTATCACAGACTGGGGAAGAGGTGAGCAGGCCAGCAGAGGATGCTGGGTGTGCAGCCTCCTAACAGTGTGATGCCCATGGATGAATGGAGAACACAGACCCTAACCCTGTGATCTTTGAGATACCTGTATATTTGATGCCCTAGCAGCACCCAACTCCTTTAGATGTCTTACTGCTGCCCCATGGTTGCCTGGCATGTTTGGTCCCCACGAAGACGTGTGCCCCTGTGCCACAGCTGAACCCAACCAACCCATGCTATGAGTGGGGTATAAACTAGGATCAGAGGTGGGGTATAAACTAGGTGGGGTATAAACTAGGATCAGAAATTTAGGCTGCAAGGAACTTCTAATGGACTTCGCACTCCAAAATCATCTAATTAATGAGGATTCCAGACCTCCCTGACTCTCCTTCCCTCTGGTTTCACCTGCTTCCCCAGACCCCTTGAGCTCCAGATGGCTGCTGGGACTGCCAGAACTTTGGGGCTAGGAGGGGGATCATGCTGTGTTGGTTCTATTCCTGTTCCCTCATCTTTAGAATATCAGCATGTGATTATAGTCTCCTATTTGCCACAGAAGGTGGCGGGAGACAAAAGGGGCAGAATTGTCACTTAGTGCTCTTTATCTACTAAGATAAAATCAAGAAGATATAAACTTGCCTTGGCATCCTTTATTTATTTATTTATTTAAAAGTACTTACCCATCTGTACTTCAGCTACATTGTTATTCCCACCAGAATGCTGTGAAACCTTTCGAATTAAATATTGAAAGTGCAAATCTGTTATTTTTATATTTTGAGTTATGAAACCTTTATTTAGATTCCACCTTTTATTAAACTTCAGGGTTCTCTTGTCTTCTCTAATGACATTATATTGCATCAAAATAAAGCAGATTTTTTTTCCTGGGGAGCTGCATTATTTCTCATGACTTGGTAATGTTAAATTCTGAGTCCTTTTACTGCTGATTAAACCTCTAAAGACTACAGCAAAATTTCCGCTTCACTGCTAGAAAAGAAGAAAACCAGCACAGTTTGTACCAAAGAGATCACTTGAAGAATGTGCGTAAGGTTACTGCATTTATGAATAAAGCAAAGCATTATCATTTTTAATAGGAATTAAACAGCTAGAGGGAGAAGTAGGGCAATGCTGTGATCAGTGCAAGGGAAAACAATCTAACAATTTTAATTAACTGTATTTTAATAGCTTTAGTTATAATTGAATAATTTAAATACCAAGGGAAACAGTTAAATCTCCTAAAAGCCTGCTTTTTATTTACATATTAAATACAGTTCATGGTGAAGAAATGATAGTGTGAGGGCTGGAAAGAAGAGGGAGAAAAAGAAAACCCTGCTCATTTCTGTAGCAGCTGGACTAACAGGAAGTATTTATGGGATTTTAGCTACTGCTCTGCAAGAGCTTGAGAGCAAATCCTAATGAGTTCTCCACCTCCTTCCCCTACAGAAATATTACACAATCTCTGGTGTTATTGCCTTTTGACTATCATAGCCATAAAAAACACCGGAAAAACAATGTGAAGCAAGGACTATCTAATCCAGTTTTTTACATATGCACCTGTGAAGGGGATCACCACAGGAGAGAACTATGGAACAATGTAAAGGTTTGTTTGGATGGATTATAAAACACCATGACTTTTTTTGAGTTTGCTGCATCTTTCTTATACCAATCACATCGTATATGTAAAACTGTGCTCTTTTTTTCATGTCAACTATGACTACAGAGATGGTTCATTTATGCGGGTGACACTGTGGAGGACAGATGTAGTGCAGAGTTAATCTATAAACCCTAGGCTTGAGTCTCTTCTCACACTAGTTTTATACCATCATAATTCACTGAGTCCAATGGAATTTCACTTGTCTAAGTTGGACGACAATGAGATCATCTCTCTCTCTGTCTCATTACCCAATCCATGCATGTTGTGGTGTCTGAGAAAAACACAGAGACAAAAGATAAATGTTCATCTCTATGTAGAGTCTCCAGAAAACCAATGTGTGCATTTTTTTATCTAGATCTAGATAGATCTAGATATAGATAAAAATAAAAAAATATATATAAAATTTAAAACTATGGAATTACTAGTAGATATGAGCCAAAACTTCAGGTCCAAACACCTTCAGCTTTAGAGCCAGATTGCAATGCCTTTACTCAGATTTAGTGTTGTCTTACTCCATGAGTAGTACAGCGAGACTTCACACAGAAAGTAAGGTACTACTTGACATAAGCCCATAGCAGGTTGGTTCAAAGGCAACTACTTTGAAGGCAAGCAACGTAAAAAGGTCAGAGGGAGGAGGCAACATAAAAACAAGGTGATCACTCTGCCTGTGGGTTGACATTTTACAACATTTTAGCTTTTAAAAACCCAGCCCTTCTGGCTTTACCCAGATGTCTCACGCTTGAGGCGTTCAATCCTCTATTACCATCAGGTTAACAATCCCCTCCGTGTGGACTTCCTTTCCCCCACAGACCTTTGTGTTGCTGCACTGAAGAAAAATCAGGGAAATGGACAGTTTCAGTTTCCATTGCTGTTTTTGAGCTCCATATCCTGCTGAGGGCAAGCAACAGCCTTCTCCCATAGCTGCCCTACCCTATGTCCTTGAGTACCTCTTAAAACTACTAATAGCCTGGTTGTGGCAGGAAGTTCAGTTCAGCACTCAAATGTTCCGAATTCTTGAGACTGCACAACTGTGCTGGAAATCTTCTGAGAAAGAAGATACTAGATGACTTTTTTTCACATGTTTTTCAGGCATGGATGTGCAGGAAATAATGTATTACAATGTACTGTTCCCCTACTCCTTACAAGATTACACAGAACCTTTGAGCCCCCTACTGCATGGAACGGAGCCTGATTTAATGTACACCTATTCCTTGGTGTCAGCAAGGTGCAAAAACATGACTCTAAATCACATTAAAATGCATTTGGTTTCAATACAAACACAAAACTGCAATCAGGTTCATTGAAAGGTTTGTTAATAGTCACAAAAATTTCAAGAAACCCCCCTGAACCTAGTCTTGGCACAGTCTCTTGCATCAAAATAATGCAAAATTTAGAGTTTTGCATGGTTTCAGCACGAGATAAGTTGACACTTAGCAGTTGTACTTTGGAGATTTGAGGCTTGTTGATACATGAAATTCAAAACCAAAGCTGGGATTATGAAACCAAGGAAAATGTTGACATGAATGCCTACAAAGTGAAACTGTTGAATTTTGTTCTGCTTTAGTCACACATCAATTACCATGTCTGCTTCAAATTTAACATAAATCTATGAGAGCATCCCCCACTCTGGATCCGGCTTTTTGCACCATCTCATGAAACTTCTTGAAATTAACAAACAAGTTAATGAGGAATTTAAAGTCCTGTGACTCTCTCCATTTCCCTCCAATGAGTGGCATTGGGTATCAAACAATAGTCTTATTAGGGAACTGGCATAATCTTGGATGACACATCTGGTAGGTGTGGGTGGCATTCATTAGAATATGCATTCCAACAAATGATATGCTGAAGTCCTGACAAAAAATATGTTTATGTTCATTATCCGTCATTTACTCTCTGCCAGTTCAAATGCACATCCTCCCAGGAATGGCTTCAATCCATCCTGACATCTGAGTTACAATGAAAAGTGATGCCAGATTTTGGATGTTAATGTGAAAGTGTATGTGTAAAAATGGCAAACTGAAAAAATCATATGCTATATAGATTGAATGGTTCTAAAAGTCTCTGGCACATAGCACACCAAAGAGAGGGCTAAAAGAATACAAGAATTATCCAGTCAGTCATAGACAGTACAGGGTCTAAATCTTCAAGAGAAACAGGTCACGAGAACCAAGGGTAAGAAACAAACAGCAATGGGAATATCCAGAGCCTAGCTGGAGATCAGCTAACAAAGGGCTTTCTTCATCCATCTAGCAATGGGAGCAAAGAATAAAAATAGAGTGACAAGAGCTAATTGGCTTCATTATCAGATTGTCCACCCTGTATGCAACAGACTTCATGCAGACTCTACATCTCTCCTTCCTGAAGCTTGTCAGTAACTTGGAAAGGATAAGCATGGGCAGTGTTTGTAGATCTGTAGACACCATTAGCATGGAAAGTTGGACATGCTGAAAATAAGTCGATGATTCTTTTTGACATGAGCCTTAGAGGAATGAAAGAATGTTTACAGCATGACTCTTTCATTGGGGAAAAATATTATATATATGATCTAAGCTGTATGACAGATGTCAAAGTGATTGATGTGTGGGTTAGGAAGCTCTTTTAATGACATGCTTGCAGCAGCTGGAAACAACTTGTCAGATTAATGGCAACCATCTTTTCTGCAGGCCAGCAGAGGGAAATGGAAGGCAGAGCTCTGCTTTGGAAAAAAAGGAGCGAGACTTCTCTAACCTCAAGCAAACATCAGGGAAAACTGTAGTCAGTGCAAGTCCTATTATTTCCTGAGTTCTGATTGGGTGTAGCTATTTGTGTGGGTGTGGTATGTGTTCATCTGCAACACCAAAATTATTCTGATGATGAGAAGTAAGGATATTTTCTTCTCCAGTGACTGTATTTGCTTCAAAATGCCCCCTATAAAAGAGGGAAGTAGTATTATCTCCATTATATAAATAGGGAATTGAGGCACAGAGAGACTAAGTGACTTGCCCAAGGTCACACAGGAAGTCTGCAGCAGAGCCAGCAATTGAACTAGACCTCCTGAGTTCCATCCCAATCCCCTGACCACAAGACCTTCTTCTCACTCCCAAGGAGGATGTGACATGTGTGTTGGGTAACTGAATGTGTGTGTTTCCTCCAGTTTAAATACCTCAGTTGAGAATGGGGGAGACAAGAAAATGGAGTAATATAGACTTGTAGGACTGGAAGGGACCTCGAGAGGTCATCTAATCCAATCCCCTGCACTCATGTCAGGACTAAGTATTATCTAAACCATCCCTAACAGATGTTTGTCTAAGCTGCTCTTAAAAATCTCCAATGTCGGAGATGCCACAACCTCCCTAGACAATTTATTCCAGTGCTTAAACACCCTGACAGTTAGGATGTTTTTCCTAATGTTCAACCTAAGCCACCCTTGCTGCAATTTAAGCCCATTGCTTCTTGTCCTATCCTCAGAGGTTAACAAGAACAATTTACCTCCCTCCACCTTATAACAACCTTTTATGTAGTTGAAAACTGTTGTTATGTCCCCTCTCAGTCTTCTCTTCTCCAGGCTAAACAAACCCATTTTTTTCAATCTTCCCTCATAGGTCAAGTTTTCTAGACCTTTAATTATTTTTGTTGCTCTTCTCTGGACTTTCTCAAATTTGTCCACATCCTTCCTGAAATGTGACACCCAGAACTGGACACAATACTCCAGTTGAGGCCTAATCAGTGTGGAGCACTGGAATATTGTTAATGTGTTCCTTCTCATCCTTTGATGTGAGATGTTCAGGGAAAACCCAGGTGCTCTGGGATATGATGTTAAGTAAATGGTGTTCTTTGAGTCAATACTGAAGCAATGTCACATCATGTTAAGAATGCTGTGCGGCTTGGGGCTGTTGTCTTTCAGATAACATGGAAATGCTGAGGTCTTCCTCAACATTTGACATCAGGATACTTTTTATAAAGAGTCAAGCCACCATAGTATTCAGGCCAAATTCCAGTATGTTTAATTCTATTCTACCTACCCAAATCCCTCCATAGTTACAACTGGATTCGATATTTTACTTGGTTTCCATTCCTAAATGGTAGTTTAAGGCTGCTATGCATTGTTAAACAAGTGGCTGCACTTTTACTATGTATGCTGATAGTGAAACACTTTGGAATCCTTGGAGATAGAGGTAGCCTTATAAATATAAATTCTTTTTTTTTAAATAAAACTAATCATGATTATTGCAGAGCCCACTGCAATCCGAAGAGACCTCTTTAGATCCCTTGCAAAATATGTACTGAATTTTGCATTCTATTTATGAAAGCTATTATCTGGTGCTTTAATCCCTCTTTCTCAACAATTGTTCTTTATTATTTGCATGACAGAGGTTCCAATTGAGATCCAGGTCCCATTGCATTAGGCTCCATACAGACACATAGAATGCTGGATTAAAAAACGTTGGGTCCCAATGCACTATGGCAATTGGGGAGCCCCCCCTTCAATGTCCCCAGGAGGGTGGGAGTCCCAAAGGAGGAAATTGGGTCCTGCCTTTAGTGGGGCTGCTGAAGTGCAAGTCCACCCTCCACTTACCCCACAGCAATTCCGGTCCCGTGAGCTAGCCCAGCTCCTCGCTGCTGCCTGTTGGCTCTCACCACAGCACGCAGGCAAGTCCCCCTTCCCATGTGATCCCCACCCTTTTCCAGACCCTAGGTTGTTTTTGTTTGTGTGTGTTTTTTCCCACCTAAAGCCCCAGCAGTAAGGTCTCCTTCCTCACCCCCATGGTGGGGGACCTGTGCACATGAATAAAGTACACATTTGTTAATCTGGGACTGAAGACAGCCCCTTCTCCAAAGGCAAACAACAAGACAAGAGAAGACACAGAGGCACAGGGAAGTGAAAGGACTTGTTCAAGCTCACATGGCGGACAAGTGCATCAAGTGATAGAACTCAGATCTCTTGACTATCTCAGTTCACTGCCGCATCCATTAGACCATGAATATAAAACTCTATAATTAGTGAATTGCTGGTGCATATATTACAGACCTCTCTGATCAACTTTAGATCATTGTTGCCCCCCTATTCTAACAGTTATTTTTGTAATAAACATATAATTTTTCATTTTTTTCTAACAAAAAGGAAACTAATTTTTTACTCCTGAATCCTTTGATGCATTTCTCAGATATATGATAAAAATGTCAATTTTGCTTGAGAAAAGTGGAGATGATGAACAAAAATTCTACATTTAACGAGTTACTATCACCCCAACGTTTTTAATAGCTTGCCTGTGTGTCTAGTTGAATGCTTCTTTTAGTGGGGGTATCTGTCCTGCTGGTGAACCCCAGTTCATGGCTATGAAAAATATGCCCTTCAAAGCTCATCATATCCTTTTTTTAATGAGGAAAAAACATGCATTTAAGATTTGACAGGAAGGGACTAACAAAATATTTAATGAATCAAGCCAAACTTGACTAACTGCTGATGTCAGCAATAGACTAAAATAAATCTTCTGGAAATTAAAACCTACTTTCATACTTAGCTTTGAGGCTTTTATTATAATTTGCTGTTGTCATTTCTGTGTAATGAAAATTTCTTTTGGGGCAAAAAAACATTCCCTAATTACAAGTTTACATAACATATTTGCCATTAGACAACAGTAATGTAATATGATTGTGTTCTGCTCTTATTATTTAAGAAATGGAACATTCCCTCAAAGTGGCTAACTGTAGCTCTGTGGTTAATATTCTCTTGCCTTCAGGCAAAATATGTCAATCTGAACTAGCAGGAAGGGGAAGGAGGGTCTTGTGGGTAAGGCAAACTGGGACAATGGAGATCTGGGTTCTATTCCCAACTGTGTCACAGACTTCTTATGTGACCTTGAGCAAGTTACTTAGCTTTACTATACTTCACGGCAACATCTGGAAAATGGAGGATAATACTTTAATGTGTCGTTGATGATGATATGTGCACTCATGTATGTGATGGGCTCAGATAGTATGGTGATGAGCATGAAAGAAGAGACTAAACATAATACCCTGAATCATTATACAAGCAAGTAGATTTCTAGTAAATACTAATGTATGAAGCTGGTCAAACTATTTATTGCATATATATATTAATTCAGCCCTTTTCTTCCATTTGTGGGTTGCCTGCAGACATACAGAGTTTTACTAACTTCATTATGACAGCACAAGCATTTTCCTAGCATATAAATGTCTCTACTCAACAGGGTGAAGGCTGATTTGTGAGGCAGTATAAAGTTTGCACTGCTGCTATTGTAGCTTGTCTCTGGATAAGTAAAACAGATCTGTTTCTGAGCCTCTTAGTCCCATCCTTTTCATAGGTACTAAATTCACTTCAAATATTTTGCTACCAGTCATTTCTAGTGGAAAAAAACAAGGATTCCCATCAGATCTAAAGCTCATTGAAGTCAATGGAAAAACTCCCATTTAGATCAAGCCCTAAAAGATCATGCTTAACACAGGGAAGAGCTTTTATTCATATGTTTGCTTTCACTTCTTAACCACACACAGAGAAAAATAATTAATGGAAGCTGTGTTATGTGGGTTGATAGACAGGGATGAGGGGGAGATGAGGGTTTGATCTGCAGTGTTTAGCATTATAATGATTTGATGGGCTTGTCCTATGTTATTTATTTTAATCTTCCAGTTAAATCTGGCAAATTTAATTTATGGGAAATGCCTAGTGTGTTAGATGCTATAAAATCAAAATTAAATAATTAACTTGAAACTGGAACAATAAGTCTGAGAACAGAGCCTCAAAAAGAACCACAAAAATGATTTGAAGGCTGGGGACAATGCCTTACAGGGAGAGATTTAAAGAGCTCAGCAGTGTATTAATTTGTAATGGAAGAGGTGCTCAAACTATTTTTTTATTTTTGTAACTCACGCTGGAAGCCCAGAAGTGCCAGGGCTATGAACTGCCAAGCCTAAAGGTGTAGGGGCTCAGTCTGTTTTGCTTATCAAAAAGATTGAGAGTTAACTTGATTACAGTGTATAAATACCTTCACTGGGAGAAACTACCAGGTATTAAAGGGCCTTTTAATCTAGTGGGGAAAGTCTTAACAAGAACCAATGGCTGAAAGCTGAAGCCAGACAAATTCAAGTTAGAAATAAAGCCTATTTTTTTTTAAAAAACAGTGAGTGTGATTATCCAATGGAACTAACTACCAGGAGAAGTGGTCGATTCTCCACCTCTTGGAGTCTTAAGATCAAGACCGGGTGCCTTTCTGGGAGGCATGCTTTAGCCAAACAAAAGTTATTGGGTGCAACTGGAATTTAATGGCCCGTGTCATATGGGATTTCAGACTAGTTGATCTAATAGTCCCTTCTGGTCTTGAACTCTGTGAATCTAGGAACAACTGAAAACTTCTGTTCATATCAAGTTCTGCACAAAGCTCTAATGAACTGGGCCCTGATCCTGACAACTGCACGACAGACCTCTGAATTCAGTGGGGTTCCCAGGATGTGCAGGAGTCTGTCCCCATGGCTCTAAGTGTAATATCAGGGCCTTAAGCTGCTTTGTTTGGTTCTTTCCCCCCCACCCTCCCACACCATGTTGTACACAGATTCCAGGCTGTTCGGATTGCAGAGGTAATCTTAAATAGAAGATGAGTTGCTGATGCAATCAGTATCACAGATAATGTTTGAGTTTCTTTATGATGACCACAAGGCAGAGCTTGAAGACAATGTAATGGAATTCATTAAATAATATAAGATGACGGGGGGGGGGGGGAATCATCATTAGGCAATTACACCCTACGGTTCTTATGAGGCACGAGGCACAGCCAAGTGCCTCTCTGATCCCTAGGGGCATGATTATTTTATAACCACCACACACAAACCCTGGAGCTGTTGTTTGCCTTGTAAAAAAAAAATCTTCATTGTTGTTTGTGAAGGTGGGGGATGTGTCATTGCTTACCAGTTAAAAGTACAAAGGTGGCAGTTTAAACCTGTTAAGCGACAGTTTTGGCTGGCCTGTGTCATTTAACGTGAATCAGTCCAGTCAAGCATGCCACCTACTCATCCCATGTGGTTCTATATAAGAAAAGGATGTATCATTGCAACAGACAGTTGACTAGCCCCTGAGATGTGGGCTTAGTCAGAGATTCTGGGACTAGGTTCCGAGACTTTGCAGAGCACTTTGGATAAAAGGCCTCCCACCTATAGAAACACATGCAAGTCATTTTTATGTAGTGAAAATATTAAGAACTTAAAAGGCATGAAAGGATTAGGAGCTGTACAGTATTTAGAGTCTCCTGAAAATCACCATGCGCAAGAATGACAAAATGTTGTCATGCTGTGCGCCTTTTGTCAAAATAGCCTGTTCTCTGCATTAACCTTAGTGTTTTATATAACTCAGTGGAATAACATTGACATGAGCAAGCATTAGCTAGCTAGTCACAGACAATCCCCAAGGTTAGCAGTCAAACCAAGCACTTATCTTTGGCTGTGAAGTCTGAATCTCCTTGCTCAAGAAGAAGATATTTTCCCACACATACATTTTTGGATCGCTTTTTGGTTTTCAGAACTTTCCTTGCCACTTTTGACTACTTGTCAAAGAGAGCTGTAGAAAGTATTTTGTCACCTGCTGTTTTCCTCCCTGATCCTGCTATTTAATCACTAGGGTGGACTTGCTATGTCAGTCATTTACATAACAAGAGTCAGTGAGGCCATAATTGCAGGGTTATTATGTCCACATTATATGGTGTCAAGCAGCAGGACATTCTGAGTCACGGTAGAAGAAGATATCATTTTCACTCAGATACTTTGAAGAAAGACATCAACTAGCCAAATAAACTGGTTTTTGCATGGATGGTCTCTTTGCCCTAGTATGAAAAGCTTTCTTTTAAAAAAGGAAGCGATGTGCCTCTAGCTTCTATTAAAATAATGCAGTGACAGACAGAATGACAATTTGGAGAAAGAACAATTACACAAATGAACACTAGTGTTTGAGGGTTTCCTTCTTGGCTGTAGCATATGGTTGGCCATTATTTCTTATAAAGTAATTATTTAAACTCATATACTAATTATAAAACTATTATAATCTCTAATAAACAACCTCATACTTTCATAACCACAGTTATAGGACTGTCCATTTCTAAGAGCTGTGCTTCAGCTGCCCGCACTATTCACTCAGGCTGCCTGCTATAGACACCGGATATTCAAATAATGCCAGAGAGCAAATGAACTAACAGGAATACTTTCTAATGGTGTTTTTTCAAAACGCCTTTGATCAAATCATAATGAAGGATGCAGTGACTGTACTGCTGGAGTCTGTTACAGGCTTTAAAACCTCTATCTGAAGCAATAGCTTGAAATCTGCTTTCAATTCATCAGGTGGATTTAATCTCTTCAAATGACTCCAGTTTCCCCCCTCCCTTCCAACAGCATCTTAGATAACTTCTTCCCCCAATGGAATGTTGCATAATAGCACATCAGAATTTCCTTTGATGCAATGTTTTAGAGTGTTCTGACTGACATCACTTATGTAGATGGGAGAGGAACTGTCCCTTTTCCCTCTAGGAAGGATCACACTTTATATATTCTTCTACCTTCTATATCTAGCCACTATAAAGCACATGACAAGCCATGGACGCCACAGTCAGATTTGAGGCTAACACCATTGTTTGTAAAAGGGCAATTGAATGGGTGAACTGAGCACTGTAAAACCTTGTGGAAGCACCCAGAAGACTTCCCCCAACTAGGGTTTAAACTAAGAGTTCAACAAAAGATTACACTACTTAGTGTCAGAGTCATGGTCAAACATACAATCAAATCTGCTTATGATGAGGGTTTCAAATGAGTTTTTAAGTCTTTGTGCAGTTAAAGCATGATCCCAGCAAAAAGAGAGATTTTTAGGCCCTATTCTCTCTACTTTCCCTACAAAGTATCTAACCCTTATTATAAAACAATCCAAGTCTCAGGAGCACCTCCCTGTTATAGAGTGCTGGGGAATTACTTAACTCTTGACAGCTGGGCCAGCCCAGCTATACTGACCATATCTGTACTTAGGGCATGCAGCTGTGGTCTTTCATTTCAGTGAGCGAGTTAACTCTTTTCCTGGCCAGAGCCTAATATACTCCATCTGACACAGTAATAAAATAAGATCACAGCACAGACATCTCAAAAGATTTACTGCTCATCTTGAATAAGTTATTTGTAAAGCTTATCCAAAGCTTGACAGAATTCCTGCAGTTTTCAATCCTGGGCTAGAGATCTCCCTGGATGAATCCCTCCATGACATTTCACAAACTTTTGGAAGGTTTGATACATTTTTCTTTGTTTTCAATTGATATGAAGATACATGTCAATTAAAACAGTCACTTCTGAATTGAAACACAGCAGACATTTTATGCCAGTAACTCTACACTACCATTTTTGGAGGGAGAAGGAAAAAACAAAACACAGAACAAAGCCAACCCTTGAAACTGCAGGGGAATCTTCTGTAGGAATGAGTTTGTCCTCGATATTGAGGCTAAATTGCAACCTGGGCCAAACTTTGCACGGGGATGGGTACACATTGGGACAGAATTTGACCTCTTTACTGTTATGACATGTGATCACCAGCGGTTTGGGATTTCATCCAATATATGATGACCAAGATTTTCAAAAGTATCATTTTGTCATTTTGGAGGCCTCCTAGTTCAGGCACCCAACTTCAGACACCTTAATGGGATCTGTTTTTCAGAAAGTGCTGAGCATGTGCCCTCTGCAAATTAGTTGCCTAATGTTTAGAATGTGCTGTCTTTCAATTGCATGGGTTGGCTGCTCCCTTTTGCATTATAATTAGCTCAAAGGGACTACTTGTGTGAGTAAAGCACAAATGTTTACATGATCAGATCCTAAAATAATAAGGAAAAATACACAAACACCTTTATTCCACCACACTGTAGGCTAACCGTTGCTGAGTAACTATGCTGTTGTGTTGATGTCACAGTATTCTTCCTGAGGAGAAATTCCAGCTGAAAATTTGTGCCTGTTAGCAAATGGTTCTGGACCAAAGCAGCACATCCAATAGCCTACACTTTCAACAGCAGAAACCAACTGGTCTCTATTGAAGATAGAGGAGTCTAATGGAGTCAACTAGAATTCCCACTCGGGTAGGTATGAGCAAACTGGACTGGCTATAATGGGAACAGATCAGAACCTCCACCCATCTACAGCATTCTGACTTATGACAAGCCAGAGATGTGAGGAATGCAAATTGTCCTCACTCCAGCCTTGCAAAGATTGCCTGGAAAAACAATGCAGCCGGAGTTATATTACCCTTTTGTAGACCCTGCCTTCCATGGGGTAGTGGCGGCTTGTGGAGAAGCCATCAAGAACCATACCAAGTTCAGAGGCAGAGGGCCTCTTAATGGATAGCTCTGTCCTCCCAGGGATTCCTGGGGCTCCACCAGGTTTGGAAGTTGGCTTGTGAGGGGAACAAACCCTGCCCTATCCCTGACATAATGATTTAGAGACCACCTCTGTGTGGGAACACCACTCGGATTTCTATCCCCAGAGCCCTTGCCCACAAGTTTTTCCCTGAAAGGGGATGATCTAGACCCATATTTACACACAGAAGTGTTTATCACATGACATGTGTTGAAATGTTGAGTTTCACTACACTGCAAAAAACCCAAGCTTCTGAAAAGACAGAAATATCCTTAATAAATACGTGCCACATGGAGTGCTCCCTTCACCTCAGGATCAGAAAGTGCTTTACATATGTTAATTAGCCCACTCAGAAATCTTTTGACAGTTGGGCAAGGTAAGGGCCAAAGAATCTTTCATTTAAGGATTTCAAAGTGTTTTACAAAGTTGGGTATTTTGAACTTCATATTATTGATGAGGAAAATGATTGGTTAACCAAGATTACACAGCAAGCGAATGGCAGAACTCAGGTCTCCTGTCCCATGCTTTAACCATTAGACATACTGTTTGAGAAAATTAATTATGTGCTAACACGGCAGTTCCTATATAGCATTGTGCCAACTTATGAATTTACCAGGAGTATAGAATCAGGAGGAAATAGGCTTCAGAGAGCCATGAAGACATAAAAAGTTCAGGGATTCTCCAAGCTAGACACTGAATCCAGTTCATCCATTATGTTTTTCATGCTATAGGTAAGTATAAGCATTCCACTGAAACCTGAGATTCCCTCCGTCTTTGAGAGCAGAACGCCGCAGGTAAAAATTGTTGGCAAAAGTTTACAAGCTGCTCACAAAAATGCCCTTCATTGTGCAAGGAAGCAGGTATGAACGAATAATATCAGACAATATGACCTATCACCTCTTCACATAGCTGGACAGTTTTCCCAGTCATTTGACTTTGATACTAAAAGCGATCACAGTGTGATACAGAGGTCAAAACAACCCATTCATGAGAGTATGCAGAGGAATATACAAGTTAGGTGGAAACATTCACTCTTTCTTGCCTTTCTTTTTAGGAGTGGAAGAGAAATGTATCAGTTTGGGGAATGTGAGAGCTCAAAGAGCATGCAGTATTGTTCACTCTATTGCACGGAAGGAGACGGTAATAAACCCGGGAGTCTTCAGCATTAGTACCTAAAGGAAAAACTTGATTGCTGTCCCTTTGAAGTATTGTGGCCTAAAGAGTTTATTTGGGTACCTGAGTAGATCTGAGTATCTGGTTTCCTGAGGATCATAAACCAACCACTGCTACTGCTGTGCTCACAAAACATTCAGGGCCCCAAAAGTCTCAACACAAACATTTTGGCATGTTGCTTATATCATTACAAGCTCTATTTAAAACCTTAGTTGAAAAGGAGCTGCTGCTGTTTTTATCAGAGAAGCACGTACAGGCCCCAACTGAGATGAGGGCCCCATTGGTGCTAGGTGCTCTACAGGGGAGACAGAGGGACACAGATGGTAAGTGATTTATCCACACTCATGCCACAGGGCAGTGGCAAATCCAGCAGCTGAAGACAGAGTTCCTGATTCCCATTCCAGTGCCCTATTGGCCCACATTCTAAACAGTGTTTTCTGCTAATGTTCTACTGACCTACGGGGGTTTGAACCAGTGACCAAGAGGGAAAAAGGCTTTTTTCTCCATTGACAATCCCCTCATCCATCCAGTCACATCTCCCACTCCCTCTTATTAAGGAATTTTTAAGTAGGTTACTTTGAGTTTGGTAAAGTACACTACAAAAGATTCAGGCCGTGTGTATCAAACTCTAATCTCACCGGCTGTGTTTGCATTAGGCTTTATGCTGAAAAATAATTTCCCACACTTTCTAAGGCTGAGGCAGCTTCACTCGTGAGAGCGCCAGTGCAAGCTGGCTGCTGGCATCCTAAGCACTGGGCTGTCTAAACCTGCTCAGAGCTCAGTGGTAAAAACACTGACAGTGGCAGGAGCCCTATCTTGCACTAGATGAACTCACACTGGTGTTAGTAATAGAGACACATTTTTCAGAAAAAGCCCAATTAAAAAAAAAAGTCTTTGCAGATAAAAGCAAATCAGCTAAACCAATGAAGAAAAGCCTGTAATCTGCTACTTAGAAACAGACAGCCACACTTCTCCTTTTACAGACAGCAGCAACCCCACTGTCCAATAATTGCACCGGAGCCAGGGGAATCTGCTACCAGTTCATTAGAGGCTTTCCCTGCTGACAAATGACAGTGAATTGGTGCAGACCAAATGTTAGCAGTAGCCAAAACTCCTCTTACTGTTTCTGTTCTAAAAGCAAGAGAAGGTCAGCCCCCTACTAATGGGCCTGCATTTACTTTGGTGTGTAAGCTCATGACAAGAAATGGGATGGAAATTCCCTTATGATTACCATACTTACCAGGAGGTCAAGCACAGAGTATCCTGCCTAATGTCACAGATTTTATTCAGCTATCAAAAGGAGGGCATATTATTCTGTAGTCGACCGTGACTGACAACCTGAAACAGAGACCTGTGGATCGTGGTTCAACAGCCAGCTCTAGAAAATTGTCATCTGCTCCTGTGCCTCTAAGCTTCAACTGCCCATTTATACTGCAGCTGGATTGTGTTGTATCGCTGAATCTCTCTCTCTCTCTCGCCTCGCGGGGTAATGTAGAATTGGACTTATATCCTTGTGTCTTCTGAACCAGACACTGGCTAATAACGTAGGAGGCTAGGTACTGAATGACATTTGACGCTGTGAGTATTTGATGTTAATCAATGGCTGGCTGGCTCAGTGGGAGATTGCCCATTTTTGCCTAAGAGAGTTAAAGTGCTACATCCAGCTGCGCTGGGCTGTACTGAAACAAGCAGTCAATACTCTCTGCTAGGATCAATATTTTAAAAGTGATGCAAGCAACCCAAACAAAACTGTGAGGAGGAAAAGAGTGGGAAGTACTCTGTCTCATGCACTATGCCTCACACTGGTTAACTAGGGTTACCATATGTCCGGATTTTCCCAGACATGTCCGGCTTTTTGGTCCTCAAATTCCCGTCTGGGGGGAATTGCCAAAAAGCTGAACATGTCTGGGAAAATGCCGGCATCCCTGCCCCAGTCCCCTGCTTACCTGAGCGGCTCCGGCAGGCTGCGAGCTGCAGGCAGATTCCCCGCTGCGGCGGCGGCGGCTGCTGCTGCTCCCCCCAGACACCTTAGCTCTGTGTAGCTGAAGAGCCAAGCTGCCCGAGTGCTACTGGCTTCACGGTTTGACGGGCAGCCCCCAGACCTCCAGACCCTGCGCCCCCAGCCGGGCGCTTCCCCTCCCGGGCTCTGACTGCGCTGGGGAAGCGCCCGGCTGGGAGCGCAGCGGGTCTGGAGGTCTAGGGGCTGCCAGGCAAACTGTGAAGCCAGTAGCGCTCAGGCAGCTGTTTCGCGTGGCTGGGAGGGAGGAGGGGGAATGCGGGCCACTCAGGGGAGGGGGCGGAGTTGGGGTGGGGCTTTGGTAAAAGGGCGGAGTTGGGGCGGGGGCAAGAAGGGGCGGGGCCAGGGCCCTGTGGAGTGTCCTCTTTTTTTAAAACCTTAAATATAGTAACCCTAGGTTAACCAGACCCAAAAGTACAGCTGGAAAGAGGCTAGGCTCTTTTAAAAGAAGAGTCTCTTTGAACCCGAACTGACCATAATTCGTTAATGGTAAGACTGAAGATTAAAAACACAACACATGAGCATTTGTGCCCACTGAGGCCCTGATTTAACAGAGCAGTGCTTAAATCCATCCCTATTCAACAAAACATTTAAGCACATGCTTAAGTGTCATTCAAGGAAATTGGACAGAAGCCTGTGCTTAAGTGGAGATGGTTTAGGGATCATGAATAGGGATGGTTTAGGGATCACTTTCCACACTATCCTTCCGCCATCCATCCAACAGCAGCAGATGGCAGAGTGGGACGCCTTTAAGAACAAACAACACCTACCTGTTATATAGTGCTTTTCAGGAGTAGATCTCAAACCACTTTGCAGTCTTGAATGTATTTATCCTCACAATACCCCACTCGAGGTAGGGAAGAGTGATTCTTCCCATTTTACAGATACAGAACCGAGGCCCAGAAAGGCTAAGTGACTTACCCAACGCCACACAGGACATCTGAGGCAGAACAGGGAACTGAACCCATATCTCCCAACTCCTAGGCCAGTTTTCTAACCATTTAAGAATCATTCTTCTTAAAAAACTAGAGCCTAAAATTTGAAGATTCACTTCTCAGTGCTGCTTACCACTGTTGGCCCACCCTCCACCAGTCCAATGGCTGTTTATCAAACAGTTTGTTTTGATAAAAGAATGAATTGAAGTGTCTTCCTGCTTTTGTGCTAGGGTGCATTTCCTGGGAGCAGCTGAAGGAGGGTGAGAGTTACCAGATGAGAAAGAGTGGGTACTAAGGATAGGGATAAAGAGGTATGGTTGTATACAGGGTTGAATTAAAAGGGAGCAGATGGGTAGGGGGAGTGCAGTTCTCCTTCCTCTACTTAAGGCAGAGGGATAGCTCCTCGCATGGGTTGTGCAGGCTGGTGGGAGACAGAGGAGAGTGTGAATCTTAATAGTGGACCAAGGAGATTTCTTAATTTTTTTTGCAAGAGCTTCATCATCGGAACAGAACAGTTTATCCAATGTGGCAATGGACAGGGTTCCTTTATCTTTGCTGGATCCTGATTTTACTCCTGGGTCTTCATGTATGGATATAAGGGATAGCTCTAGCTGCTCAGTCTCAGGGACAGAAGGGTAAGAGGGGACAACAAACAGAATTCACATTTAAAAAATACTTTCCATTTTGAATGATCCAGACACACTGATATATTTGAAAACTCATGGTGATCGGGGGAGGTCCCAGATGACTGGAAAAAGGCTAATGTAGTGCCCATCTTTAAAAAAGGGAAGAAGGAGGATCCGGGGAACTACAGGCCAGTCAGCCTCACCTCAGTCCCTGGAAAAATCACGGAGCAGATCCTCAAGCAATCAATTCTGATGCACTTAGAGGAGAGGAAAGTGATCAGGAACAGTCAGCATGGATTCACCAAGGGCAAGTCATGCCTGACTAACCTAATTGCCTTCTGTGATGAGATAACTGGCTCTGTGGATGAGAGGAAAGCAGTGGATGTGTTATTCCTTGACTTTAGCAAAGCTTTTGATACAGTCTCCCACAGTATTCTTGCCAGCAAGTTAAAGAAGTATGGTCTGGATGAATGGACTATAAGGTGGATAGAAAGCTGGCTAGATCGTCGAGCTCAACGGGTAGTGATCAATGGCTCCATGTCTAGTTGGCAGCCGGTACCAAGCAGAGTGCCCCAAGGGTCGGTCCTGGGTCCGGTTTTGTTCAACATCTTCATTAAAGATCTGGAGGATGGCGTGGACTGCACCCTCAGCAAGTTTGCAGATGACACTAAACTGGGAGGAGTGGTAGATACGCTGGAAGGTAGGTATAGGATACAGAGGGACCTAGACAAATTAGATGATTGGACCAAAAGAAATCTGATGAGGTTCAACAAGGACAAGTGCAGAATCCTTCACTTGGGACGGAAGAATCCCATGCACTGCTACAGACTAGGGACCAAGTGGCTAGGCAGCAGTTCTGCAGAAAAGGACCTAGGGGTTATAGTGGATGAGAAGCTGGATATGAGTCGACAGTGTGCCCTTGTTGCCAAGAAGGCTAGTGGCATTTTGGGCTGTATAAGTAGGGACATTGCCAGCAGATCGAGGGATGTGAACATTCCCCTCTATTCGGCATTGGTGAGGCCTCATCTGGAGTACTGTGTCCAGTTTTGGGCCCCACATTACAAGAAGGATGTGGAAAAACTGGAAAGAGTCCAGTAGAGGGCAACAAAAATTATTAGGGGGCTGGAGCACATGATTTATGAGGAGAGGCTGAGAGAACTGGGATTGTTTAGTCTGCAGAAGAGAAGAGTGAGAGGGGATTTGATAGCTGCTTTCACCTACCTGAAAGGGGCTTCCAAAGAGGATGGAGCTAAACTGTTCTCAGTGGTACCAGATGACAGAACAAGGAGTAATGGTCTCAAGTTGCAGTGGGGGAGGTTTAGGTTGGATATTAGGAAACACTTTTTCACTAGGAGGGTGGTGAAGCACTAGAATGGGTTACCTAGGGAGGTGGTGGAATCTCCTTCCTTAGAGGTTGAAATTGGGGTTGAAATTTAGGTGTATTCTTATTTCACCAGAACTGGTTTTCCTATTCCTGCATGAAGTGTTCACAGTATATCTTGGCAGCTACACTACCTCTCAACCTTCTCTGTTCTGTTTTGGTGCAAAACAGCTTTAAAGTCTGTTATAAATAGTTCCCCTACCATGCAGATCTTGCAAATGCTTTAAATCTCTAAAGACTATAGGCTGAAAGTAGGAACTGGATATTTTATTTGGCTACTGCATTGGTATATTTGGGATAAAGAGAAGGAAAGATATAAATATAGAGGGCATATGTTCTGAATAGGATAATGTATGCGAGAGAATACTATTTGCTTTTGGTTTTGTGTCTCTAACATATTTACTTTCAGAGTTGTTGTTTTCTTTTAAATCCCCAACTCCAACTTGTAGGTGGGGCTGTGGGAGGAAAATCAAGAGGGAATAGGAAATAAACAAGAAAAAAAGGATCTCAAGCACTCTATGCTATGTTAAAAGTAACCTAAACACGGCAAAAAACAAAAACAATAAAAAAAAAAAAAAAAAAACCCCTTCAGAAGTTATGATAATGGCTGTCTGGGGCTGGTGTTTTGCTAACTGCAGATGAATAAGTTGATTTAAGCAAAAATACCATAAATGCTCCCAAATTCTCCTAAGAAGTTTTCCTGAAAAGCACTAAACTTTGCTCATTTTTCTGTTTTTTAAGTCATATCTTGTCTGCACTTGGACACATGGATTTAACCCCTCTACCCACCAAAACCTCATTTAGAAATAATGTTGTCCATGCATGTATGTAACATTATTTGTTCATTTAGCATCTTCCCTTATTTTTTATTACTAGTGGCATTTGGGTGAAACTCAGATTTTTGGTTGTTTTTCCAATATTTGCAGGTTACATTCCCGCTAACACATGAAGAAACCTCTTTAGAAATAGGATCAATCTGTTAATCCAAAGAAGTACAATTCAAGGTTCACAGCAAATCAGGCTAGTTCTATCTTATTTAAGGTAGCCCATTGGGAGGATGGGTAGGCACGGTTCTCATGTTCTCCAGGGCCCACACAAGGGATCTATGGATTTTGGAGACCATACATAGAGACCAGGCAGGACCAGAGGAGCCATGGGGGATGCATGTCATTGTGTCAGTGCTACAGAAATTGGGAGACAGCGTAATCTAAGTGCTGGACTGGTAATCAGAAGACCTGGGTTCTAGTCCTGGTTCTGCCATTAGCCTGCTGTATAACCTTGTACAAGCTGCTTTGCCTGTCTTTTCCCTCTTGCACGTTGTCTGTCTTGTTTATTTAGACTTTTAGAGTGTTTGTTACAGTATGATCCTCATCTCTGTTGGGGTCTCTAATAATTCTCTGGCTATTAGGTTTTTGGCAGAATCACCTAGCATGGTTCCAAAGGGAAGCTATGGCCCAGGGGAGAGTTGGCAAGGGGCAAACTAAGGGCCAGGTCAGCTGCAGACATCTGCATGTACTGAACCAGTCTCCCACAAGTGCCAGCTGTGGGAATGGGCCTCATAGTGGGAGTGGGGGGTCAATCACCCTACCTCCACCTCCAATGGAACAATATAAGATGGATGATAGCATTCTTCTCATGTTTGTTAGGCTAGAAGATTTAAGCCTCTGAGAAGATCTTACAGAACATTGGTCTTCTATATTTATTTTATCGGGATCGCTTCTGACCCATAGTAGCAAGAGAGGTGAATTTCTGAATGGTTCTAGCTGGGCATTACTATTTTTTCCTGTTGATATATAAACATGTTGACAATTCTATCACTATTATAGCAGGTATGATTAACAGTTAATATAGGTGTGTTGGTTTGATTTGGGTTTGATTCTCCCCTCCCTGTGCTCTAACTTCATTGGCTTTGATGGAACTGGCTCCTGATTTACCCCAGGGTCAGTGCAAGGAGAATCAGCACTCCTCCTCCTCCCTATACACACACACACACACCTCTGTTCATATGCTGCTGACTCTCCAACTGATCAAACCTATGTGATGAAATTTTCTGTACTTGGTTCCAGTCCACTCATGAATTTTACTTATTTTATAACTTTAGTAAAATGCTTGTGACAAGTTTTGAGCACAGGAGAGTTACCTTTCTCCTTGTAAAAAACAACAACGTACCCACAGTTTTTCAGCAGGGCTAGCTGAATAGCTTCACAGCAAGGAACCTAGAAGTGCTACTAGCAATGCTGGGGAAGTCTGTAAAAGTCTCAAAATGAATAAGTACATAGCAAAGAGTTTACAAATGGCACATTTACTGTACAAGCTGAATAGTTCCCCTTTTAAGTTTTCTTTTCCTGTGATGTATTCCTCCACAATGTTTCTCCCCCGCTTTTTTAAAAAAAAGCCCCAAACCTAGGAAATTAAATGCCAAAGACTGTGTTAATTGAACACCGATAGTGCAGAGTTTAACACATGCAAAAATCAGACTCATACTTTGTATACAGTTCTATTTATAAATGGTTTCTAAAGGGTTCATATATGACTATGAGGTTTTTTAAAAATGTTACAGACATGAACAGTATGTGTAACAGATGGCTGAAAGCACAACAGTGGAAGGTATCATAGATGGCAATAAGACATGGATATAAGCAACATTTTGAGCTGTTGGATTCAAACAATTCAACCATTATTAACTATTTACTAACCCTTAAAAGTATTATAAATAAATTTTTAATAGAAAACATTCTCCCAAACAAAAAAAATCAAAAAACGTGATACAACGCCAACATCAAAGTTAACCTGGCACCACAGGTAATGTTTACTATCCCTGTTTTCTGGCTAAATGTGTAGTATCATATGCTCTTAAGTTGTAAATATACAGTATGTAATATACCTAATGTTCAATGAGGCTGCACTAACGTTACTGAAGTAACTCTCCCTTTTCCTTTTCCCAGCTTGTTCATTTAAATGGTACAACCTTAATGCTTCAGTAGCATATTTTTATATTTAAGTGATATTAAGTTTGAAAAGTGACCATCAATAATGCACTAGAAAAGATTTTTTAAAAATTTCAAAAGATAATGGGCCAGATTTTCAGTGGCTGTAAATCCTGTTACTCCACTGACTTCAGGGGAGATAGGCTGTGTTTTCAGAGTTGGCAACAGTGTTTCAAATTTCATCAACATTTTTAATGAAACATTTTCACACTTATTCCCTTCCCCACGTTTTTGGACCAGCTCTGTCTGTTTTCCTGAAGACACCTCATTCAGTGAAAGGGTTCAGAATCCTAGTCAGATTCTGAGAGTTGAAAACCCTATTATGTGAAATCACTGACTTTTCCCACTAGAGAAAAGGATAGGTACATACATCTAGCAGTAAATAAAGAACTGTGGGAACCTCAGGACTACTGTTTTAAAACCATGATATCAGGGGAAAAGTCTGGGGAAAACAAGATATCGGCGATATAAGAGAACATACCAATAAGCCGTACTGATCTTCCCCTCCAAAACAATTAATTGATGGACACGTGCCCCTATACATTGAGAAGTCCCCAGGTGTCAAAACAGAGTGCCTTTGAGTGCAGCTGTACCCTCAGTATACCTGAACAAACACCCAGGTGCTTTGACAATAAGCCTGATTTTTCAGTGTCATCTTTATATCACCAGATGTCATGCTTTGTCCCAGCATTGCAGTTCTTTCATCTTGCCAGAGACCTTTACAAAGGCTTGATTAAGAAAAATGCTATGGTTACATGAGAAGCAAATCTTTATTGTATGTCTGGGGTGTATAATTGATATTACTTGCCCCAAGGGGCATTTCTTGCAGACCAAAATGTAATCAGGTGCAGGGCAATGAAAAACCATGATAGGAGGTTTTTTTTTTTTACATATCAGTGCAGCAAGGAACATAACCTGGAAGGTCCCATTGGCCATTAAAAACTGTTCTTACTTCAACTAGGTCATGTTAGGTCAGCATGGCTGCATATATTACTGTCTTCTGTATTATAAGTAGACATTAACTTACCATCAGGACAGCTGTAGCCTATAGGAGACAAGAACTTCATGCTAACAAGGCCATGCTTTGCAGTACCAGAACGGAGAAAGTGGGATTGTGTTGTACAGAATTGCATAGAGGGAAAAAAGTTCATCCAAACCGTTGGCAAACTGTTCAGAAACTGAATTCACTTTGCAATGTCCTTTAGCATGGGAGCTTAAGTTTAGTGACAGCTGAAGAAACACAGGGTAAAGAAGCCCACTGTTTCAGCAAAAGGAAGAGAAGAGGCCCATGACTACTCCTTTTGCACTGCACTGACCTTCCAGATCTCTAGCTAGATCCATTCCAGAACAGACATGTTTTCAATCTGGTCAGAACCTTATTGCCACCCAAATTAATCAGGTTTTTCCAGATTTCTGATTTTCACCAACATCAATAGAGTTCTGACCATAGTGGAGGAGGGAGAGGCCCAGCTGGGTATACAGCTCAGCCTACATAAGCCACAACATACAAGACCTTCTAGTCCATATGCATTTGGTAACTCAGGTGAGAACGGTACAATTTTTCTCTGGCCTTAAAAGGAAATTATATCAGATTAAAGGGCTTGATCTAAAACCCATTGAAGCCAATGGAAAGACTGCTATTGACTCTCCATTGCACTGTAATAGACTAAGAACAACCAACAGACATGATTCTACAACCCTGACACTTGACTTAGTGGAACTTATTCACATGATTACTCCCACTGAATCCAATGGAACTAAGTCATGAACAAAGGCTGAAGAAATGGACCTTAAATGACTCTAGTTCATCTCTGCAGACATGTCAAGACCCCAAAAGCCCCCTTGATAAGAATTCTATTCAATTGTAAACAGAATATTATTAGAGTTATTCTTCATGTCAGATACCATGCATCACCCATCCTGTCAGCAGTATCTGAATGTTCATTATCTCTCCCTCAAATCCTGATCAAATATCCCTGCTATAATCTTAACTAGTTCAGAGAGCTATTCAAATGGGGCTTCATCCTGTACATGAATAATAAAAAGATTAATAGTGGAATTTGGAAATGCTTGACAGAAAAAAAAAGAACTATTCTTAGTGAAATTGTATTTATTTACACCCCAGGCCTGCACAGATTTATGAACGTACTTAACTTAAACACATTGTGAGTAGTCCAATTGACTTTAGTTAAACTATGCACAGTGCATTAAGTTAAGCATATGTGTATGTTTTTCCAAAATTAGGACCTTAATTTGGAAGGCAAGGCATGTATGTGATGGGGGAGGTTAAAAAACCAGCAATGCACTTAAGATTGGTGAGCAAAGCTCCACCAGGTAAAAACAGCTGTAATCCTTCAGATTTAGGTTTTAAAAAGGGAACGTTATACCCCATAAATTGTCATGCTTTTTGGCCACTTCCAATTGAGTGGGGGGGGATCAGCCAGTTATAAGACAGGATACTAGGCAACCTACCTCTCATTTTATTTATAATGCACTTGCTATCACAGCCCCTTTGGAGCCATCCGTTCTTGAGGCGTTTTATAATCATTTCAGAGGTTTCCAAAAATCAGTAGCATGAGTCACAATTTACTAGTTTTAGCATTTTATTGTGTCATATGTGGTTTTGTTTCAGCATATACATCTCTTGTGATGAGAAACTCAAGTTTAATATTCTACTACACACGGAAAATAAAAGCAAACCACTTATTAATTAAAGCCTGTGTCACTCAGTTTAAGTGTGGCTTTAAGAGTTATAAACACCATTCTACATAGGTTTATAACTCTGCCATAAATATTTGCTGGAGGCTGACTCTTTTATGTAATCTCTTAGCCCAAGAATGTTTTTTAAATCACTGAAGAGATTAGCTTGCCTTTTCTGAGTAAACAGTGTCATTTAAAGTGAGAGCTCAACAAGCCTCAAAAGTCTCAATTCTCATAGACTTTGTGAAGAGAAACCTGTGGGGTTGGTTTGCAAATACTGGCAGTGCTCCAGCTCAAGTATAACGTGGAGGTATGAGTTCGATTTACTGATATGCCTAGAAAGAACTCACCATTCTTCCCTAGCCATTTGAACCAATGATACTCTCCATAACCCATACTATAGGGTTTGCCTTCCCCAGTTTCCCTCCTTATGTTGGGCTTCTTGGTCGGAAGTATCTAACCCAAAACTCTAGTAGAGCTGTGCAGGAACCAGATTTTCCATTTCACAGGAAGTTCTGTGATTACAAAAAAAAAAAAAAAAAAATCTGTTCCAAAGCAGAACAGAAAATTGTGAAACTTAATGAAAAACAAAACTTTGCAAATAAATTGTTTCGGGTGAAGCAAAATGTTTCGTGTCGATAATACATTTTGTTCTCATTTTGACCTTAAGTTTGCCTTAAACTAAAAAAGTTGAAATACAGTCATTTTGAAATTAAAAAAATCAAAGACTTGCATTCTGAAAACGTGAAAGTGGAATACTTTGACCTTAACAGAATACTACATTCTGATTTTTTTTAAACTACATTTCATCAAAATTAACATTTCCATGAAAAACTTCAATGTCTATGAAACATTTTCTGACAGAAAAATGTTGTATTGGAAAATGTTTAACTAGCTCTACTTTCTAGAGGATCTCCCGGGGATAATCCATTCTCATGTGTTTATTTGATTCAGAAACTATTGTTCATTAAAAATTCCAGTTGTTCCTAACATTTAGTATTGGCTACCTTATGGAATGTGTCTTCAAGAGAAGTACTAGGGACTTTCAGGTGAACAGCTGAGGGAATTTTAACGATCATTGTATTCAATCAATTTGTTAATAAGATGATGCTATAACGTAAGTGATATAAAAACAGGGCCTGAATGTGCAGTCAAGACCTGCCTGTGGACTTCTCCCTCCTACATGGAAAGGGAGGGCCAACTGTCTCTACAACAGCATTCTCACTTTTTTCCTGGACCTTATGAAGGGGAGAAAAGCAGGAAGGAGGTGGGTCAGAGAAGGGATAGCCTGGTTGAGGTGAACATACATACCCTCCTCCCCAACCAGCTCTGTGGACATTACCCAGAAAGGCTAACAGTGTCAGACCGTATTACCTTTCCACAGCTGGTAGCCCTCCATAAAGGTAGCTTTGGAGGGGAAGCTACAGGTTGTTTGGAGCTTTTCCACTGGTATATTGGTGCAGCCACTGGACAGCTAGAGCCTGCATGCAGGTATGGGCCTTCCCCTGGATGGCCCTGTTCTTATACAAATCATACAGGATCTGTAGGGTCTCCGGGATGGCCCAATGGCCACTTCAACAGAAAGGAAAATGCTGTCCCCCATGGAACAACTGGAAAGAAAATTCTGCAAGGGTAGGCTTGTGGCGTTATCTTCATAGTAACTAAGCTCAGTAGGTATTAGGAATCGTTCACCACAGCAAGCTTTATGGTCTGAAACTCAAATCCCTAAAGTCTGGGCATATTCAGATCCAGAGTTTTAACTCAAGACTCCCTAATAATTATATTTGGGCATTTGATAAAGTAGTATACTATTAACACTTTGGCCTAACTGAGTTCCTTTCCTTTTAAGATCTCAAAGCATGGCACAAACATTATTGAATAAGGACTTGCAGGTTACTCACCTACCTACCTGAGGAGTATCATAATGTATTACAGATAGGCTGAGTGACTTTCCCAGAATCACACAGCAAATCCTTAACTGAGTCAGGAACTGACCCCAGCCGTCCTTAAGTATAACCACTCCTAGCTCTAAAAGCGCGACAACGCTACCTTTAGTATTGGTACCCTTCCCCACACCCAAAACCAGTACTTCTGCAAGTGCCATGAAATATTTTCAGAGCAGCAGACAATTGCTCATGGGATATGGTTTTATTTTAATTTTTGTCCTTGAACTTTAAAAAAATAAATATTACGGGAATTCAAAAAATAAGTGAAATACCACTTAATATAAAAAAAGTTCAGTAATGTGCAAAAGAAAATTTGGACCACTGCTTTGGCCTTAATTCAACACATTGTGATTGCATGTGGGAGGGAAGGAGGTACAAGGAGATAATTTAAGTCAGTGGTTCATTTTAGTGTTTCAGATTCTATTTAACTTACACATACAGGGGGGTTGATAATTTTCTTTTGCAGTTGATAGCTATCAATAATTTAACTCCTCTGCCCTTTTAAAGCAATGCGCAGAAGAGCTATGCCCACTGATGAATATTCACATACAATCAGCATGCAGCTGTTTCACATGCCCACACAACCAAATGTTGCAGTGATTTTTGCTTGTCATTCAACAGAGTACCTGATATTGGAATATGCTTGTAACAGGCAACCAATTGATTCTGTACTATGTAATTGCAAAGGACAAGTTCTCTTCACAGCACATGGACAAGTAAATGGGACGGGCAGGTCTCAAGGGGCCAGAAGGAGAATGCCATCTTTCCCACCCCAGGGTGCAGAGAAGCATGAAGCTGCTCCATATGTATAACAGCAGACCCAGAACTTCCTGCAGATAGGGGTCCAGTAGCTCACTCTCTCCTCCAGCATTGTTCCCCCACACCACACCTGAATTTGGTGGAGCAGAGTGTCCTCACAGAACGCAGCTCCCTGCAACCTATCCCCCTTCACAGCAGAATCCCACTGTATTTCACCAGCTCTTTCTTAGGCATCAGAGTTTGGCTCAAAGCAAATAACACCTTTTTTCTTAATTCTTCAGCATACAGGATTTACACAGTAATTATTTTTACACCCAATCTGCAGAACAGCTCTGTAATCTCCAGTCAGTAGAAACATGTAATTAGTAATTATGCAAGAACATTGTGTTTATTAAGTGAAATTACTATATAAAGAAATAACCTAAGAGAAGAGCATTTAGTTTTATGAAGCACCTTTCATGCTCAAGGGATCTCAAAGTACAAACAAATTAAGCACAAAATGGATCAATTAAAAGTATGTTTAACATCCCATTTCTAAGAACGTATCTAGGGGTAGTAGGTGTGTTAGTGAGCGGTGATCAGTTACTTAATATAGAGCAGCAGCTGAATCTGAAAAGGTTTCCTTTTCAGTTTGGCTAAGTAACCACTTATCCAAATTAACTGACTTAGTTCAACGAAAGTAGACTGGCACTATCAGGAGAACAGGAAAAGATAACGAGAATTCTCATGGAAAATTGAATCTCACATCAAAGGCCCTGACATTGTCAACATTTAAGCATGTGTGTAATTCTACACACCTGAACAGTCCCACTGAAAAAGGACCATGCTCCACCTGGAGTGTAAATCTGCTGAGACATAATACAAAGATGAGGATTAAATGTAACAAGTAGCCACCATTCACAGGTCTCGGTTTCATGTTGTCAAACATCATGCATATGACTGAGCACAGAACAATACATCCTCCTTTTTATAGCCGAATAAAGTTTGTTACATTAGTCAGGATGCTGTGCACATGGCATCCTGGTAAGCATGGTTATCATAAGGGAATTTCACCTCTCTTTGTCTCTCCACACCTGACCCTGTTTCCCTCTTTGCCCCTACCCTGCCCTCTTTACCCCTCTTCCTTCCATTTAGCTGATCCCCTACTAATTAAATCCAACTGTGCAGGTATTCACTCACTGTTAGAATACCTCCTTCTGGCTGGGCATGGTGTAGCGCCTCTCTCCCTACCAGTTGCTCTAGCATAGTGGCAGTCACTCACCCTGGCAATTCAGCCCTCTGGCCAAGACACGATTTAGTCCACTCCTTCTGGGGTAATGGAATTCAACAAATTAACCTCACCAAGAGGTCTTCAGCCCCAAGTCTGAGCCCTGTGGTCCTCACACCCCTTCTCTCAAAGCTCTCGGCTGGTCCATTTCCCCTTCCCCAAAGTTTCACGCCACCTTCTCCAGGGGCTGGTAGGGGAACCCAGTCCCCTCCCACTACACCAGGTTCCAGCTCAGGGACCTCATAACCAGCAGCTATGGTCTGCTCTAGCCCACTCCTTGTTGCAGTTTCTCTGGGCTTCTAACTACCCAGCCTGTCTCAGACCTTCTCTTCTGCAACTTTTTCCAGCTTCACTCTTGTTTCAGGGCCAGAACTCACAGGGCTCGCCCCTGGAATCCCCTAACAAAATCCCAGCATAAAATTATAAACAAAAACACAATTTCACCCTCCATGGGCTTGACCTTACTTCCCTCCCTCCCAGGGCTCTTTCCCTGTAAGTCCAGTTCCTGCCCTTTTGCCTGGATTTCCCACTAGAACCTGCTCTGCAGGCTGTTCTATACCACTAGTGGCCACTTTCCAGCCTCCCCTACTCAGGTAAGGATACAGGGCTTGATCTCTCGGATTTCCTTCTCATTAACCCTAGAAGTGACTGCAATCAGAGAGAGAGAGAGAGAAAGTGTGTGCGTGTGTCTGTCTGTCTGCAGTCCTCTTTTGCTCTAAACTTCCTGCCATTCAGCCCTTCCCTAGCTGGGCTTTATCTCTAAACCTGGTTTTCTCCTCTCCCCTCTCCCTGTGCCACCAGGTAGCACAACTGGCCTTTCAGGGTCATGTTAACTCTTTTTGCGCCTGTGAGGTATTCACCTCATCACACCACTCAAAAAAATAAATAATGGAACTACCATTACATTTGATGCCATCTCATTGTTCACTCTGCTTGTGTGTTTATACCCCTTCCCCCGAACTGGGTCTGTCTGGTCTATGTCAGCTGTAAGCTCTTACGGGCAGGGCTGGCGCTTCCATTTAGGCGACCTAGGCAGTTGCCTAGGGTGCCAGGATTTGGGGGGGCAGCATTTTGCCGCCCTTGGTGGCAATTCGGCGGTGGGGGGTCCTTCCGCGCTCCGGGTCTTCAGCGGCAATTCTACAGCGGGTCCTTCACTCGCTCTGGGACCCACCGCCGAAGTGCCCCGAAGACTGGGAGTGTGGAAGGGACCCCTCATCACAGAATTGCCGACGACGACCGGGAGTGTGGAAGGACCCCCGCCTAGGGCACCAAAAACCCTGGCGCCGCTCCTGCTTACGGGCAGTCTGTCAGCTACTCTGTGTTTGTACAGGGCCTAGCACACTGGGGCCCCATACTTGTTTGACCTTTATGCATCACTATAACAAACATAATTAATAATAATAATATTTTCCATCCCTTTTCTTTTCAGGAGATTATGTGCCAGAGTAAAGTAAATGCAGGCCCATTAGGAAGGGTTTGGCCTTCCCCTGCTTTTAGAACAGGAGCAGCAAGAGAAGGTTTGGCTCCTGCTAACATTTGGTCTGCACCAATTCACCATCTGTAGTAAAAGTTTCTAATGAACTAGTTGCTCCACAACAATTGTTGGCTAGTGAAGCTGCTGCTGTATGTAGCAGGAGGAGCATGGCAGCATGCTGCTAACTAGGTGTTATCTGACAAAGAGCTCTTCCTTGTAGTTTTAGCTGATTTGCTATGCCGTGGAAGAGACAAGGGACCTGGTTCTCAATTATGCTAAAGCTGCTTTGGGCCACTTTGGCAACATAAGGCCCTTAACATGGACATAAAGAGTCCCCTGAGAATATCGCTTCTGCAGGGAAGTTTCCCTGGCTGGTGTGAAATTGGTTTAAGGGTTTCACACAAGCACTGCTCCCAGCCCCCAAAGTACAGTGGCGGTGTGTGTGTGAGACATACACTATACTATGGCTATTCTCTCCTTTTCAGGGCCCAAAGAGGGTGGTGATAAACAGACTATAAATTAACTTACACCAGCATGGGCCCCTGCCTGGCCTCAGAATACAGGAAGCATAAAGTTGGCTGAAAGTTTCCATTGCCTCTACCTCCTCAGCTGCCTGTCCCAGGTGCTAGATTTTGAATGCAGAGCCTGGATCTTTTAGAGTGTTTTCTATTGAACAAAAAGAACCATCTGTAAAAATAAGTAATTTAAAAAAAAATTCTCCACAGAAATTGGGTAGAAATTTGTAATTTTTGTATTTTTTTTTCAAACCTGGGGATAAGGCTGTTAATAGCATACAAATCCTTTCCTTTCTGGGGTACTGGTTTGAATTCCTCCTACTCAGTAGAGGAGGTCATCTGTCTTTATTGCTAACATTTGATCTGCATCAATTCACTGTCATTTATAAGCACAAAAAGCCTCTAATCAACTGGTAGTGCAGCGCCCAGCTGAAAAATCCTGTATATACTATAGTGAAACTGCTACCTGTTCAGAATCAAAATATGCTATTGTGCTTCCTTCTAGCTGCAGGTATCAGCTAGCCCCTCCTCATGAGTTAGTCAATTTGATTTTGACCTTTAGAAGACTGGGATTTTGAATACAAAAAGAGAATTTATTGGCAGGCACTTTATTGTTCATCTGCAGCTCTTGGAAAATGTAACCTTCTGCCCTGGACCAGCGGAAGCTATCAGAGGTTTGCATGCAATGGTCAATTTTTTTTCTTGGTTCTTGTATATTTAATATATTCTTGACAGGGGAAAAACCATGCTGCATGACACACAAATTTACTATCAAATAGGGGTGAGCACAAGAAGTAAGACACTCAGACACCTTGCTGTGCAGATTTTGTGACATGGTTGTTAGGGGGAAAAACTCCGCAGCTCTAGAGCTCATTTCACAGGCAGACATCAATTACTATGATACACATGGACACCAGAGTCATCAGTGAGGACAGAACCCAGCACCTCATACTTTGTAGTTACTGTAGAATAATGACTACTGTGAATGGTGGTAGTGGTGACCGAAAATAGTGACCTATATAAATGGCACTTAGCAGATGCAGTTCCCTATGTATCTGTGCATCTAGTTTGATTAATTCCCAAGGAATTAATCAAACTAGATGCACAAATTGAATTTAATAATGACCCAAGAGTTCTTATGTGTCTTTGGGATGTAGCTAATTCCCAAGGAATTAATCAAACTAGATGCACAAATACATAGGGGACTGTTTCCCTCCCGCTTACCAATTGTGTTAACCTGACAGACCCAACTGGGTTAGGCCTTTTCCTCTGGGAACCTGTGGCAGTGGCTGATTAAAATGACTCAAAAACAGCTTCTTCTAAACAAAGCATTATAAATTCACCCACAGGTATGTAGCATGTAGAGTAACAGGATAAAACAAAACAAAAAAAATATTGCCTTGAAAGCTTTAGTAAGTTCTTTTCAACCCAGCTACCTCCATCTCTGGGTTGGGAGAAGCAGATTGCCCTTCTGCAGCATGTTCTCTCTCTCTCTCTTTCTGTCCTTGCATCCCTGTCTGTTCTCATGGACTCTCCAGCCTTTTCTTCCCTAGGCCAGCATCTTTAAGGATTTATTATCCCCTAGGCTTAAGTCTGGGGAAAGTAAACTTGTGAGCCTAGTTGAAGCCAGGCAAAGGGCATTCCCCAATTAATACCTTCTTCATTGTTTCCCCTAGGACCCTTGGTATTCTCAGAGCTGTACCTTAACTTTGCCTGTTGTTTCCTGTTGATTCTCCTTAACAGCCTCCTTTGATTTAACTCTATGCAGCCACCCAGGATAATATCACACAGGTAAATTGAGGTACATATGCTATTTATAAAAAATAATACAGGTATTTCCCTTATTTGTAGAGGTCTCCACCCTCTCCATGACAACAATGATTTGTTCGAGAACTGTTCCTGTTTGTAATCCAGCTGTGGAATGGAAGACATTGTACATGACTTATAGGTACCACTACCGGAAGGAATTTGTCAAATTTAGAAGTAACATTTTTAATAATGACCCAAGAGTTCTTATGTGTCTTCGGGATGTAGCTAAACCATAAGAAAGAGTGACATACATGTTTTTAAATGACTACTATAACAATCAATTTTCATGAGTTCTTCAAGGTTGAGAACAAATTAACCAATCAACCTCCACTTCAATCAACTCTTTGGTGATTAACGTGAGTAATTTACATGGCTGCATGAACACCACATACCAACTTGCTGTGTTTTTGCTGACTCAGAAGACTTCTGTGTTTGCATAATAGATCTAATAAAGACTGAAAACTACAGCTGTGGAAAGCTTCCTGATATGAAATATTTTGTGAAGGATGTTGTGATGATAATCATTCCACCCTCCTCATCTATATAACTCAAGTCTTCCCCTCCTCCCCCAGACATTCCCAATTACTGGTTAATATAGCCTAGAGTGTAGCTATTCAAAATAAAATAATAATAATAAAGTATTGGCAGCCTCTATCGTATTTAACTGTAAAAATATGATTAATCAAGCTGTTCTATTCATTGCTGTTGAATTTCTTCAACAGAGAAAGCTGTTCTGAATATCTTAAATGCCCCCATGAGAAAAGCACTTCTAAAAGCAATGAGCTTCTCAAAAACCAGTCCGTCCCCAGTGGCATAAATAGGTGAAACAGAAGAGCTGGAGATGCAACAACAACTAAGTGATATTAATTATATGTGCATCATCTTCTCTTAATTACTGAAACCCACATGTAACCTCAATTGTAAAATAACACAAAATGTGAGAATCTCCATTGTAACTGGATCTTCTGAGCCAAATCAAGAGGCACAAATGGCTTGGAATCCTGGGAACAAAGACAGGCGGTAAATATGGGGTGCTAAATAATAGACTAAATTCTATGAACACCTACAAGTACAGTGTTCATCAATGGAAGATGCAGATGCTCAGTACTCCATCTTGAGGGCTTTCCAGTAATAATAATAGCTACTGTCTTCTTCTCCAGAAAAAATAGCTGTGTTGCAGTATTCAACCAAACCAAAAAAATGATGAAGTCAAAGTTCTTCACCTTTGTCTCTAACATTTTAAAATATGTATTTGCAAAACTAAAATACTTACATGTATATTACTCATAAACTGGGACATTTTCTAAGGTGAAAGAATTTGTTGGTGACGCTTACAAAATTATAAATATTTGTAACTATCGGAAAAGCTGACTCTTTGTGAGATAGCAGGAGGAAATTTAAAAACTGACCCCACACCCACTGAAGTCCATGATAAAGCTCCCATTGATTTCAACAGAGTAGGAAAAGCCCCTTGTACACATTGGAGCATATTCTGCTTTCAGTTACAGCTGTATATCCTCAAAGTAAATCAACTGAAGCCAATGGAATTACTGAGGACGTGCAGGGGTATAACTTAGGCCATAAGGGAAGGGTCTAGTCAGTGGATAGAGAACTGGACTAGGACTCTCATGATCTGGGTTCTTGTCCCAGTCCACTGGTCTGTTGGGCAAATCACTTCCTGCTCTTTGGCTCAGTTGCCCCATCTGCATAATGATATTAATCTCCTTTGTCAGGAGCTTTGAGATCTATTGATAGAAAGTGCTTTATAAAAGCTAGGCAATATAAATAGAGATGGTTGGGAATTTTTCAACAAAGCTCTTTTTTTGGTCAGACATCACCAACTAATTGAAACTGAAAATCTTCAGTGGAAAGAGTTGGTTTTGGCAAATTTCTCGTTTAAATTTTTTTTTAAATGTTTCCAAATTGTGCAGCAAAAAAATCAGTTATTTTTATTCTAAATTACATTTCATTTTGAAATTTAAGCTAAGTATAGTAAACAATTTAAATTAAAAAGGTGGACATTTAAATGAAATATTTAGAAAATGTTTAAACAAAACATTCTGTTTGTCGCAAACTGAAAAATATTTGGAATTGTTAGTGAGATGGGTTGGGTCACAGAGATCCCCTTGGGACTGCCACCTGATGTGCTGGGACTACCTCTGAGCCCTTTTTCCCTGGCAGCTTGGGACTTTAGTACCTTGCCTTATAGAGCCAGACACGCTAGCCTGCTACAAACACAGGCCCAGGTCTGAACCACATCCCCCAAAGGCTGCAGACTTAACTGAAAACAGCTTAAGAAGTGCTCCTGATTCCAACACCCAGATACCCTGTTCCCAATGGGATTGAAACCCCAAATAAATCCATTTTACTTTGTATAAAGCTTATACAGGGTAAACTCATAAATTGTTTGCCCTCTATAACACTGATAGAGAGATATGCACAGCTGTTTGTTCCCCCAGGAATTAATTACTTGATCTGGGTTAATTAATAAGTAAAAAGTGATTTTATTAAATATAAAAAGTAGGATTTAAGTGGTTACAAGTAATAACAGACAAAACGAAGTAAGTTACCAAGCAATATAAAATAAAACACACAAGTCTAAGCCTAACACAGTAAGAAACTAAATGCAGGTAAATCTCACCCTCAGAGATGTTCTAATAAGCTTCTTTTACAGACTAGACTTCCTCCTAGTCTGGGTACAGCATTCCCGCACACTCCTGTAGTTACTGTCCTTTGTTCCAATTTATTTCAGGCATCTCTTTGGGGTAGAGAGGCTATCTTCTGAGCCAGGTGAAGACAAAATGGAGGGGTTTCCAGGGGCTTATATAGTCTCTCTTGTGAGTGGAAACCCCTCTCTTCTCCTGTGTAAAATCCCCTCAACAAGATGGCGTTTTGCAGTTACCCGGGCAAGTCACATGTCTATGAATGATTCAGCTTTTTGCAGGCCGACTCCATTGTTTACATGTTAGTTTGAATGTTCCCAACCAAGCTTAGATGTGGATTGGCATCTCCCAAAGCTCACTGTTAGACAAGTACTCCCAATTACTTGAATAACCCTTCACACTATGTTGACCAAATCTGTCTTACGTGCTTCCTATAGCAAACACTTTAAATACAAACATAGAGTCAACGCACATAACTTCAGATATAAAAATGATACATGCATACAAATAGGATGAATACATTCAGTAGAACATAAACTTTGCAAAGATATGCTACATGGCATATCTAGCATAAAACATATTCCAGGACATATTTGTAGGACTGTAGTCCTTGAAGGCCTGGGAGGAACAAACATATGCCTTTTTCTGTAGGTTACCCCGTCTTGGACATCTTGGGGTTCCTTATTTATGGGTTCCTGCTTGACTGGAGGCATCCCATGGGCCAAGGCTTATTGCATGAAGGTAAGCAGATCTTGTGAGGAGCCACACCCAGAAAGTTGATTCTTGAGGGGGCAGGAGGTTTTGGGGTTCGAGTGCTTTAGGTCAGCGTAATATTTGCCCTTACAGGACAAAGTGTTGACTTTAGCTATTTTTGATTCCTAGGGGATAGGAAATACAAAATCAAAGTGTGAAAAGAATAAGGCTCACTGAAGTTATAATGGTTGGAGGTCTTGTCCGTATGCAGATATCAAGGTTCTTATGAGCGGTGCACACCTGGACAGGGAATTAGGCCCCTTCTAATTAGTGGTGCCACTCTTTAAACATGGTTTTAATTGCCAGGAGTTCTTTGTCCAAACTTTTGTAATTTTGTTCCGGGGGGTGAGAGTTTCATGGAATAGAGGGTGCACAGATGTAGTAGCTGTTGAGCACTGGGCATTTGGGATAGCACCTCTCCAGTAGCCAAGTTGGACACGTCCGCTTCAGTGATGAAAGTGGGCAAGGCGTCAGGATGGACCAATATGGGACTGGTGGTAAATACAACTTTTAATTGCTTGAAGGCTGCTGGGCTTTGGGAGACCAGAGGGACCTGGTGTTTTTGCAGAGCGGCTCAGTGAGAGGAGCAATCCATTCCAAGAACTTTGGGATGAACCACTCATAGAAGTTTGTGAACCACTGGAGACGTAGTTTCCAAATGTTCTGCAGTGCCACCCACTCAAGGACTGTCTTTACCTTGCATGGATCCATTTTCATATCAGCCGGAGATAGCTCTATGGAGGGCTGATCAAAAGCACACTTTTCTAGCTTCCCATAGAGGCCACATAGGCATAGCCTCTTCATGACAGAACATACGTGCATGGTGTGTTGTTCAGCATTGTCAGAAAATATAACAATGCCATCAAGGTATGGGTCTAGAATGTCCCAAAGTACATCATTGATAGGGTTCCTGGGTGCTATGATAACATAAATGATAATAAAGTAATACATTTTCAAAATCTTAACATTTTTCTGATGATGTGAAAACCGTATTACACCCAGCTCTAATTATAAGTAACTTTACTCACCTGCCTAGACCCACTAAAATCAATGGGAGCTGCTGGGTGCTCTGCACTTTTGAAAATCAGGCCAGTTACTGACAATCCTAACTGCAAATTTAGGAGCCTAACCTTAGGCTCCTAGCTTTGGAAACTTTGGACATAGTGTCTTTATTAGAGATTTTGTAATTTGAAAATGAGTATGCAGCAAAAACTTTAATACAATATAAATGTAGTAAGACTTACCCAACAGAATAATGCACACATGCCTGGACCAGTATTTTAGCACTTCCCCAGCAATGATGTAGGTTTTAAATTTTTCTTGCTTGTTGCCTAGGTGTCCTTTAATATAACAAGCCCAATTGTGTCCATTCAGAGTGGCAATACTCAATTTTGTCATTGGTTTTATGAATAAGATGCTTGTATAGGCCCATATCCATATAAAGATGCTTTTCTCAGCAGCTCTTACTATTATCTCAGGTAAACTGCTAGGCCCTTATTCAACAGAAAACTTAAACACATTCTTAAATCCAACCTTTTCCAGCAAAGTACTTACTCACATGCTTAACTGCTATTGACGTCACATGTATGCTTAAGTGTTTTGCTGAAATGGGTCAGCAAGTTTCAGCAAAATGGACATACTAGATAGTCAAGGTGCCTGTTTCTCAGTGCTCTTTAACAAGCAGCCTGCAAATGAAAATAAAATCAACATATTTTGCAAAATAATGTTATATTTTACAGACAGATCCATCAAAGCAACCATTTTAATAACAGTCTTGTCTTCCTGCAGAGCTATAGGTCTAAGGGTTAATCTGGTTTACACTTAAATACATATGGATACAGGCACAGATGATATCACAATATGTGGCATGCATTGCCACTATGAAACCCATGGTGCTAGGAAACAATGCAAGCATGCACGCATGCCCAGACAGATCTTTAAACATGGGGTTCTTAAAACCCACTTGGGACGAATATTACAGCATGAAAAATCAAAACACTGCATGAGCCTTTGCAAAACTGTCAATTGAAAAAAAAACCTGCCCTTTTTAGAAAGGAAACCAAAGGGAGACCTTCCTCAAAATCACTTTCTCTATTTTTTGTAAATGCATTTGTTCAGATTTTCCAGAATTATTGCTGACAGATTTAATTAGATTGACATGTTTGTAAATGTACATGATTTTCATAAACATGTGCATACTGCTGATTTAATAACTGTTTCCAACCTATCTGTGCAGCTCTAATAAAAAGAACTGTGTAGCAATTAACCATTACCCACCTATATATGCAAACACAAGTTACATACTGCAGCAAATTAGCAGGACAAATTGTTTATGCTATAATAAAGAGATCTGGGATATTGTGAATATCAGATTACATTAACACACTGCCTAATATACTTTAGGAAATTAAACCAAACATCATCCAACAGAAAAATATTATTATAGTTTCTTTGTATGATATGCCTTCATTTACCATATGTTTTCCTATTTTATTGTTACATGGGATTTAACTTAAAATCAGTTTGAGGGAAAAAACATATGAAGTGGTAGAGAGATCTTATCTTGCTGTGTTTTCAGGGTCTTGAAAAAGATGATGCTTGAAGGATGTTTCTCTGTTTGATTTTAATGGAAAAGATCAAATCCCAGTTAATGTTCTAACGGAGACAACAATGGGAGATATGGGCAGGGGACAGAGAAAAGGTAACTGATGCACAAGGATAACTTCTCCAGCTATATCCTTTTCATTTAACCCTTCAGACACTGCCACCTCTCAAGTGTACAGAACCTGGGAACGGTCTGTTTTAAGGATCAGCAAGGTGGTCTGCTGGGAGTGCCTGTTGTGAGATCCAGAAGTTTTCAGCAGCAGGAAACTGGGGGAGGTTGGGACTCTCCCCTGAAGCCTTGCTTTACCATTGCCAGAAATAGTCTCTAGTCTTCAGCCTAGGTTGCTCATGAATCCTATCTCTCTGCAGCTGATTCTCGACTGGATTGTTCTATCAGGAACCAGGGTGCCGGAAATGGGAAGACCAGAGTACAGTCAGCAAGGGCTGTTGGAGAACACTAGCAGTGGGAGAGCAAGGAAACCATTTGAAAAGGAATGGGCTGAGGCATTTTCAAGAGGGCTATTAGAACAGCAGGACCAGATCTTTCATCGGGAGATGGTAATGGTATTACCTGGAAAATGACTGGGGCAACCTTGGGGACTGAACCGAAAGAAAGGAAGTGCTACAAATCTGTGGGAGAGATTACTCATCTGCAGAGTAATTGCTCTCAGGGTTAATCATTTAATACTCCATTTAAATCACATTTGAACCCGTTGCTTGTTTGTCTATGGTCTCTAACAGTCTGTACCTTACTGGATTATTCTGACATCTGTCTGACCCAAGCAACCCGTTATGGGCTTTAGTGAACAATGCTGTACATTTTCAAACCAGCCCTGAGCTAAGGAGCACTATAGAAGCGTGAAACAATTTGTGCCTTTCAGCAGCCTCATCTCATTAATCTTCCAGCTCTATAGCCTTACTAAAGCGCACATACTTAGGACTGCTTGTTCATTACAGCTCTAATAACAGTGGCATACATTAAAGCAGCCTGTCCAGGTGCAGGAAAAACAGTCTCTTTTAAAATACATTTACAAAGCAATAAATAAAAATGATCATAGTTTAGCTGCTTATTAAATTGTATTTGCTATTTTGAATTAAGGGCCGTCTTTGTATCCAGCCATTCACTTTATTCTCATTTACTGCCCACTTTTCTGTTCTTAGGAAAACAATATATTCTTTACTCTGGGGAACAAAATTGTAATGTAATTCTGATGTTAAAACCAGCACAGATTCTCCGTAGATTAAACTATTAGTTAGAGCTTCAGACAGCCTCCAATCCAAGTTCTACCTTGGCCCCCATGCTGGCGTGATTTAAACCTAATGGGATAAAAGTATCTTCAAGTGAATCATTCTCAGGGGCCAATCCTACAGTATTTACTCATGCAGGTAACCCTTACTGACATGAAGGGTCCCATCTAGGGCTGTTAATGAAAACTTTCTATCAAAACTGTTTTTCAATGGAAACTGGGTTTTCAACTAAATGGCATTTTCTTGAAAAGTGTCTGATTTCCATGGAAAATTTTGAGATTATATTTATATGTGTAAAAACAGAACACCAGAAAACTGATATATTACAGTTGAAAACCAAAATATTTCAATTCTGAAATGCGGCTATGGTGCCCCATGGGATTTAAAATTTGAATATATCATTCTCATTTCCCAGCTACGCTCCCCAGCTGGACTATGTCTTGATGTACTGCAGCTTTGTGACTGCCATGACCCCTCACCCAGAGGGATACCATGGTGTATAAGGGGAGATGTAGTCTGACCAGGGAGCCCAGCCTAAAGAGGAGAATGGAAGCAAGCCAAGTATCTGGGTGGGTGCAGAATGGCCCCAAAAGTTCAAGTCAGGCCCTATTGTGGCATATGTTTTTCTAGTTTATTAGCATTAATGGGCAATGTTAAAAAAATGGGGGGGGGGTGGGACACATTGAGGCCTGTCCTGCACAAGGATGCTAGGGGGATGTTAAGTAATTGCCCCCTTATTCACTTGTGCTGGTGTGCTATATCACGGCTTCCTACATGCTGGGATAGCAGATCCACAAAGTCATTTCATTCCACACTCATTCAGATAGGCATGAAAGAACAGCAGCGGGGGTAACTTTACTCCATCCTCTCTAATGCTCCCAAGGACATTAACCAGCACACTGGAGAGTATATGGTGCGACAGATAAAGACCTGGAGCAGTTTATGCCCTCCAGGAGCAGTGAGGAGACCAGAAGGTAGATTGTGACCCAAGGAGAGTCAATTTCCCTCACAGGCTGCAACAGCACAACAACATGGCACCCATACTCCAGGCTAGATTGCAAACTGACAATCTACCCTTTGGTGATTCAGTTCCGATAATAGCTAACATAAACCACTTTGACTGAGAGTCTGAAAATGTCATGTAATCAGACTTTTCCCAGATATTTCTAATATTTCCTGATCTTAGCTGGCCTGGAATACCATAAGGAAAATGTGAGAACATTCCCCTCACATTCTTGGCGGCGCTTCTGACAAAGAATCACAATGTTTATTAAAGGTAATTCCACTTCTCTAAACTCAGGAATGGCTTGAATTCAGTTTGGCTTGGCCAGGCCTAAATTACAGACCTATACTGGTAATAATAATGGAGATATGCCTATCTCATAGAACTGAAAGGGACCCTGAAAGGTCATCAAGTCCAGCCCCCTGCCTTCACTAGCAGGACCAAGTACTGATTTTTACCCCAGATCCTGAAGTGGCCCCTCAATGATTGAACTCACAACCCTTGGTTTAGTAGGCCAATGTGCAAACCACAGAGCTATCCCTTCCCCCCCAGATAGTGAAAAATCCACACCCCTGAGTGATGTAATTATACCGACCTAACCTCCTGGGTAGACAGCACTATATCAGTGGGACGGCTTCTCCCACTAACATAGGAGAAGGAATGGTGTCCCTAGCCTCTGTTTGTCAGACGGTGGAGATGGATGGCAGGAGAGAGACCACTTGATCATTACCTGTTAGGTTCACTCCCTCTGGGGCACCTGGCATTGGCCACTGTCGGTAGACAGGATACTGGGCTGGATGGACTGACCCAGTAGGGCCGTTTTTATAACTGCCGTCTCTCGAAGAAGTGGATTAACTCCGCTGATGGGAGAAGCTCTCCTGTCAGTGTAGGAGAGTCTTCACTAAAGCGCTACAGCTGGTGCAGCTGCGCTGCTATAGCACTGTACGTGAAGACAAGCCCTTAAATTAGGAAAAACTTCAGATTAATTATTATTATCTGAAGCAATAAACCCATTTCTGTTCATTAGTGTTTTTGTTTTTAATCTAAAGTTATAACAGGCATCAGTGAATCACAGGAAGCGACAGCCCATTTAGCAAGTGAGTCATGGTACCATACAGTAGGGTTACCATACGTCCTCTTTTTCCCGGACATGTCCGGCTTTTCGGCACTCAACCCCCCGTCCGGGGGGAATTGCCAAAAAGCCGAACATGTCCGGGAAAATGCCGGCCAGGCACTTCCCCTCCCGCGGCGGCTCTGCTCCTCCCCTGACTCTTTGGCTCTGTTTAAGAGCTGGGCTGCCCGAGCGCTACCGGCTTCGGGCAGCCCCCGTGCCTCCGGACCCTGCGCCGCCGGAGCCCGGGAGGGGAAGTGCCCGGCTGGGGGCGCAGGGTCCGGAGGCAAGGGGGCTGCCCGAAGCCCAAGTGCTACCGGCTTCACGGTTTGCCGGGCAGCCTCCAGACCCTGCGCCCCCGGCTGGGCGCTTCCCCTGCCAGGCTCCAGCTGCACTGGGGAAGCGCCGGCTGGGGGCGCAGGGTCTGGGGGCTGCCCAGCAAACCATGAAGCCGGTAGCACTCAGGCAGCCCTTTCCGCGTGGCTGGGAGTGGGAGGGAGGAGGGGGCAGAGTTAGGGTGGGGAAGGGGCGGAGTTGGGGTGGGGAAATGGGCGGGGCCAGGGCCCGTGGAGGGTCCTCTTTTTTTATTTGTTAGATATGGTAACCCTACCATACAGTACACTTTAGAAGTATCAATATCTTTAAGAAAGCTAAAATCCTGAAACAAAGAGACAATAAAATATTTACTCCCCATCTTTGTGACGCAATCACATTTTCCTTTTATTTTCTCTATGGTAGCAAATTGCTACTAACAAAAACCAATCGATCTCTTCACATTATTTTGAACCAGTTATGCTGAAAATAGGAAACAATGCTCCCAATAAAGAGTCTTGATAGAGTTAAATACTTTTGCTTGCACAGGCACAGCATGACAATTTGATTTGCATAGGAACTAGCCACTAGCTCCAAATTATTACATTATGCAGGTTGTGACTCCATAGCTAAAAAAGAATTGAGTTTTGCACTTAAAACCTTTTCGTTGAGTCTAGGCCTCAGACCAGATTTATGCAAACACTCAGCTTTAGGTATGTGAGCCATCCTATTGACTTTCAATGGAATTACTCCCATGTGTAAAGTTAAGCACATGCATAGTTCTTTGGAGGACTAGAACCCTAGTGTATCTGCCGGAAACAGACAGCATTTGTTCTATGTGTGTGTTTGTAATTACAAAATGTATTTGAATAATTTTAGATATAAAATAAATTACTCAGAATGATTTTTCTGGGAATTGACAAGTAAACCTGTTAATTTCTTAATGAATGACAATTAAAAACTGGCTCTAAGAATTTTTCTGGGAGTGTGTCACTTTTTTCCATACTCCTCTGGATAACAAAGGGCTTCTTACAAACCTTACTAATAGTGGAGCTAAGCGAAGTGAGGCCTAACACCCAACTCAATGGTATTGCTCTTTTGCTTGTTTGATCCTCACAGTACGCTACATTTGAAGAAATTATGTATGCAATTAAGCAAAGTTCTTAATTGCATACATAATTTTCTTTTTGTTTATATTTGTACATTTGTACATATTAATGTTCTTGTATCTAGTTATTATGATTTTCATTGGCTGGCATAAGTCAGTGATGTGAGAGGACTGTACATGTGTCATGTTCTTGATTATTTATATACATATGTAATTCAATGCCCCTACATGAGTTGTTGTCTACAGGAACGTGGAATTCTGGATCTAAAAGCATGATCATCTACTTCTTGAGCTAAAAGACTCCTCTCCACTACCTCAAAGACTGTAGCAGAGTCATAATCCTCTGTGTGGTCCAGCAATTAGCTGGGGACAAACAGCCACACTGTGTAAGTGTGGGGTACACACAATCAAACAGAGCAATTGGAGTGGGTGATTCTCAGAGGTTGACTGGGGACCTGTGAATCTAGAGTCAAATATTCCCTGGCTCCCCATGGATCACAGTGCCCTAAAAAGCCTTAATTCATCTGATCCCATTGCCTGCCAGAGTTCAGGCCCTGCACAAGGTGTTCTGCTGTCTGCCTACCTTGCTACTTATGTAGGATGCAAACACTTTTAATGCTAAACTATGGAAATACCCAGATCAAAACTACTTTAAGCTGTGGTTAAAGCTGACATTATGTGAAGGAAGGCAGAGCCTGTACAACAAGCAACAGACAAAAACAAAACAAGGAAAAAGAAAAAGATGTTGAAATATTAAAAGGAAAAAGAAAAGGAAGAATATAAACTCTAAAGCAGTCATTCCAAAAATGGAGAGCATACATGGTGGGATGGAGATCATGGTCTATAACCATTCTTTCAAGAAAGTATTTACAAATATTCAAATACACTGAAAAATATGGTGATTTTTTTTTAATTGCTGACATTTTCCATTGCTGAGAAATTATTTTTCAAAGGTTTTTTTTTAAATGCCTGCAATTATTGGTGGCTGAAGCTACTGTTTATCAATCCCTAAAGGGCCAAATTAATGCTACACACATCTAATTTATATTTTCCATAGTTATTTCTATCCATAACTGTACACTGTAATAGTTTTGGGGGAGTAGAAGGAAACTGCAGAGTTAAGATTGAAATTTCATGTTTAATTCTGCCCCCTTGTGCCTATGTCTTAAATATAGTATTTCCCTATGGCCAGGAGCCTGTGCAGGCAGCTGCTCTGTACCCCTGTAATGAGCCCTCCAGTCCCATCCTGAAAGGGAGGCCAGCATCACAGAACCACGTGTCACAATTTTGATACCCTCTTCCGAGACTGTGCTGATCTTACCATTGACTTTATAATGCTGTGCTTTGTGCTTATAGATGACATGATGCAGAGCTAAGAGAGGAAACTGACCTGCTTCAGTGTGTGGCATCTTTTCATGCCTCTCTAAACTATTTGTCAAATTATACAATTGATAATATCATGCAAACTGGTATTTCTTACAGTCATACATACAGACTTTAGACTTGCTCTGATACTTAAGACATTGTGAGTTCTTGAAAACAAGCCAGGTTGCAAGAGATAAACAATTCAGGAGGTATTTTAAATGCTCTGTGCATTCAGCATCACGAAACTAACACTCAATAGCAGGACAAATCTCTATAGCATCTAATTTGCTTAACAACACTCTGATGAGCCTCTGCATTTCACACCCAGACCATACAGCTTTGAATCTAGGCAGCAGGGAACCACAGTTTCTCCCAGGCTTCCCCGAAAAGATGCGATCAAATAGGCTGGCCTGCCAGCTCGATAGGTGCCATGTTCCTCCCTCATAGAGCGGTCTAGCAAAGAATCCAAGAGGGAGGATTGAGTCACGAGTATTGATGAAACTGCATATTTATGCCTCCCCTGAAGTATTTCTTTGCAATGGTTTCCCCGAGGCTCTTCCCTCTCACTCTTCTTACAGTGCACTAAGCCAAGGTGCCCTTACAGACAAAGAACTAGTTTTTGCCCCACTACTGTGACCTGGACATCACAGAGCTAGAACCTTTGTAGTAGACAGTGGGGCCACTCCCCAGCCACTTGCTCTGTGTGCTTGGGCGCTGCTGTCTATCCTCCCTAAGGGGGTATGAATCCCCCCCTTTACAATCCACCTGCTGGTACAGATTGGACTGTCATCAGAGGGTGAACCCTGCTGTCTAGATTCAAAACAGCAACTAGTCCCAAAGAAAGGTCTCCACCTGTGTCCCTCATGGGGGATATTTTACTCCTCAGAGCTTAGCTCTCACGCGCTATTCTGATGTGCAATCTCTTTTGTGTTCGGCCTGGTCTACACTGAGCGGGGAGGAATTGAACTAAGTTACGCAACTTCAGCTACGTGAATAACTTAGCTGAAATCAATGTACTTAGATCTACTTACCACGGTGTCGTCACTGCGGTAAGTCGACGGCTGTCGCTCCCCCGTCGACTCCGTCTGCGCTTCTCACTCCGGTGGAGTACCGGAGTCAACGGGAGAGCACTCAGTGGTCGATTTATCGCGTCTTCACTAGACACGATAAATCGACCCCAGCTGGATCGATCGCTCTGGAGGTAAGTGTAGACATGCCCTTAGTCATGTCAGAATTCAGAATAGGAGAATGATAGGAGGTTTGTAGTTTATATATATATATATATATATATATATATATAAAAATGTACATATATTATATACATATATAATGTAGTTTATATACATATATATATGAATCATTAACTACATACTTCTGGTTGGGGGGGGTGTCTGTGTGTATACATATATACATATATACACACACACACATACCCTAAATAGAGGCTGTGTGTGTGTGTATTATATACAGATATATCACTATTGGAATTTCTGTGAAATTGTTCTGTTCCATGTCTCCAGTGGGCTTTGATTTTCCAAGGCTGCCCCAGGTTTCTGCCTGATGGCTTTGTGAGGACAAAGTTGGAAGTTGCCCTAATTTAGTCATCTTTCAGCAGGGAAAGAAGAAGTGTATAGTCTGGTACTGAGAAGCAGAGTTAGCAATACAGCAGCTGATGCAGTCAACTCCACAAAATATTCACTGCAATCCTTCAACACCAAACACCATTTGACCCATGAATCCTCTGCTTTCTACCCCAGTCCCTCCCATATAAATTACTAGAGATGCTCGAAGTTCCCACTCTTTCTCCTTGCAAACTTCCTGAGATCCTCAAAGTCCCTATTCAACTGGGATAGATGGAAAAGTGCTTTGTTTAATATACCTAATCCCTTTTCATCAGAACTTCATCATTGTCAATCTGTACTCAAGTTCCATCAACCAAACAAAATAAAAAAAAGAAATCCAACTCCTTTAATAAAGGGAGCTATTTTTTAAGTAAGACAATTTACACTGGATCTTGCAACAAACCAAAAGAAAGAAGGAAAGAAGGAGAGAAAGAAAGAACGAACTTTATAACCTCCCAATTCCTTTCTATTAAATACACCACAAGACAGGAAATACTTCCCACCGCTGACTTCACAATGCTGGGCTTTGTGCTGATAGGATGACATCATGGTGCGGACCTAAGACAGGAAGGTGCCTTGCCTCAAAGTATAGTATCTCTTTATATCTGTCTAAATTACTTGCCAAATAATACAATTGATAATAGCATACAAAATGCAGTGCCAATCTCTAGTCCTGGTTTGACAGTTGAGACATAGTGAGTTTTACAAAGCAAACCAAGTTTGAATAAAATCAGTTCAGAAATGTTAAGGCAATGAAGAAGGTCCTATGACCTGTGTGCCATGTTTTACTTTAAGGCTATCTGAACAGAAGTTTGAGTGCCTTTACTCCCTCCAGCAACTAGTCAATCCAATTGCAGCAAGTAGTCACAGTGGCCATACAAGGAGAAGAGAGAGAGGATGTGCCATCATGGGTAAGTGATTGGAGACATTTTGACACTAAACACATAGAGCCTGGTCCAAAGCCCACGGAAATTAATGGGAATATTTCTATTGATTTCCACAAACTTTTGATCAGGCCCATTGTTAACAGTGTGGCTGGAATAGATCAAGTAGTGAAGTGGAGAGGAAGGGACTTGACAGTAAGTTGGGCTAGGAACACTTAAAACAAGCTGTGACCGGAGTCCCAGGGGAGCCAGCTGAGGTCACTCAATTAGGGTGAACTGCAAAGAATGGGGCAGACAATCCCCAAAGCTGGTGGATATTCCAATACTTAGATTTACCAAACTAGCACAAAAAAGCTTCTATAGTACCTCACTGTTTACCCAGAAGCCAACAACACAGTTACCTTAAAGCAACCCAGCCTTAGGCCTCCACCCAGACACCCAAGTCAAATATGATGAGGATTACTGAAAATCTTATTCCTCATATAAATAAGTTCTACCAGTCTCAAAGGATCAGACACATTACCTCCCAGATTAATGAATATTCCAGATTTTACCCAAATACATGCTTACAGCCAATTCTTATTAACTAAACTAAAATTTATTAAAAAAGAAAAGAGAGAGGGTATTGGTTAAAAGATCAGTATACATAAAGACATGAGTTCAATCCACTGAGGTTCAGATTCATAGCACAGATGGTGAGCATTGTAATTGCATAGAGTTCTTTCAGAATTAGTTAATAGATTATAGTCCAATGTTTGTATTCAGGGTAATTCCAGTTTGGGATTCTGGAGATCTCAACCTTTCGACTCAAGCTTCCCCCACATGAAGCATTAAGCAGGTCGGAGATAAAAAGGATTGGGATCCAAAGCATCTTTATACAGTTTCAGGCCTTCTTGTGACAACTCCAAGTCCTTTGGCGAACAATAGGCAATTATGGGGACTTTTGAAGTATATCAATTTCCTAAGCATCACAGGTAATTATCAACACCAATTAACATAAGGCAGTTGCCCATTTTTCATCATTCTCAGGTGATTTGCTATACATTTCAAAGAGAGATTAATACAACTATATCCTATGTTTACAGTTCATCTAAATGTTAATATGTCCTTTTGATCTCTGAATTAACAGAATACAGCATAGAGAGGGACTGTTTGATTACATTGTTAACCTTTTACAATATATATGTAAATACACAAAAACACAAACATTATCTACCAAAATGTCTTTAAGAGTTGAATTTGGGTCAATTATCCTGCAGGATGCTTAACCCTTTCTGGGCATGCGTCACACAAGCTATTAGAGAAATCTGGGAACCAGGAGCTGAGAAACCTTTGACAAAAATGCAGGTAAGAGATAGTATAGCTACCATAGCAGAGGATACCATGGGAAAAATTGCCAGTATAGCATGAAGAGAAGTTAACATTGGGATGCCTCAGACATCAGAATGGAGACAGGTGATATTCATCATATTTATACATGACCTGGAAGAAGAGGGTAAACAGTGACGTGGAAATATTAGCTAACAGAATTTCTTTTAGGATAGTAAAGACAAAGAACGTTTTTGAGAAACACAAAAATAGGGTCAGAGACAAATTCTCCATGACCAAGCCCAAGAAATTATATTGCGCTGTTTGGTGCATTATGGTGTTTGACACATTTCTCAGAAGCAGCTAGTACTAGTCATTGTGGAAGACTGGACATTACATGAATGGAACGTTAGTCTGCACCTGAACAACTATCTCTGTATTAATATTCAGCTAATTGAGACTCCCCCAACTGTAAGAAAAGTACATCTAACAATTTTCTGATAGAATCAGATATTTCATCTTTTGTTGTCTCAGCCATTGCACTGCACAAACTGTGTCCTGTCTAGAGCCGAGTGCACAATTCGTAATGGATAATTTATTTGGCTAATTTAGCCTGTTTTCTTCCTCTTAGTGAATTGTTCACATGCAGATAATGAAATTACCCACTTTCTCTGTTACTCACATTGTGGTGTGAATTTTTAAGCTGATAATTCTTGGTCTGAAAATCATTTAAATTGTAGATTACAAATTTTTGCAATATGCAATCTGTGCTGTGTTGGATACTTATGTAAGTCACGTGTATTGGATTTCTTCTCTGATTTGGCTTACTAGTGTAACTTATTAGCACCAATTTAAGTCATATTTTTAAAATACAATTTTTACATAAATATTGGAGATTTGACCTGAAAAAGTATACTTTTTGCAGGTATTAATTTTAGTCGAGTTTCAATATTTTCAGAGTAAATACAACTGAATCAAAAGTCTCTTTGGAATTTGAAGACTTTTTTGCAAATTGGTGAAGAGACTATTCTCCCACACCTAGTTGTGATACTCTGATGAATAAAATGCTCCCCACCCAGTAATTAAAGAGCAATATACCTTTGTTTTCAGCTGTGAATTTTCTACTAGTAGGGTGCAGAAGGCTTATGCAGTGCTCTTCATGCCCCTTGTCATAACTATAAAGGGAAGGGTAACAGCCCTCCTGTGTACCATACTATAATCCCTCCTGGCCAAAGCCACCAAAATCCTTTTACCTGTAAAGGGTTAAGAAGCTCATGTAACCTGGCTGACACCTGACCCAAAGGACCAATAAGGGGACAAGATACTTTAAAATCTTGGGGGGGGGAGGCTTTTGCTTGTGCTCTTTGTTTTGGTGGGTGTTCGTTCTTGGGACTAAGAGGGAGCAGACATCAATCCATGCTCTCCAAATCTTTCTGAACAAGTCTCTCATATTTCAAACTTGTAAGTACAGCCAGGCAAGGCGTGATAGCTTTATCTTTGTTTTCTCAACTTGTAAATGTACCTTTTGCTAGAGTGTTTATCTCCTTTTGCTGTAGTTTTGAACTTAAGGCTAGAGGGGGATCCTCTGGGCTCTTTGAATCTGATTACCCTGTAAAGTTATTTTCCATCCTGATTTTACAGAGATGATTTTTACCTTTCTTTCTTTAATTAAAAGCCTTCTTTTTAAGAACCTGATTAATTCCACCTTGTTTTAAGATCCAAGGGGTTTTTGGATCAGTGTTCACCAGGGAATTGGTGGAAAGTCTCTCAAGGCTACCCAGGGAAGGGAGCTAGCCCTTGGGAGTGGTGGCAGCGGACCAGATCTAAGCTGGTAGTTAAGCTTAGAAATTTTCATGCAGGCCCCCACATCTGTACCCTAAAGTTCAGAGTGGGGAAGGAACCTTGACACCCCTTATGCCACACACTGGAGATGCACAGAATGTCATGGTCTGACCAACTATGCAGAGGTCTCCATACTTCCTGCATGGTACAGAAGGGGGCTTCACTTCAGATCCAAATAAACTGGCACAAAATGGGAGCAAAAGGGGAGGATCTACACACATCCAGGTATCTTGACACCCTTCATAAATGGCACAGAGTGTCCCCAACCTTGTTTCCAGTCTATGGGTTGGAGTAGCAGCTGTCAAGAACCTCACTTGCAGCTCCCGACCTCCTGCCGATGTTTGAATTTCATCCCTCACTCCCCCCGGAGAGACCAACAGCCTGATGACACTGGTTTTGTATGGAAGGGGTGGATTCCCCCTCCCCCAATACATACAGCCATGGTGCCGCTTGAAATGAAATACACAAATATTTTCTTAATGGTGCTACATGTCCTCCTCATTCAAAGACATGGAGAGAGGCCAGGAACTCTGTTCAAATTACCAGCAAACCATTCAATCCATCAGAACCGAAGTAGATATTATAATATGTGAGATGGTACAAAGAAAACTTGATTATTAGGTTGATCAGGGGAGCAAAAAGTATGGCAGTGAAGATAACGTAAAACCCTTAATCCCAATAATCTGAAGGATGAGAAAGGATTAAGAGGGGCATATTAATTGAAATACACCTGATTTTAAGATTAAGGATATTGCTGGGTAGATAATCAAGCATAAATTGTAGGACAGTGGGTAAAATGGAAAGGAATAATTTCACACCTGACAATTGAATTACTTTTCCCCTGAAGAATAATGACTGAAATGTTACCTACCAAGAAATGTTGTTGAAGTGGGAAACTTAGGGTTCTCTTGTGTCCTTCAAGAAATGATTAGTGCTATTTTAAGGCAAACAATATTAAAAGCAATGAGACTCAATGAGCTGAACAACCTTCCTTCCTTCCGACATTCCTGATGTTCTTCATAATGTATCCTTTCTTTAAACATTACACCCCTCAATTAGCTCATAATTGCAGTCCATGCCATATGAATTATGCATTATTTGATACAAATTCAGGTTCTCTGGCACAGAGCAAATCTGAGACAGTTACAGAACCTGGAGTAATTACAAAAGTAATCCCCCAAGACCCAATGAGAAAATGAATGTTATCTAGTTTAAAGACACCAATTGGTTAGCATGGTGCCCCTGTGCTAGGCTCCCCATTAGGCTGCCAAGGAAGCAAGTGAGTTTGTTGCAGTGGGAATTAAGGTCTACACCCTTAAGTGGTGTAAATCAGCAGAGTTCAGTTGAAGTCAATGGAGTTACACCAGTTTACACTAGCTGAGGATCTGGGCCTAATTAATCTGTATTGACCCAAATTTTATCCTTGATAGGGTGCTTGATTGAAACTCTTTTTATTGAATGAAAAGAGGACTTGAGAACGTTATTGATAAAAACAAAACAAGCCCCATGAAACACTATGGCTTGATTTATTTAAATGCTGAAACGGCAGGAAAAGGAGGAGACTGTAGCTCATTAGTACATTAAAATATATGGCAGTGTGTGAACTACCTGGACAAAGGAAGCTGTTTCTCACTTTTTGGTGTCTGTGTAGATTTAGATAACAATACTTGAGAGAGAAAATAAATGTAATACATTAGAAAGGAGCCTAACTTGTAAAAGTGATTTCTAACTAAAGTGTGAGCCATTTCAGAATAATTTGGTTCCCTCAACTCCTGGCAAGCAATAAATATCTGGTAAGAGACAAAGCCATCATACTTTTTTTTTTTTATAATCTCCATGGCACGGACAGAAGTGAAACTGTCTGATTTAGGTGCTTATTTCTATGCTGGAAATATTTTTGATCCCCAAATACCCATAAATACTTAAATAGAATTTGTACAATGCAGCCATACTTATATCTTCCAGGTGAAAAAAAGTCACATTGTAATTCTTGCCATTTTTGTTCCTTGTGGAGATCAGTGGGAATTCTGACTGCATGAAGACTGAGAAAAAATTTATGTAAAGACCTCAAGATCAGGATCCATACACATTTCTTAGCTGAGCTGGTATTTTCAGTCTGATGGAGAGCAAAGTAATGGTTGCACTGTGTTATCCCACCTCCCAAAAAGCATGCAGAGGAATGGTAAGACCCATTCCCAGGGAAATATCAATAGAAAATGCATTTAATGAGTTGGAGTGGAATGAACTGGATAATAAGTCATTTTGATTGGAAGGAGCCTTCTTTGTGGGCTATCTAGACACTTCCTACATCCTGTTACAAAACTGAATTAATTACCAGAGCTGTGAAGAATGTTTACAATGGAACCAAAAACCATAGGAGAGTCACCTGGTTTCGGGTTTCATCACAAACTTGAGACCAGTCCTCGGTTCACCAGGATGTTTATTATGGCTTGCAAACCTTCTGAGGGAACCTGGGCTCAGTATCAAGGAGATTTGGGCCAATTTACAGTTTTGCATCAAAACAAATGAAACTCTGATCTTGACTGACTTTCACTTTAAATCTTTGGAGTTTATTTGCAGTTCAGTATCAAAGGGTACAAAATCCTTGTAAAATGAAACTGAAGACAGTGTTTTCAAGTAAGCCTGAAATCCTAAACTACCAAGTCTCACATAAGGATCCCTAAGTGTCTGTATATGAAAAGGAAGCCTAGTTTTGCTATCTCCAAAGATGTTTATTCCATAGTTTGTTTAAATGACCCTTAGCCCAACAGCCAATCAAACAAGCAGCAAAGAAAACATATTCATTTCTATTCGAAATAGGAAATTAAATAGCACAAATTCTTTAGCTTTCCCGAATTCTTATATCAACCTATTCTAATTCAGGATTGTTTATATAACTTCATTTGCCAGGAAAATTTGTATCTGAAAATGAAGTTGCATAACCTTTAAACTATTACAGATCTTTGGCAGATCAAACACATTCAATTCTCTAATGATAGAGCTATCTCCTTAATCTCCTTGAGTAAAAATTCTCAATTCTAACAGAGAAGTGTTTTAACTGCTGTAATTACAAGAGACCATGAGCTCTGAAGTGATCATGTTAATTCAATAAATTAGATGGTATTTTTCAAGTCTTTTCTACCTATTTATAGTGTGCCAGCTACCCGAGGGTGGCATCCTGGACTTCAGCGAAGGGACAGACTTTGAAAGATCAGAAAGATCCCATGTTCACAGTCTACCAATCTATCTTGACCCCCGTCAGCATAGTATCTGAGCACCTCACAGTCTTTAACGTTTTTATCCTCACAATATCCCTGTGAGGCAGAGAAGTTCTATTATCCTATTTTACAGAGGATTAGAAGCACAGAATGATTAGGTGACTTTCCCAAAGTCACACAAGAAATCTGTGAAAAGAACAGGAGTACTTGTGGCACCTTAGAGACTAACAAATTTATTAGAGCATAAGCTTTCGTGGACTACAGCCCACTTCTTCGGATGCATACAGAGTGGAAGAAATCTGTGGAGAAGGGAGGAATTGTATCCTGGTCTCCCAAGCTAGCACCCTAACCATTGGATTGTGTTAACATACAGTAAGTCAAATTCTACACTCATACAACCCCATTAGTTTTCTCAGTACTAGGGTGTAACAAACACAGAATCTGACCCACTCTAAATATGGAGCTTTCTACTGGAACAGAGATTTGAAATTACTGACAGTCGAAAAGTGAAAACTAAAGGATATTACTACCGACTACAAAATAAATATTAGTTGTTTATCACTCATTTCCCCCTCTATTTCTGATATCGAGGGGGGTGTTTCCTCACCAGGACTTCCTTCGAGATGGCGTCACCAGGTTTTCATATTAGGTTCACTTTGTTCCCTCTACTATTGCTGCCATTCATCTGCCCTTTTAGCTTTTCAAGTGTCCAGCAAAGAGAAGCATGTTAGTCTCCAATGAAGACAAAGATTGTTAACCAACCAGCAGAGGGAGCTGGTAAAGCAAAAGGCCAAGACGGCTTCCACCTGAAAGCTTAAGGCAAAATTGATCTCTGGTGATCTCCACTTTGATCCTCTCTTTCTGGTACTTTCATCACAGTATCTGAGTGTCGCAGGTTCATTAATGTGTTATCCTTAAAATACCCCTTTGATGTCAGAAAGTATCATTAGCCCCAATTTTATGGATGGGGAACTGAGACACAGAGAGTGAAATCTTGGCCCCCGCTTAAGTTGATTGTGAAGTGTTTTGCCTTTGACTTTAATGGGGCCAAGATTTCACCCAGAGAGATTACATGAGTTGTCCAAAGTCATGTGGGAAGTCTGTGTCAGAGCAAGGCATTAAACCCAGGTCTCCTTAGTCCTTGATCCAGAGACTTAGCAAAAGCGCATCCTTCCTTTCTGGATCAGAGGCTAGAGCAGCCCTAATACTGTTGATCCCTGGGTCCTGCTCAAGGCATCGCCTTGCAGGGTGATCCCAAAATAATTTCTCTGAACCAAAATTACTTATATATGGTTTTGTAAATATCCCAAGACAGCATGAGGAAATCTGACAATCTCCTAAAATAAAGTTGCATTTTCAATAATAAGAAATCCACAAGCAATTATATATCTGTCTAAATATTTGTCAGTAAAGCTTTTCATTCCCCCCCCCACCCCCACCCTCCCAAAGCCTGCTACATCCAAAATAGTCACACCATGAAGCACAGCGTTTTCTTTTTGATCGCCAGCCATCCAATCCCGTTTTTTTAGAAGCCACCAACAAAACTATGACCCTTTCCACACACACATAATACAGCCAGTCACTCATGCATTAACAGCCATAAACCCCCAAAGGTCGTTTCCATGACAACCCCAGGGTCCTTAATGACCCTGACAGTTCAATGATTTTGTTTTGTTTGAGAGTGAAGGAATAATAAGTCTTCTCCCATCCCCACCCCCTCTGCTGCACTGATATGCTGTTCATTATCTGATTCTAGGATCAGCCCTGGAGACAGAGTGGCAGCCAGCCCTGAAAGACAAGAGCCTCACTGCAGACAAAGAACAGTAAAGGAACTGAGCGTGCCCAGCATACTGCAGCAGCAGCAGCCTCATTAATTCCATCACCAGCCCAATGAGTTTAAGCAAGCGCCAGGGGTATTGCAATAGTTTGTAGCAATATGTTGCATAAGTGAGCCCCAAATCACTGTGCAGTTATTTAGAAAGTACATCTTGCATACCACTAACAGGAGTGCTTTTATTAATGATGTATACCAGAAATACAATAAGACATCGCAGCTACTCTGTAGCAAGACCTATAATTTTAATGATGTGATGAATAAGGCAATTAATGTACTTCAATCTATTCCCCATATGTATCATATTTAATGTCAGAAAACTAAAGAGATCTCCAAGAGAAAGAAGTATAATAATACATCGTTAAAACGGAGGAGGCTATTCCTCTGCCATTGAATGCACGTTGCCTGTTGTGCTCCAGAACTGAACTTTCTATTCTTTAATTTGAAACCAGTTTCAGGCATCTGTAGACTGCCACTTGTGCTGTTAAACAGAGCACATGTATTAAATGGTCTAAAAACTGACTCATTGTTGACCCTATACAGTTCTTTATTAAACTCCAGGAAAATCTGCTTCCCTTGTTTACATGAAAGTGTATAAATTCACTGGATCACATTCCACCATTATCCCATCACTGTTGACCTTAGTGCAGTTATTGGCATTGTGTCATAAGGAGGAGGGAGAAAACTTGTTCACCTTAGCCTCTAAGGCTAGAACAAGAAGCAATGGGCTTAAACTGCAGCAAGGGGGGTCTAGGTTGGATATTAAGAACTTTTTCCTAACTGTCAGGGTGGTTAAACACTGGAATAAATTGCCTAGGGAGGTTGTGGAATCTCCATCTCTGGAGATATTTAAGAGTAGATTAGATAAATGTCTATCAGGGATGGTCTAGACAGTATTTGGTCCTGCCATGTGGGCAGGGGACTGGACTCGATGACCTCTCGAGATCCCTTCCAGTCCTAGAATCTATGAATCTATGAATCTATGTGGTGGCCCAGATGCTTGGCTATGGCTGAGATGCACAGTGTGCCTCTTGGAAGAGAGTGGGTCCAAAGTCTCTTGTATCTGCCCCAGGCCTGGACAAAGCTGTGCTTTGGGCTGATCCCCTGACATAAATTGCAGAGCAACTTTCAAAACTCTAACGTAAACTGGCTGCCAATGGCCCCACGGTGCTCTTACAGTGGTGGGGGTATTGATTGTCGGTGTGCAGAGGCCTTAGCCACACCCCGTTTGCTGGGAGGCAGATTATAGGAGCCAATACCACTGGAGGATCCCTCTACAGTGGGATGTTCACCCCTTGGCAACTACACTAATATTACGGCTGCTTTGTGCCAGTGTCATGATACAAAGTGACCACAGCGTGACCCAGGGTCTGGACCATTATTACTGTATACACATGCTACTCCTGTCTGAATTGTATGGGCCTGATCCAAAGTCCAGTAAAGTCAATGAGAGTCTTCCCATTGATTTCAATAGGATTTGGATCTGGCCCTATATGATCTATCCATCCCATAACAATAATGCTTATTACTTAGGTTCCAAGCCTATGAGTTACTGAGCATGTGCAATTCTGAACAACTTCAGTGGGGAAGCTGAGCATGCTCAACAGCTCAGGGGCCACTCAGAACCTGATAGCATTGGGCCCAAAGGGCAAATATCTTTGAGGGTTGGACCCTGTAAGGTGCTCAGCATTTAGGGTGACCAGACAGCAAATGTGAAAAATCGGGACGGGGTTGGGGGTAATAGGAGCCTACATAAGAAAAAGACCCAAAAATCAGGACTGTCCCTATAAAATTGGAACATCTGGTCACCCTATCAGCATTTTGAATTGTTCCTAAAGCACTTGAAGCACTTGGATAGTCCCAGTGAAGCCATTTTTTTCTGTAGATGAAGTCAAAGGGACTACTTGTGTTTACAGCTAAGTATGTGCATAAGTACTGTGCTGTCTAAGGGCCAGGGTGCTCAGCCCCTGGAAGGATGGAAGAAGGCAAGGTCAGAATGAAATAACAGAGGGGAAATTAAGGTGAATTTACTTGCCCAAGGCTACAGAAGAAGCCAGAGTTGGTATTAAAACACAGGAGCTTCTGGCTGCCAGTCCTGTGTTCAGGCCAATAGACCCCGTTGCACTATCCTAGCATTCTTTTTCCATGTATGTTAAACACTCAATAAAGTGATCCGCTTTTTAAGCCTGCTTGTGCTGTGTGTATTCATCCTCCCTACAGCCTAATGCAAGGTCACTGGAAAGTAGCACAGCAGCTTCCAAGCCTCCTGTGGGAAGGGAAGGCGATTTAAAAAAAAAAAAAAAAAAAGAGTTGAATGTCTTGCTTCTGCTGCTAATCAGCCTCAGCAGCATGCCTTGGTTGTGTACTACAAAGGAAAGCCAAATGATCAATTACAAACATATTCTTTAGACTAGCCCCTACGCTCCCAAATATCACATTTCTTCCTGTCCACCATCCTTGTCTGTCTTCATATTGGACAGCAGTTCCTTTCCCACAGTGCCATGCCCCCACCCCTTCAAACAAATTCTCTGCTTCTCTGTCTTTCGCCACCTCATATGTTATGTGGAAGGAGCTAAGAGTTTGTGATTCATCCTCTCTCCATTGTCCCCTGTGTAGCTTGATAAAGTAACTTGTAATATATGTCCGATAGCAATTAGAGATGCACAGATGTAGAGGGCTGCTCCCCCCTTCCAAGTGTGCACGTAACGCACATTAATGTTAATGGGAGTTATGTACATTATGTGCATTGAGGGGCAGGAGTGGTCCTGAAAAGTGCTTAAAGTTGGGAAAACCCAGCGGTGATCTTGATCATTTGGTGTGTTCATGCACAGGAAACAGCCCTCTGATTTCATCCAGTTTATGAGCCTAGGACATGCTTAATCAGAGTCAAGACAGGAAGAGAATTAAGGTTGACATTTTCAGTACTAACCTAAGGTAGTTAGGGGAGGGAGTTGGGCATCTAATTCCTTTAGGATCCTTAGACAATCCTAGCCTAAGAACATTACTGTTTATTTATGTCCCTACAAAATACGAAAAAGTCAACTATGAAATTGTAAAGTTAACACTTCGGAGAGTTACTTTGATTATCATTTGTAATAAAATAATATCCCCAACGAGGTAAACTCTATACAAACACAGAGACAGTCCCTGCCCCAAAGTGTTTACAATCTAACCAGACAAAAGAAGTGCTATGATGCCCATTTTACAGACTGCAATCTGAGGCACAGACCTAGATGAAGTCTCTTACCTAACTTCACAAAGACAGCCATTAACAGAGCCAGGAATAGTCCTCAGGTTCCTGCGGTCTGATTCAGGGCCTCAATCACACGACCATCCTCCACCTTCATGGTTTACTCTGGTGCTCTCTTTTCACGTTCTTTGGTACTTCATGAAACGATGACGTACAACTGGGCAGTTTGAAGGTGCCAAGTCTCATCCTCTCCCTCATTTTTATTTCGTTCTGGTCACATGACACATACCAGTTCAAACTCTGGCTCCATCCAGGGACAAAAAATATCACATTGGGTCAGATTCTGTGGTGCATATTGAGTGGTACCCTACACCCCAAGTCATAGGCACTTGAAGGGACATATTTCTTGCCGCTTCCACTAACTGCAATATCTGTTGAAAATTGGAAGGGATAGTAAAACAGGTTTTAACTGTGGGACAACATGAGGCGCAACAGCATCTGAAAACTTACAATGCAGATGTTTCCTCTGGGGATGTTAATGAGGAGGAAAAAACCCAACATCTACAGTTTCTCCTTCCCCATGATTTATCTCCTCTTTCAACTCTGCTATTATCATTATTAAAGTGTAATTTATTTTATAAGGAAAACGCTGCATTTGATTTTTTTTCACATATGCAGTACCATGTGAAATTGGGCTGTACCATGGAACATGGGATGGTTGCAACAGAGCCCAGGGAGTCAGGAGTGATGGAGTCTATTCCCAGTTATGCTAATGACTCATTGCATGAACCTGGGCAAGTCCTGACATTTCTGTAAGCATCTGTGAAAGGGGTATAATATCCCCTTCCACTAGGTAATGTGAAGCTTCATGTTTGTAAAATATTTTAAGATTCTCGGATAAATAGTGCTCTCAAGTGCCAAGTATCCTTAGCTATACACAGCTTATTTTTTCAATTAATGTAGCCTATCACTTTGCTTGTATATAACAGACTTAAGATGAGGCCTCAATAGGTGACATAAAGAAAAATGAGATTCCAAACTATACCCATACTTGTTTCTAACAGTACTTATCCTGGCTGTGATTTCCCTGGCAATCAGGGCATAGAGACTGAAATAAGAAAGATGGAACAACTATGCCTTTTCCATTTCAGTCGAAGAGGAAGACAATAACAGCAAAGGTTCAGATACAACAGACCCCAAAAGCCATCTTTTTATTACCTGGATTGCTCAAATATAATCTATGGCAATTCGCCCAGGCCTCCTGAGGCTGAATCGGAAGATACTACTGTTATTCCTCTCAGTACTAGCTGTTTGTGCTACTAGGGGCACAATTTGATGTCAAGATATAGGCTTCCACTTCCAGGAGGATAAGTATCTAGAGCTGGAATTAAATAAACAGAGCATCAGTAAATTTGGGTTCTGATGCTCTGGTTCTTTAGACTGGGATAATCATGAGATCTGGATATCCAATTTATTTCCCTCTGACTGTCAGGATCCCAGGTATGGTGGCATAGGTTGAGGCCAGGGTCTAGGTTGGAGGGGACTCAAGAACATGGGCCTAGGTCAGTCTAGAGGGTCAAAGCGAGAAGCTGTGACCTATTCCAGTGTCTCACTGTAGGAGTCAAGGGTCAATGAGCCGCACCAAGTGAGCCACCTGAAGTAGGGTTAGTGGAACAGAAACAGGGCAAGATGCCAGGAGCAGAGCAGGGGACCAGGGACCAGGAACCAAGGCAGGGTGAGCTGTCAGGAGTGGAGCAGAGGACCAGGAACTGAGACCAGGTATCAGGAGCAAGGCAAGATAGCAGGAGTGTGCAGCAGGGTCTGCTTTAAGCAGCAAGCCAGGGATCCATCTAGTTTCACAGACAACCTCCAGCTCTTTTCCCTAGGCCTTAAATAGCATCTGTGGGCCAATGAGGGAATGTGGTAGGCTCTGCCAGTCAGGACCTCCATGGGCAGGACATCCAATGGCGCTTATACCCACAGGGCTCATAGGTAGGGACCTACCAGATTCACAGCCATGAAAAATGCATCATGGACCATGAAATCTGGTCTTTTGTGTGCTTTTACTGTATACTATACACATTTCAAGGGAGAGACCAGCATTTCTCAAATTGGGGGTCCTGACCCAAAAGGGAGTTGCAGGGAGTCACAGTATTGACACCCTCACTTCTGCGCTGCCTTCAGAGCCAGGTGGTCAGAAAGTGGGGGCTGTTGGACGGGCGCCCAGCTCTGAAGGCGGCACCCAGCCTGCAGCAGCACAGAAGTAAGGGTGGCAATACCATACCATGACATCCTTACTTCTGTGATGCTGCTGGCAGCAGCTTTGCCTTCAGACCTGGGCTCCCAGCCAGGAACCACTGCTCTCCAGCTGCCCAGTGCTGAAGGAAGTGCTGCCATCAGCAGCAGCACAGAAGTAAGGGTAGCAGTACTGCAATCCCCCTACAATAACCTTGTGACCCCCACACAACTCCTTTTTGGGTCAGGACCCCTACAATTACAACACTGTGAAATTTCAGATTTAAATAGCTGAAATCATGAAATTTACTATTTTAAAAATCCCATGACCATGAAATTGACCAAAATGGACCATGAATTTGGTAGCAAACTCATAGGTTGCTGTTCCCTGCTTCACCAGAGCTGTTGGTCGGAGGTGTGGACATGGCTGCTGCCCAGCAGCCTGTAAACCAAGGTTCCTGATCTATGCTTCCTTGAACCAACCAACATAAAACAAGTTGATTTCTGTAGGTTTTTCAGCCAATTCAATGACAGACGAGTATTATCCTTTATTCATATTGCATCTGATTGCTGGGCTGGTTTCCTGACACAATTATAAGAGCCTAAGGGTTGCTCTAAATTGTCTAATAGGCCAACCAGGTTGTGACAGCTGTTGGGGATTGCAGGGGGCAAAGGGCAGCTCTGGCCACTCCCCACTTCTGGCCCTGTCTTACAGCAACCACAAGGAGAGGCATGCTGTAGCAACTGCTACACAGACTTTATGTCCCCCAAAGATTGCCAGAATTGGGGTAATCCCCCTGTGAGCAACTATGCCAAATCAGAGCCAGATCCCCAACTGGAGTTTTGAAACTGACTTGAGTAAGATCAGAACCAGCCTTTCAGTTTGACAATACGTTTTAGCATCTTTGATCAATGAGTGACTTGTGTATAGCTACCTCATATTCAAGTCAGATTTGTAGCTTGCATACCCAGGCCAATTCTTTCCATTGCTGTTTGTCTGGGTTGGGGGTATTTGCCATCTGTTTCTAAGCACAGCTTATCTAAACCAGCAAGAAAAGAGATGTGTCACAGGAAGAAAGCATGTGAGTAATTAAAACTGGCTGCTTTAGAAAACCTCTCTCTTCCATGTTCACTGCAATGCCTGTTCTTTTTCCCTTCTCAATCCCTAATTTTTTTTGCTTTATTTGTTGATGTCCTGCTGAAGGATAGTAATACACCAACCTCGAGGCTGGCTTAACAATCATAAGATTTACAAAAAATAATCAATGTTGGATTTTTTTTCCATTTGTTTTCTGGTGTGGGAGCATTTAGGGTTCATGATTGCAAGCCTTTCTCTGCAAGCACAAGGGATGGGAATGTAAATTTTTTAAAAAATTCCCCAGTAATCACAGGACTCCTGGAGCTGGGGCTTTAAGAAAAATATTCAGTATTGTAAGATTCTCAGTAAAATTGAGAGAGCTGGCCACACTGGGATATTTTAAGCATCATCACATCCATCATCATCTCACCAATAGTTGCAAGCATGCTGCTGGAAATGAAGGAGGCAGCACATGAGTCACTAAAGCAGGAACAAATCCGTCTCCGAGGAAGAATTTTGTTAATTTATGATTGTTTTTCTGTCTCCCTTTGTCTCTCCTGCTCTGAACACAGCTGAAGGAGGACTCTTTGCATTCCTTTTATATTAATTATAGTTTCTGCATAGGTGTGATAGATCTATGTCTCATATTTTACACAGGCTACTCAGTGTATTAATTATAGTGTTCACTGATGTTGTGAGAATAATTCAAGATTTTTCATACACAATATGTTAAAGCTTGGCAGGATTCAGTTTAAATAGCTAGTTGTCGATTTCACCTGACACACACAAATCAATGGGAAAAAAAAACCATTGATACCAGTGGGTGAGCACAGCTTTTTTCACCGTGCAGTATCCCGGCCATGCAGGGAACTCTCTGTAACCCCACTGTCAGAGCCGTGCCCATTCAGTCATGGGATGGGCGCACAGGGGCTGTCCCTGAGCAGGCACCATGCAGCTGTGGTGTGGCCGCCTCCATGGCTGGGGGCTCAGTCTCCTCCTTATGGTCCTGGCTGGGTGGTGTCTGCACTGTCCCACCAGGACTGCCGCCCTCCCTACACCTTATGTCTGCAGAGATCTGGTGTCACCAGCTCTCTGGCTGCGCGAAGGGTCCCTGCAGCCCTCCTCTTAAAATTTATTACAATTGATAAAAATTGAAAGAAAAAGGTTAAAAATAAAAGTCATTATTAACCACTGAATTTACAAAAATAAAAATCAAATTCTACCAAGCCTAACTTTGTGTGTATGCATATAAATTAGATGTGTGCATGAGGGTATGTATACCTACATACCAACACACACGTGTACATATTCATTCATACAGACACGGTGTGCAAACACACACATGTACTTCAGAAGAAGGCATTCTGGCTAAAATGATACTCAGATTTCTCACCTGTTCTGTCATATCCAGGACTAAATTTACTGGTTCCATTAGCCTGTGCAGTTTGCAGTACGTTATTACCAATTGCCATCATGAACATATTTTGTAAGCAAGGCCACGCTACACTTGTGGACCAAATGGTGTATGCCAAATGATTATATAGGCCTTGAGGCACTGAGTGTATAAACATTTACAGTACAACAGATCTTTGGCCAAGTGGCCAAGTAATTGATTGCAAGCCTCTGAATGTCACTGGATTTTATTTATAAAACCCCATAACACTGGCTCTACTTCATGCAGAACTAGCACTGGCAGTTTTTAAAAGTAGGATGCTCTTAGGTGAATTCAGGAGCAGCCAATCTTTGGAGCAAATCGAGTAGAATAAATAAGAGCAGGTCTCACCCCAGTTACCATTTCTCCTGAATTCTTGGTATCTGACAATTAAGCAAATGTATTACATAGATATCCTGTCTTGCTGTAGCATGAGTGAACATGAATAGAATTTCTCCATAGGGATAATTACAAGAAAAGCACCATTGCAATGAACTCTGTTAAAAATTATTGGGGGTGGGGAAGGGAAGGGAGATAAATCTGTTTGAACTATAATAGCCAAATGTTAATTTCACTTGTTTAAAACGAGGGACTGAGAATGTGATTGAGGAAGTTATGAAAGTGGTATGATTAAGTTTATTTTCTCATGACGCATTTGATTTTGGCTAGCTATTCAAGATTTAAAGGGAGGTTTTCAAAGGGACAGTGACAATGCCAGTGGGAGTTAGGTGTCTTTCGTAGCAATGTAAAGGGACCTACTATAACAGGTTAGATTCTTTTTTTAGATTTTCAGATGAGTAGGGTCCCGATCCTACAAAGACATATGCACAGGCTTAACTTTACACACTATATGTAGCCCCCATGACTTCACTGGAACTACTCACACTATGTAGAGTTAAACACCTGTGTAAGACTTTGCAGGATCAGGGCCTGGGAGAGGTTCTGTCAACCTACAGCACTTAGAGAAAATGTTGTTAAGCCAGTTTCTTTTTTTGGCCCCTGATTCAGCAAACCATTTAAGCAGGTGCCTGACATTAAGCAGGTGCTTAAGTATATCCCTTTTCTTATGTTACCTGAGGAAGGATCATCATTCAGGGAGAAATCTTCCTGTGAGAGATATCCACTCAAGAACATTACAAATTTGTGTAGGCCTTTGTGTACCAGTAGGCCAGGGCATAGCATCTGGAATCCTACTCTCTCTCTCCCCGCCCCTTGAATCTGGCTTCCTTTTAAATATTAACCCCATCACATGTGCTTGTCCTGCTTCATGGCTGGTAGAAATGTTAGCTTTTTTCAGGTAAGCAGAGCAGCATTGGGACAGTAAGTGCATGCCAGGAGTCTAAGTATTTCACATGACATCATCCTAGCCACTATCTTTATAAACAAATATTTTGATAGGGAATTAAAACCCTGACACAAACAAATCAGAAAAAAAAACAATATTTTTAAATGACTGAAGATGAACTACATGCAGAATTAACTGGATAGTAGACCCAATGTGTTCCAGTTTTGATTAATCTGAGCACCTCCTTGCTAGAGGCAATTGTTCAGAAAGCATGGGGTTCTGGGTTTAATACCCAGCAGCGCTTTAATTTGTCATATGGTCTCCACAGTACAGAGTAAGGAGTTGATCATTTCAAAGGTGAGTTACAGAAGAGTGCAGTGTACCCAAACTCTATTTAGAAAAAAGAAGAACAGGAGTACTTGTGACACCTTAGAGACTAACAAATTTATTAGAGCATAAGCTTTCGTGGACTACAGCCCACTTCTTCGGATGCATATGCATTTGTTAGTCTCTAAGGTGCCACAAGTACTCCTGTTCTTCTTTTTGCGGATACAGACTAACACGGCTGCTACTCTGAAATCTATTTAGAAATTAAACAGAGACAGATCTGATGTATAATATTTATATTACAGTAGCACCCAAAGGCCACACTCAGGATTATGCTGACTGCTGTATAACACTTCTTCAAACATACTAAAACCTACCCCCATCTGACACAAAGTCAGGAAGAAACTCACCTTCACAATCCAGTGGCTGTGTTGCTATTCCACAATCACAGCCCTGCTTCAAATTACATAGGAAGGCATGCCAAACTGGCCCCTTGCAGCTCCAGGGATCTGAGGAATGCAAAGGTGGTTTAAAGCCAGCTTTGCTTCCCCTCTAGCCCCGCACTGAGTGCAGGCTGGCCAGATCATGGCCAAGAACTCAGAACAGCTAATGTGGTTTTCTTTGCCCAAGATTTATAATTATAAAGCTCTTGAAGCACTGGGACATCAGTCCCACAGTTCAGAGAGACTGGCTAGTGAACTGCATCTGGCAGACAAACAAAAACTAAATCACTTCCAAAAGGAAGAGGGCAGCATCAGCATCTCCAGAATAGATACGGAATAATAGAACTATTGTTGTGAGAAATGGCAATGACCTATTGATCTGCCAGTCCATCCACCTGCCGATGCTGGATGGCTTTTACAGCATATTTGCTAGGATTTTTTTTTCTGGTCTAATTTCAAAATTCCCAAATATTGGTGTCTCCACAACTTCCTTTGAGACTTCATTCCACAGTTTCACTGCTCTCACTGTCAAGGAGGTGAGTTTTGTTCCCTGAGATTTATCCTAAATTTTGAGTTTCTTAATTTCATCCCCATGTGTCATACCAACAGTTCCTCTCCCTCCTTGGTGTTTACAAATATTTATGAAGGGTCTAGATTGCTCCGATGTCCTCTCTTAGCCTTCACACTGCACTGCTTAAATCTTGCCTCACATCAGTTCCCCCAGGAGCCCACTGATCATTTTTGTTGTTCTTATCTGTTCCCCTCCCCTCTCTCCGACTTGTCAAGCTCTTTGTGTCCATGTAGTGCCCATAGTGGAGTTCTGGCAAACAGCAGCAGTGGAGCAGACACACTGGAGAGAAAAGGAGACCAGCAGCAGAGAAAACTACTGCGCTGAGAACCAGTAGGGTCATGCACATGTTGGGTTTCAGACTTTAGAAGGAGGATGAAGGAAAAAGGGAGTCTTTATAATGTTGTTTTGTAAGAACTCCTGTACTTCCATCGGACCAATAAGCACTTGAGGTGCCTAAGGCTAACCAGCCTTTAGTGGGCTGATAAAGGACCAGTGTGTCGGGTCTTATTTAATGGAAGAACCAAATTAATTATTATTCAGAATTAGATGCCATTTAGCATAGCTTATATTACTGATGACTCGCTAATTTGACTGGCTCTGATGTAATTACAATTCATTTACGTCCTTAATCCTAATGCCCTAACCTGGCTTTGATTTAATCAGGCTATGTAGAGGTATCACAATCAAAGCTGCATTGAAGAGCTCAATGCTAAAGAGAGATAATTACACCTTACAGAGCGTATACTTTCTGCCACCTACATATCTTGAATCACTGAATAAGAATAGATAATTCTCACTCAATATGTCAGTATCCTGAAAATCCAAGATGGCAAAGTTGGTTAAAGAGCAATGGAGAGCTACAGTCTCTGCTCACTATATTACATTCTCCTCTTGGGAATGTACCAGGAATCTTCCAAACACCTCATCTGGAAACTAAAATCTATGCAAAAGTCCGAAGTAAAAAGCAGATCCTCAAGCCTGTGTATGCAGAGGGCACAGCTGAAAGGGAGCAAAACAGAACTTCCTCCACCATCGAAAAAATATTTTCATGCAGGAGAGAATGAGACTGACAGAGGGTCTGATTCAACCCTGCACTGGCACAGAACACTGTGTGATGACTGAGGAGAGATGGTTTGTGCTTTCCCACAGTTCAACTTTTGGTGCAGCTGAGGGCAGTCCTCAGGGATACTCTACCTTGTGCTCTGACTGGCATGGTCCCCAAGGGCCTTCTGGCAGCTGCAATGCCCCCTTCCACTCCTAATATGCCCCAATATACCTCTTGTACCAAGTGGTCCTGCAGGGGGGAAGGGTGCGTCAGCAGAGCTGGCTCTGCACCTACCAGACAGGTGCCTTACGTTGGAGGTATTTCCCAGTGGAGGTCTTGTAGCTGATGGTGCAGCAAAGCTGAACAGTGATCATGAACCAAGCCCCAAGTCTCATCTGAGTCTCCTGCCTCACCCTGAGAAGTGAGGGTATAATTACCGTGTCCACACACTATTTTACTAGCCTGTTGATGTACCCACGTAGCTTCCTGACTTTTCTGACCCTGTGAATAAAGTCTAATCTCTAATTTTCTTCCGTAGTCTCTTTGTTGTACTCCAGGGTTGTATGGGTCTCAGAACATTTTTCTCGCTACAAGTTTAATGTGTTTTGTCTCCTTTGACTGTTAACACCTAGGACACCAAGGCAAGGTACACACCTTGAGCAAATTGCAGTGAGATACTGAGGAGGGGTTTACTTGTCTAGGGCACCTTAGGCCACCACCGTCACCACAGCTAAGAATGTGATGGGCAGTGAGCGTGACCATTTCTTTAGGATGTAGATTTGCTACACTTGTTCTTACCTTTTTACTTCACAATGAGACTATAGTAATGAGCTCTACATGTGTCTATGTGTTGGGATCACTCGGGAACATAACAAAACAGAACAACAAAACATGTGGCCCCGTGTCCCAGGCTAGCACAGTTCCCTCCATTTCTCTCTTCTCCTCAAAATGAGCCCCAGTTGCTGCCCTCACGATGATCATTTGAAGAGCCCCTCCACTCCAAGTTGACTGTCAGCCTCTCTCTCCCTGCTCACCTCTCTTTGGCTCCATTCAGCAAGGCATGCTGCTTACTGAACTGAAGAAAGGGGAAGGATTGGCACCTCTCACTAAGAGAGCTAACTGTGGAAAAGTGAATCGTTTCCTCTTTGAGGACAGCCAGAGTGGAGCTCATAGGCAGGCATCCCAACCCAGCTCCACTTCCCACCCATCACAAACCCTTCTTCCTCCCATGTATGGCAGCCCTTAGTGAGCTCATCATAAACCAGGAAATTAGCCAATCCCCAGGCTATATGCACTTGGGAACTGGCCAGTTTCTTGACTGGAATCTAATTCTAATCATCTTAATTATTATGCTTTGTAACAATCACACTGATGGGCTCTCAGCCCTTATAAACACCCTGCAGAGTACTGTTTCAAAACAATGACTGTTAGCTGTGGCATTTGTGGCAACTAGTAAAATTCCCTCAATCTCACCTTCTCCCTCTGGTTACTCTCTCATTTGCCCTGCCCCAGTCATAGTCAATGGGAAGGATGAATGGCAGACCTTTCTCTCCCAATCTTGTCGCATGCCTATCATTGCACTCAGGCCCCAGTTTAGGAAAGTATTTAAGCACTGCCTTATGCCCATCCTGATTCAGCAAAGCACATAAGCTTGTGCTTAACTTCAAGCATATGATTAAGTTAATGAGCTTTAAGCTCAGGCTTAAGTGTTTTGTTGAACAGGGATGGACTACTGAACCAAGAACTCAGAAACCAGCCACAGGCTTATGACCAAAAGGTGGAAGCACTTCACATTAGCTGTTTCATGGGTCTCTAAAGTAAAATTTTATATTCGAGTCTTGCTGGAAGAGAGAAGAGCAAGACCTATTTTGGGGGGAGGGGGGCGGGGAAGAGGGGATGGAATAAAACAGTATTATCATAGTCAGGAAAATGCCATCTCAACAGCAGACAGAGCATTCCCAGAGCTGATGTTCTGAGCTGATTACCCCATCTACAGTAGGCTTGTTCTAGAGACAATAATTCCTGCCATCCCACTGAGAAGTCTTTCAATTATGTGAAATATGGACTTCACTCAGAGAATTCTAGGAATAGCAGCTCCAGCTGTTCTGGAGAGATAGAGAGCAGCTCCAGGAGACAGCTTTAGACTCTGGTAAAATCAGAGGAAGCGGTGTGTGCATTAAAGATCTCACATAAACATCTAAGAGTTTTTCCCATTCAGCTAGGAGTCAAGGAGAAGTGAAATGTGGTCTATGACTAGAAGGTGGTTTGTATTCCATGCATCAAGGCTGCACTTGAATTTGGCAGACAGAATAGCAAAGACCCTGAATGGATCCTTTTATCAAGTGTCTGAACAGTTACTTGATCTAAGAGGTTTGTATACCTGTAGCCAGCAATGTAAACGTCTGAGACAAATTACAAGGCAGTAGTAGTGTTACAGTGAAGGATGAAAGTGCACACAGGAAGGCGAACAAGCAGAGCATTACAACAGCCACTTAATGGCAAACACATTTATTAACATCAAGTGCAATGTTTGTAGGTTTTCCCCACTGCAACCAGCTGCAGATGCCAGCTACTTAAAAAGGATGAAACAGTGCAGTGAATAAAATGGAGGGTTTGGGTTTTTTTTCAGTGTACTCTGCCTGTGTTCTTGGCAGCAGAACCAGCTCTTAGCTCTGCCTTTGAAGGAACAAAAGCCATGTTGGCACACATTGAGCAACTTGATTTCACAGGGCCTCCTGGGAAGAATGTGCAGGAGGCGGGCTCTGAGTCTGGCAGCCACATCCTTGAATAAAAAGAGGAGGAGGAGAAGGGCAGGAAGGAAAGAGCAGGCAAGGTCTCCACACCATGCATGAGAAGCTTTTACACACACTGCCCCAAAGTACTCAATGAAAGAAGCGTTCAAGGTGAGCCAATCTACTTAGTGTACATTTATTAGCGACTCTTCTCATAGGATTTTATTGCAATTTCATAGATCTGAAGTGTACAGATCTTTTTAAACATTGGGAAAAATAATAAAATGGTAAAAATGCATCAAAATTTGAAGTATTCAAATACTCTAAAAAGCAGGATTAGCATTCTTTCCTTTTATTTTTACCAGTGTGACAATATTAGACCACATCCTCAGCTAGTGTAAATTGGCGTAGCTCTGACTTTGATGGAACTATGCCAAACTTCCACAAGTTGAGGATTTGCCCCTTTGTGTGGGTTTTGTGATGACTTTAGTAGGATATTTATGGAGAACAATTACAGAAATGAAAGTATGCTACCATGCAATTCCAGACAAATATAAAGATGTGTTTACAGTAGGGTTGGATGGCTCGAGGATACAGAAACTTTAATCTCCCAGAACTTCTTCAATTTGCTTTACAGAGCAGGCTACAAGAATCTTTTTCTTGTCTACAAGTGGATCAGATTAGGGCAAGGTTCTTGAACTAGGAAGCAATTGAAAACATGGGCAGTCCTGAAAATTACAAACTCGCTACAAAGCTAAAGTTAAATCATGGCAGGACTTTGTTTTCCCGTGTTTGTAATTTCCTGCTTTGATGGGTACGAACAGCATCCAAAGCACATTACAAGGACTTTAGGGGAGAAATGGACTATGATTTTGACTATCTCCAACAGTGTCTCAGAGTATGGTTGGGATTGGTCATTTAATTTAACGTTGGTGCATTTACTCTCATGCAGAGGGTTAAACTAATCATCAACTGGATGTCAGGGCAGATTTTCCTTCAGGGCATATTGGCATTTTATACCCCCTTGATGCCACCACAGGAGCTGTAATGGAGGGAGAACCCCTCTCCTAGTCTTCTTCACATTGGTATATACTACGGGCCAGATTCTGCTACTCTCCCTCATAATATAGCTCCCTCTGCAACGGATTAGCTACTCAAGGCACAAAAGCACTACTCAGCCGGAGTAAAGACATGAGAATCTGGCCCAAAGTGAAAGATAATATTAGGTCCTCTAATCCAGAATGCAATAATAACGAAAAACCAAATATTATTCAGCAACAATCAAGGGAACCTCTGAGTAAGCTACATTGAAGTAATAACAATGCCTGATGGATCACATTCTTATTTGCTCTCCCAGTTTGAATCTTCTATTTTTTAAAGGTTCCGCACACATTACTCACATAAGTAATCCATCCTCACATAATTCCATTTACTTCAATGGGACTAGTGGCAAGAGTAAGAATTACTCATATGAGTAAGCTTTGCTTGCACATGGATTTTTTTTTTATTTAGGAAAATAGATTATGAAGTGGCAGTTACATGTCAGCTCCTTGATCACTATGAGTTGTCTTCTGAATCAGTTTGAATGTGCTGCTGGTTGAATAATGCAGATGTTTCTGTGGGTTTATAATTAGGTATCCCAAACAAAATTCAGACAGCTTTGGACAGTTTACGATGGTTACTTCATTTTTTTTGTTGGCATATCATCCTGGGTTAGTAGGTTAAGTAGTTTATCCTCAACTGAACCAAGTAATCCTATCAGAACTCACTGGCCATCCACTTACACTTTAGAAGTCTTTTCTTGTTCATCTCTAGCTCAATTGATCTGAATGGTGATCTTGAACTTCTATTTTTGTTCCTTGTTTCTCTTAGTGTTCATGTGCTTTCTATCGTATTGCAGCTGCTGTGTCACTAAGGCTCCAGCCTCTTGTCTCTCTTGACAAGTCATGCACAGCACATTATTTGGCTCTTGTTAAGACAATCTCATTCTCTCACTGACTTAAATTGATTTATCATCATTTCATTTCAGATATAGGCTACATAGCAATTGGCATATTTATTTCTAATCCGCTCTTTAAAATGGCATCATTCAGAGGTGCTTAACCACATTACTTAATTTTCGGTTTGTATTGCTATTGATTTCTAATATTCTTCTCAAGATATGGCACATCACTCAATAAAGCATTCTGTTTATATAATAATTTTATCTGGGTGCTAAATATCTGAGAAATTCCACTGGAGGATTGTGAATCAAAGATTTGGGCTGGTTGCTAAGTGAAATGATGGGGTTCATTTGCTGGATATGACGTGTGTGTGTGTGTTTATTGTTAAAGTAATTTGTGAAATAAAAAGGAGTGTAAAGAGTACTAGCAAAATAGATCTTTCATAGGCTGTGTTGGCTCTTTAAGGGAGATTCTAACTCCAGGGCTGCCCTATTCCCACTTTCCACCCAAAACAGAGGCACTGGGGGGCAGGTTGTTCTTAGCTAACATGGGACTGATAGGCTTTGCTGGGAAAAGGAGTAGGGATATCAGGCAACCAGAGTAGACCTGTTGGTTGCTCTCCCCAGTGAGGAGAGGTTCTGGAAGGGAACCAGACCTCTGGTGGATGTCTAGAGAGCTTGGAACAGAGTAATGAATCAAGCCTGAGGAAAAGGCTTGGCTGGGAGGAGTTTGCTGTACATGGCCTTGAAGAACTATTCTCTGAGAAACTTGGTTTAAACCAGATCTCACAAGGGTTTAACATTGTTGAGAATTCTTGCAATTTATTGCAAGTCTCATGACACAAGGTTCTTTCCTTAAAGCCCCAGCTTCTGGTGTTTAGTGATTACATGAGAATATCAACTTTTACTAAAATCTTGGCAGTTTCTAGCTCTTCTGGTGGTAGAAAAAAGCTTGAAAACATGAACCAAATGTATCCCAAAGCCTCAGAAACCACAAGACAAATTAAACAGAACTCAATATGTACTCTTTTTAAATGTTTCAGTATTTAAGCCAATCTCATGATTTCTGGGGAGGCTGACTCATGATTTTTTAACACTTTGGATCAGCAATATCAGGTACATTTGAGACTTCAGTAGAGTTGTCACTGGACCAAACCCCAGTAGGGGCAAGTACAGGCTGGAGAAGAGTCATCTCTCTACAAAATCCTAAAGTCTCAATAATTGATAGGTTTGGTTTAAAAGAAATAGCCCATCATTATTTTGCAAATATGGATGTCAGTTCAATTTGTTTACATGTGAAACTTTTAGTACTTGTGAATTCACCATATTTCATGCTGGTCTGCATGATTCTGTCAAAAGCAAAAAGTTAATTGATGTAAAGTAGATGCATTCAATGGTGGATAGTATCTGTTTAATACATGCATTTGCCCCATAGTGGCTTTGGTGCAGAAGTTTGAATATCAGTATTAGATACTTCAAGAATAATCCACAGAATGCCACTTGGAAATGTATGCTATTGTTGAATATGCTGAAACATGAAATAGAGTCAGAAATAATGGGACTGCTTTGTAAAGGCAAAAAAAGCCCAGTTTTGCTGGCTTCCGTCTTTGGCAAATGCCATTCAACAAGCTTTGGTTACCTCCTTACATACCTGTTTAAACTTGCACTACCCAGTGCAGATGATTCTACTGTATCCAGAAAGACAGCCTTATTTTGAGCAAGAAAGAGGAATCCAAATCAAATAAATTGAGAATCAACCTCAACATTCAACCCAAACTCATATTAAATACAAATTCTCTTTCAGTTAATAGAAATGCTACAAAATGTACCACAAGAAAGGCTGTTCATTAAATATTTCTGCCCTACTGGAAGAAAGGCAGTGCTGGAAATCTTATGGGAACAGCATGGTCTCTTAAGCAGACCTGGGCAAACAGTGCAAAAATGTAACTGTGAAGTTTTGATCCCATTGTTTAAATTTGTTCGCTCTGTGTGAGTATTCCAGCAAACAACTCTCCTGCTGAAAAGGGATCTATAGATGAAGTCGGCAACAGGTTCATAGATAGTGAAATTAAAATTAGCAGACACAAGTACTGTCACTGGAAATCTGGTCCTAAATGTTACGCTCATCCAGTCAGAAAAAAACGTCACCTATGTGTGCAGTGAAAACCATTCAAATGGCCAATATGAATTTGGAATATTGAATACTCAAAGGACCTCTTATGGCAAACAGTTGGTCAACAATACACAGCCTGAAATATGTTAGCAACAACATTGCCTGAATAATTTTGGACAACAAACAAATTAGTAAAAACAGTCTGACAGATCATTTACAAACAGGAAAAAAAGGGCAAAATGCAAAAGATAAATTGTGTGTTGTGAGGGCTTTTGCTGCGTTTTCCAGCCCATTATTGGCAGACTTGAAATCTCACTACGCCTCTACACTTTTGAGTGTTTATGCTAATTATGATGCTATTAACAGTGCTGGGAACCCAAGTTATTTCTGCAGCTGGAGTTCTATTGTGTGTGACTTCAAATGACACTTTGTACTGTGGCAGGTCAATCAAAAGCCATTTCCTCCATAAGAAATAACAACTTGTTGGAAATATTAAATATTGTGAATAGTATTTTGTTATTTTGAATTAATGGACAAGAATTTCAACTTTCATCATGCAAAACTGTACACACATTTTCATCTTCCTGATTTATAGGCACCTACTTAGTCATATGCATGTACAAAATCCTAATTTTCATGCACATATGACCCAATGCTTTTGAGGTCAATATCATAAATCCAGCGACATAAAGCCAGCTCCATGTGATAAAGAAAAACAAAGGCAAAAATTACTATCTAACTAACATATCGAACTATTCCTGCTCTCATTGAAGTCGAGCCAAATTTCCATTGATTACATTGAGAGTAAGACTGAATCTAGTGATGGTGTTCCTCAGTTTGAATTATTCATTGTTCAAAAAGGGGAATCTTTAGGTAGAAGACAATAGGTGCATAAGGGAATAGACAATGAATATGAATAAAAGCAAGAGAAGGTAAAGAAGCCAGAGAGGACAAGGCATAAACAAGCCAATTACACTAGTTCTTGAACTGGAATCTTAAATAATGCATAAAGTAAGACAAGGACATGCAGCAGAACTAATGCTTGCAAATAAATGACTGTACAATGCATAACATTCCCATGGTAAGGATGTCATGAAGAATACAAAATTTGAAAGAATAGGAAATACATTGAAAAAAGTAATTCAATAAAATCAAATAGAATTTTTAAAAAATAATTTCATAAAAATCATGGTCAGACAAATTTAACAGAGAGAACAAATTGAAACCTAGTGGAGACAAGTGTATAGTTGTAAGCAGGGGTGTCTCTATGTATTTTGCCGCCCCAAGCATGGCAGTCAGGTGGCTTTCGGCAGCGCACCTGCAGGAGGTTTGCTGGTAATGCGGCTTAGGGGGTGGCATGCCTGCGGGAGGTCTGCCAGTCCTGCGGCTTCGGCGTACCCACTGCCGAATTGCCACCAAAGCCGCTGGACTGGTGGACCTCCCACAGGCACGCCGCCAAAGGCTCCCTGACTGCCGCCCCCACAGCGACTGGCAGGCCTCCCCCTGCGGCTTGCTGCCCCAGGCACACGCTTGGTGCGCTGGTGCCTGGAGCCGCCCCTGGTTGTCAGCAAAACAGCCTATAAAATAATTAATGTATTTCCTCATAGTCTGTGAGCATTATTAGTTCAAAATCTTTGCAACTATTCCTTTCTAATGTTATTCAATTAGTAACCACCTCCTGGTGTTAGGTCTGTATGCTGAGGGTCCCAGGGAGCTGTCTGCTCTCTTCAGCTTTTCATGTGAATTTAGCATTAGTGGAAGATGCCAGAGCAACACCTGTGGAGACTGGTGTTCTCAGTGCAATCACAGACAAGACGTAGCACTGCAAGTGTCAGTACAAGTTTCTAATGAGCCTGAATTGCAGATAGCTTCTAGAAGTAAAAGGGCAGTCCAGTCTCTACGCCCATGCAGGCCTTGACCTCACTGCAAAGGCTAGCAGGAAGCTTACTGATTAGATATGGACAACAATCTAGTGGCCAGTGGAAAGAGACCTCATTTCAAGCAGGCTATCGTCAAAGGGTCACTTGTGGTCACCCTCCCTGACCCAGCAATGAGCTCTGTGCTGGTAGACTCCTTCAGCTGCAAAGTCCTACTAAAGTCATGGGGGCGCCATATGGTCACAGCAGCCTATGCTCATAAAGTACATTGCAGGAGCAGGAGCTTGTGTAACATTGGAAGGTCAATGAATCAGTCTAAAAGTGACAATCTACACTTCCTTTTACCAATCTTCTGCCTTATTCAGTCCTCTAGAGAAAGATGTTTCAATGTGGAGGTTGAGTGAAACCATGAATTAACAGGATTATTAAACCAACCCCATGCCCCAGTGAATTCATTATTAAATATCAGGATCTCTCATATAAGGAGCTGAAAACCTGAGCAAAAACAATAATTGTAACATAGACATTATTACAGCTAATACTGTTGGCATTGGCCTCATATCTCAGCCAAGAAGGTCTTTGTTGATGTCTCATCAAAAAGGATGATTTAGTGGTTAAGGCACGGGACTGGGAGCTGGGAGACACGGGTTCTGCTCGTGGCTGTCGCATAGACACGGCACATGACTTTGGGCAATTTGCTTCCTTTCTGTGATTCAATTTCTTGATCTATAAAATGGGGATAACTACAATTCCCTCTACCGTACAAGAGATCCTGAGGCTAAATTAATTGATGGTTATATAGGGCCATTCAGTCCTCAGATAGAATGTGCTATGTACCATAAGGACAAGATATTGTTTTATAACTTGATTTGTGACCTAGTGAGCACTGGCTGAAAGTGCCTTATTGAAATATCTTCAATACAGAGACTGTTATCTTTGTAAACAAATGTGCCCTTTGCTTTATCATAAGCAAAGGAGGTATGACATGTCATGACCTGTCAATCAAACTTCAGATAGCAATTGCTAGTGCTATCATAGCAAGGTTAAATGTGACTGTACACAGAAACATTCCAGTAATGAAACTATGAATCAAACAGAAATCTTCTTTGCTTCTTAATGTAAATAGAAGAGTCTTAAAGGGTTACTGTCCAGGCTAGGCAAATCATTTTCAGACAAATGATATACTGAATACATTTTCCTTTTTTGGATGTTTGGGAATAATCCACTTTGCAAACAGATCACAAAATGTCCTGATGCTCCTCAAGTGCATTTGTTATAACCAAATTTCTTCAGTGGGTAATTTTTATAGTCTGCTGATCACTTGCAAAAAGTGTTGGGGAATATTGACATTTAAAATTTGTGCTGTTTGACTGTGTTAGTTCTGTATGACATGTGGTATTATTTCCATTCCTTGACTGGATCACTTATGTAATGTAGCACAAATCTCCAGTTGCAAATTTTACTATTAACATACAACTCAAAATTTGCATTATGTTGGTTGGTTATGTACTGTAAGGCATCAGTTCACACACTTTGGGCCTGATTTTCCATTGTACCTTCTGCAATCTAGAAACATATGCCTGTGTAAAATGAGTGCATCAGCAGTAGTCCTGGTATACATTTATTTTATTAGTTTAATGTTAGTTAGATTTAAAATAATAAAGATGCCTATCAAAGGCTCTAGACACCCTAACATAATTAATTATCCAATGGATATGATTAAATTAAATCTCAGCAATATTAAAATCTTTAGTTCCACAGGAAATCGGCCAGCCAGCCACCTATCCCCTTCATCCTCAAGGAAGGATAACCTTAGCTCTCTCTAACCCCCTTTCAAACAGATTCAGGCTATTTCCAAGGAGGATAGAACAAGTTCCAGAGCCCTCATGGAGAATATTCTGCCAGACACCCCCCTCTCATTTATAATAAGGAGGACCCAACTTAAGCACCCCTGCTTGATGCTGCAAACCATGGCCTGCTGCCGCTCACCCACACGAGGAGACGCAGGGGCCAGCAGCCTCTCTGTGCCTGAAGTTTCCCTGAAGGGGCTTGACTGAGAAGCCGACTGCAGCTGTGACAATATGGCCCAGTGAGAGAGGTGATCCCTCAGGTGGGTTGGTCCAGGGCCATTTAGAGGTCATAACCAAATACCTTGAATTCCTCCCAGAGACCAGTGGGAAGCCAATACAGATCCCAAAGCACTGAGGTGAAATGACCCACTCAGTAAGCAAGTTGCTGCGTTCTGCACTGTCTGTTACAGCTGTCCCCCTGCTGCATTCCTTTTCCCCCCTCTCCTTTCTGTTTGTCCTGTGTGGCCGCCCCTCCCCGCCATTGTGCTAACTAAAGTCACAGCCCTATTCATAGGAATGGCTTGTACAGACTAACTGGAGCCATTGCTCTGCCTAGGGAGGGGGCTTCTTGCTTCTTTGTTTGGTTCCTTTGTTCAGACACCGGCTCGGTGTGGGGGGCGCTGCCCAGAAATGCAAGACCTGGGGTGGCCAACTAATTAAGCATATGAGTCATACCTGTGGCTCAGAACATGCCCAGGCATGCCTATGCTTACCTGCAACCTTTCCCTGCCTTCTCTCCTCCCCTGTATCAAGAGGAGCCAATCAAAAGTACTGGTGTGAAACTGCCTGAGTTTGCCTTTAAAGCCGGACATTTTCTGATCAGACCTCGGAGAAGGTCCTTGCTTTGCCACCTGGTCTGATCAGCTAGGGGTCTTTGGGGGGCCCTCTCCCTGCTCTTGTTTGCTTTTGAGCGTACCCCCGTTTTTAAACTCCCCTCCCTCGAACAACAAATTTGTGCCTGGAGATCTCCTGATTATTGTAAGCGAATCGAGTCCTCTCTCCATCCTCCGATGCTACTGCCGTTCCTGTCTCTGTGCTTGCTGCTGTCTTGGGGATTGGTCAGAATTCCCTTTTGCAAACTCCCCCTGTCCTAGCTGCTGGCCTTGTTTCCCCAGCAGACAGACCCAAGCTAACGCCTTGGTCTGTATCTGTAATCTGTTTCTTGCTCCGCAGCGCCTTTGCTGCTGGAAATAAGCCTGTGCCACTGCTAGGCTGTGCCTTCCTGGACTGTATCCTGGGCTGCCAGCTTGCAGCCACCCCACTGCTGCAGCCACCACTAGTTAACCCCACCGCCCCCGGGGGTGTACCCTGGGCACACACCACTCTGCCCTCCGGAACTGCTCCCCCTCCCGATCAAAGAAGCGGCATAGTGTAAGGTGCACCTATTAGAATCAGGTTCTTAGTCTAGATAAGTTGTAATTTCATTTTGCATAGCTGTGGTTAAGTTAGGTTTAAAGAATTGTTTGTATTGTGCTCTGTAAGTTAGGTTTAAAAAATTGTTGCATTGTGTTCTGTTACTTGCTAATTTGTGTAGTCTTGGTTAAGTTAGATCATAGATAAGATTTTACTGTGTTCTGTATAATTGTGGTTAAGTCTGTCTTCCCGCTGCCCTAACCCCCCTGCCCCCGAGCTTGCCCGTGTCTCCCCCCGAGCTCCCCAGTCACTCGTTGCAGTCTCTCTGCTGTTTAAACTTGCAGCCTGTCTGCTCTCTGTGTCTCCCTGAGTTTAAATCTCCCTCCAAAGCGCCTCTGCCTTTGATCTCTGCTCCACCACGTGCTCCTCTTCCCCCATACCCCAACCTCACTCCTCTACCATTGCCTTTCTCTCTCTCTCTCTCTCTCTCTCTCTCTCTCTCTTTTAATCCCTTCCCCCATGTGCTCACCCGGCTCCTGCTGCTGCCAAACCTCAATTGTATTACTGAAGTCTAGCATAAAACCCCATTGGTTACCCTTTTTCTCTCTAACACACCTCACATTTTACATTTACACCACTGTTTTCACTTAGAGTTGTTGGTTATTTAACACATTTTACACATAACTGTTAGTTGGTTATATGCTGCTGTGACACATCCTTTACATAGAAACTGTTAGCTACCTGTTACATTTATACTTCAGTGTTAATTGGTTACCAACTGTATTGGACCCCACTGTATTGTACCCCATTATTGAAACCCCCTATCCTATTTACTAAAAGAAACCCCTCCCCAATTGTCTACCTTAACAAACCCCGTACCCCTCACTATTGAATTTTCCCTGTTTTTGCATTTTCTTAATAAAGTTTATTTTGCACCCCACCAGTGCAGTTGTCGTCCCCCAAGATCCCCTACCTGCTGGCAGGGTCATGCACCAGTTTCAATTCCAAATGTTTTTAAGGGGTAGCATCACAGAGAGGACATTACAACAGTCTAATCTAGAAGTGACAGATAACAGTGGCACAATCCATATCCAAAAGAAAGGTCGCAACCTCCTAGCCAGACGCAGGTGGTGAAAAGCTGACTAGGTCACTGCTATAATACAATTCTCAAACAGCACCTGGGGTCTAAAATCACCCCTATGCTGTGAACGCTTCACTAAGGGCAGACATACTCCTTCAATCAGGGGCTGATATCACCTCTGCTGTCTCTTCCAGCTGCTTCCCTCACCCCACCATCATCACCTCAGTTGTATCGGGGTTGAGCTTCTGCCAGCACACTTTCATCCATGCCCCAATCTTGAGGCCGTTATTCTGATCTGGTAATGTTTTATACTCACTTTATTCTATCATTTAGGCAACTACATTTGGATTGAGATGTCTAACACTAGGAACCTATGGTTGAAAAATCTGGCCATTATTACTACTGTTGTGCCTCCCCACAGTCATTTGTCCAAGCTATATCTATTTCAATCTATCTACTTGGGGAGGCAGTGTGGCCAAGTGGATAGTGCACTGAACTGCCTTTCAGAAGCCCTGGCCTCTATTCCTGTTCTTGGCCTGATGGGTGACCTTGGGAATTCACTTAACCTCTCCATGCCTCAGTTTCCCCTTTTATGAAATGGAGAAAATTATATTTACTGTCCTTTATAAAGTGCTTTGAGATCTATGGATGAAAAGTGCTATAGAAGAACTAGATTATATTATGTCTTTTAATCTTTACCCATAAAGCAGTCATTCCTGACCTTTATTTTTTTATTTCCTCTTTGAATTCCATCCAGTGTATCAATGTATGTCTAGTATTGAGATGCCCAGAAGGGTAGCCAGTGAGATACAGGATGTGTCACCTCAAAAATCCTATATAAAAAAGATGATCAATTTCCCAGGTCTGTGACAGGATGCCTTTTTATACATGGTCCAAAAATATGATTGGCTTTTTTGCCATTGTCTCCCATTGCAAGCTGATAAATCTTAAAATATGGAGAATTAGGTTATGGCCAAAACGTACAAAGAGGGGGCGGGGGAAGCAAGCAAGAAGGAATGAAAAAAAAATTCCAGAATGAAAAACTCAGAAATAAAGGTAATTGGAAATAAAGGGATGATCTGGCAGACAACAAAGAATATGAGAGATGAGGAGACTGAAAAATAAAGTGACTGAGAATTTAAGAATCATGCAGAATATGAAAAGCCAAAAGAAAAAAAAAAATCAAGACTCATAGCAGAGATGCAACTGTTCTTATCTGCACTTCAGGGCATGAAATAATTCCTTTTTTTAATTTTGTCTTTTTAATCCTGTCAATTGGAGTTGTCGCTATGGATGTAATAGCAAGTATCCCCATCACAGTATCAAAGACTCTTCTCTGACACTCATTGAAATAGCATTAATGGCTGCTCACTAAGGGTAGTACATTTAAATTTACTCATGCAATGTTGCAGCTCCCCTTTAGTCAGGTATCAAGCTGCTATTTCACGCTCTGCTTGTAAAATTATTAACAGCTGGCCTAACATATGATCCAACTGGAGTATGGTTTGCTAGAATAAGACAATGCTTAAAATGGCTGTTTCCTAGCCTCTCAAGTGCTTAGCTCCTTCCCATTTTGCAATGATCAGAACTGGCCTTTAAGCACAAAGCAGGGAGCTGAGTTTTGGGTAGAGGTGAGCCTGAACCAAGACCTTAGAGCTGAATGATTTCAAACTTGGGGAATGTATAAAATCCAAACTCAGATCCAAATTTTGCAAACGTCCCCATTTGTAAAAGGCTGAGCTAATACCCCAGATATTGAACACCTGAGGCCTGACTCTCTTTTATACTAAGGCCCCCTTTACCCCATCGGCAGCGTAAAGTGGGTGAAAGTCAGAGCTGGTTGGAAATTCTCTGACACAATGGTCTTCTCTTGGAGAATGCAGGTTAGTCCAAATCAAAGCGTTTCATTTGCTTTCAAAGAAGGCCCAGTGGAACCCAGGTAGGGCTCAGCTGGAACCCTGCCTGCCAGGCAGGTTTTGAAAGACTCTTCACTGACACTTATTAGAAAGGGCTGCCAGCATTCATAACTGCCTGCCAGGGTGGCTTCCTGACATCTCACCCACTCGGCTCCTTGGCAGCCCTCCTGGATGGTTGATGAGGAGCAGAGACCCTGGACACTCAGCTGAGGTTCCCAGGGCTTCCAGTGTCAAGTTCTAGTGAACCTGTAATATTTACTGACTTGAAAAGCTATTTTACATTGCCAGAGTGGTGCAAAGAGGTCCTAATGTAAATGAGACTAAGGCCCCCTCTGTTTCTGTGTGGGATAAAAATCAGTATTTCCTCATGAAGCTATCAAACCTTTCAAGGTTCACCCTCGCTCATTAAGAAGGGAGGCAGCAGTTCAGTATTTCACTGTAAAGAACCCAGGCAAGACCTTACATCCCATTTCATCTCCATGGAAAATCCTGACAGAAAAAGGAGGAGCTGGATTTGAGTTAAGCCAAACAATTTCAGAATTTGAGAATCCTGCACCTCCCAACTTTGGCCTTCAAGTCAATCGGGTATTGCTGTGGATGCTAACTGCTTAGATTGCCAGTAAGTGAATTGTAAGTACTGCCCTACCAAAAGATACAGTAGGATGAGCTCTAAACAGTGTATTAATGGCATAACTAGTTCAAAACACCCTTTTTAAATGACGCACCTGCTGTTGCCTGAAAGTCTATTCATGGCAGTTAAGAAGGCATGAGTCAGTGTTTGCTTGCTAGCATAAACATCAGGGTTTGCATTGAATTTCTTTTACTTCCTGTTACTTTCCAGCTGTATTAACACTGCTAAGCCAGTTGAGCTGATCATAATGTAGCAGTTTATATCCTCTAATGCTTTATACAGTGCTTATTTGTCTTCAACAATCCATTACATACATTATAATATATTATTTTTGTCAGTGTAAAAAGCATGCTAGGCAGTTAACAATGAATGGGAGGAAAAGTGCAGGAACTGGGGAAGGCAGCTACAGGTTATCTTATGAACACCACCACCACCGGGGGGCAAGCCACAACAGATGTGCTTACAGTGATTCTGGGCAGTGCTGCCACCCCTGGGCAATTCAGCGACAGTTTCAGAGCCTCCACCAACTCAGAGTCAAGGCAGCACAAAAATAACTTAAAGGTACGTCACCTCCACCCCTTCCCCTGGCCTATTAGCCTGTGTTGCACTTTATGGTATGTCTACCCTTGGAGCTGGAGGTGTAGTTTCCAGTTCAAGGAGACATACCCTTGATGGCTCCATCAGAGCTAAACTAGCCACCCCAAGTATGTACCTAGGGTCTTGGATAGGTACATACTTGAGATGGCTAGCCCCTCCTACCTCTTGCACTGCTGTGGCTAGTGCACCAGCTTGATCAGAGCTAGTGCAGGTATGGCTCTTTGAGCTGGAAATTACACGTCCCGCTTAGTGTAGACATGCCCTTGGCAGCAGAGCACAAAATCTCAATCAATATCCACATCATTGGCATTGGCGGTATTTGTAGAAGTTTCTGATTTATTATTATCACCACCATCGTCCCTTTGTATTGAAGCAGCAGGCAGAAGCCCCAGTCATGGCCACAACCCCATTGTTCCAGGCACCATACAAACACAGAACAACATCACAGTCCATGTCCCAAATAGTTTATAATATTTCAGGTGCTGGATTATTTGGCAAGTGTCTGTTTCCACTAGTTTCTTTGCCAGTTAAAGAGATTCTACTGCAGCTCCAAAACTGAAATGACGGCATCGGGAGGCAGCAATGGGCTAATACTGTCATGTCACATTGACGTATTGCTTTTTAAAGCTAGTATGTGCCATGAAAACATTGTGGCTCTCAGTCCCAGACCATCTGTAACGTGGAAGAGTTTCAGTAACGGAATCACAACATTAGCAATGGGAAAAAAGCAAAAATGTCACCTGCTCTTCCCCTTTTCAAGCGAAGGATTGTTCCCCACATACTCTCCAGTGAGGTGTCCTCTAGTTTAGCTTTAAATAATTCAAACACTGGGGCTTCTGGTGGGAGAATAAACCAACTACTGTACTTTGTGCACCCTTTTATTACACAGAAACGGAGCGTGTCTTATTGAAGACTTAAGGACTGGACTGCCTTAAAGTGAAGGCTATAACAAAGCATCCTAAATAGACCTTACTGGACTCTGCTGATGAAACTGAACCCTGGTGAGAAGGGGAACTGCATCCCATCTGAGAATCCAAGAGAACTGGGCTCTCTTTCCTGATCCAGCCTTCCGAACCATAGAGGGACCAAAAGGGAAACTGCTTGCTTGAGAAAGGAGCCAGTTGTTGGGAGTGAGCTGGTCAGCACTCTCCTACTATCCAAAAATACCTGAGCATTCGCCTCATTCTTCCTCACCCTTTTTTTCACTCTCTTCTATCTTCTCCTTTGTCTGTGTTTGGTTTTGATCTCACAAAAAGTAAGCTTAGAATTCTGGGTTAAAAGCTAGTTAATATTTTCCATCCTAGACAGAGTTAAAATTAATTTTTTCCTGCACACGGCAATTAAATACTAGAGAGGCAGATTGTTTGATTTAGTCAAGCCCCATCTGGTGCAAGGCCAGAGATGGTGGAGCAAAGATGACTAGAGATGCCATGGGGCCAGTTATGCCTGATTATCATTCCAAGGGGTCATTTGAGGAGCTGGGCATCATTAAAATACATGGTCTCTTCGCCAGGCATCAGAAATGGACTGACATAATGATGTTATACCTGTGCTATACTACAGGTAGCTAGATGCAGTGGTTTACCAGTTACTTTGCACAGGTGAATGCCACCCACCTGCCTCATCAGGTTGGAAACTTGATCAGTTGGTAGTGTGGAAGGCAGGTCCTGAGGGCAGATGGCATGCCTAAGAATGAAGGGACTTGCCCCTCCTTCTCCAGAGGTTCTCTGTATCCACAAAAACAACAAGGAGTCCGGTGGCCCCTTAAAGACTAACAGATTTATTTTGGCATAAGCTTTCGTGAATAAAAAACCCACTCCATACATCTGAAGAAGTGGGTTTTTTACCCATGAAAGCTTATGCCCAAAGAGGTTCTCTGCCTACCATTGGCCAGCCAGAGGGAGATGGGAGCTAATCACCTTCGTGCTCCCTTCCCTCAGTTTAAACCTGGTCCTTAGAGCCTCTTGCTCCTTTCTAGCTGCCCCACCATCTCTCCCCATAACTGTAGTACAGGAGCTGTGTATTTAGGATGTTGTGGGTCCGACCAGTTGCCTGTTTTGGGGTTAGGAAGTTTTTCCTCATGGCATTTTGGAGGCATTCTTCAGTTAGTAGAAGTAAGACTTTGAAGGACCATTTTGCAACTTGCAGCTAATATTCACTGTGGTTAGAAGCCAAAAAGGGCCGGCTCCCAGAGGTAAGAGACCTGGGATCTTGCTGATGGCCCTATGGGAGAAGAGGAGTCGTGATGTCTTCACAGACTAAAGTCACCCCTTTTGTACCACTTCTCCCCTTCACAGAGGGAAGAATGAGCTGCTTTAGAAGACTGAGCTGAATGCTAGGAGTAGGCTGAGCAGATTCTACCCTGAATTATGGGTTATGTGGTGGGAGACCTGTGACCTACTTCACTGGACCCACTTAAATGCTTGGCATTGGGGCATCAGGGTAGAGGTGCCCCTCTCCAGCATTAATAAAAGTACAGCCTGCCACTCAAATCCATTCTTGTGTCTGTCTTTGACCCTGACCAAAAGACCCAGCGGTTTGACATCATCTGTGGTTATGAAGAAGTTTGAGAGCATGAGAAAAGACTCCGAAGTCTTTAGTCACTAGTCGGAGAGTGAACTAAAGAAAATCTAATCAAACCACAAGCTACTATATTTTATCATCAGTTAACAGGTGAGTTTTGGTAACTGTAGTGGCTCTTTGAGCTGAGGAATGAGTCTCAATATTATGAGAGAAAGACGCATAGTGTTAAATCTGTTTTTACACTCTCAAATTAGCAATGGAAGTCCAAACCAAGGATCATATATTGCTTAAATAAATATACAAAATATACTCTTGAGCCATGCAACCAAAAATGAACTTTCCTTTAAATTCTAGAGCCCTAGATTTTCTATCTGAGCCATGGAAGCGGTTAATGCCGGAGTAGAAACACAATATGCTAATGTTATTGTATAGAAAGAGTTCTGAATTTTCACCTTTTGGATTTGAAATCAGTGTGAAGTGAAAACACAAGTGACTGAGTGTGTGTAATTGGGGCTGTAGAGCCAAATGCAATGATTTAGTACTCTGTGAACTATGCATAGATCATCCTGAAGTGACTTGCAATGATGGTTTAGCCCCTTAGCCACCTCTATCAGAAGAGCTGTTATATTTGTTCAAACCTAAGTGGATGAAATGTATTGTGCTGGCTTTAATATTCATTACATCCAGTCAAAAAATCTATCTGTATTTAAATAGGTTCAGATCATTCTTTTATTCTAGTAATGTGTAAGTATTTTGGCATAGAACAATTATGGTGGTTTCATTGTTTTCTATTTAAAAATAACAATTTGACAAACTGAGTATGGTGTGTATGTGTACAGCATGCTGTGGACTACTCATCTTCAGAAGAAAATGGTTATAAATGAGGAGGGGAAAATGGTTTTATTTCTTAGAAGCTTTTCTAGTTTAGTTATATAGAGGCCTTTTCCAGTTCAAAATGAAATCGTTCTTTTCCATTGCAGGGTTCAGGTTGTATGAAACAAATATTTCTGGTGTTCAAAAAATGGTTTAAGTTTCTTAAAAAGATTATTTTTCATGTTTGCTCTTCACTGTACCTCCTAGGAATGACCAGGACTGGACGTGCCGAAATATCAACAGAACAGTCTTTTTTGCAAGGAGGCAGTATGATCTAGTGGCTAAAACTCAGGCCTAGCAGATCTCTGTTCTGTTCCTGGCTGAGCCACAGACAGTACAGCTACAGGCAGCATTCCCCTCTAGGTCCATAGCACTTTGTTTACTTACATGTTGATATATTTCCTTGGTTAAGAATGTTACATTGCTGCCCCTTCAGCACACCACACAGAAGAATGAGGGTGTTTGGAATGTTAAACTGCCTTAGATAGTTCAGCCACTAGGTGGCATTGTGTGTAAAATGCCTTATTTAAACAGGTTTCAGAGTAACAGCCGTGTTAGTCTGTATCTGCATATGCATCCGAAGAAGTGGGCTGTAGTCCACGAAAGCTTATGCTCTAATAAATTTGTTAGTCTCTAAGGTGCCACAAGTACTCCTGTTCTTATTTAAACAAACTTCACCCATAGCTGCAGAACATTAAAGGACCTTATGATGAACACATCGGGTGTATATAAGCGAGTCTGTAGCCAGGCCAGATTTGATACAGAAGAACATAACATGGTGTCAGGAGTAAACTAAAAAGATAAACAGAAGGAACAGCCACAAAGGCTGTAAGATCTTATCAAACCTTCAGAACAGAACAATATTTTGCAAGATTTCTCTTTGGTACCAAGCTTCACAAAGAAACTGCAGATATACAGGTAATGTCTTTAATCTCGGCTATGGGGAAGTAGGCAGAGCATATCTTTAAATAATAGAATCATAGAATATCAGGGTTGGAAGGGACCTCAGGAGGTCATCTAGTCTAACCCCCTGCTCAAAGCAGGACCAATCCCCAACTAAATCATCCCAGCCAGAGCTTTGTCAAGCCTGACTTTAAAAACCTCTAAAATCCTTTGACTTTAACTGAAGACAGTCACAAAGATGACTGTGAAAGGGTTCTGACTAAGTTTGATGCATACTTTATACGACAGAAAAATGTGATTTATGAAAGAGCATGTTTCCACCAGAGAATTCAAGCACCATGGGGAAATGGTGAATGTTTTATAAGAGCGCTGCATACATTGGCTAAAAACTATGATTTGGGGCATGCAAAACATGAAAATATCAGAAACAGGCTGCTTATTAGGTTAACAGATGAAAATCTTTCATAGCAGCTACAACTGAAGAGAGATTCAATCCTCACCACATTGAAAAAGATAGCAAAACAGGCATAATTAGTCAAACAAAAAAGGTGGAACAACTTGAATCTAACTTAGAAGCTATAAACAGATACTTGAGTATTAAAAGTCATTATCATAAAACCCGTGAAGCAAGGAGAGAGAAATCCCAGACTAAGGAGAACAAATTCCACCCTTCAGGCACAAGGTGATGCATGGCCAGCTAGATGCACACTGTGTAAATGCATGCATGAAATGTGGACATTTTACAGCTGTTTGCGACTCCAAAACAGCCAAGAAGTTGACTCATATTACAGACTATCAAAAGCCATTGTTTCTGGGACCTATCACTTGTGATGACAGAGTCTGCCTGGAAAGCAAAAAAAAAAAAAAAAAAAAAAAAAAAATCTTCATGACAATATTATTGACTTTAAAATTGATTCAGGAGTTATTGTTACAATCATCTCAGAAGGGACTTACAATCACTCTCAACCTCTCCCAGAGGTGAAGTCACCTGACACAGCTCGGACTAGCTCTGGAGGTATTCTGAATTTAATGGGCCAGTTCACCACAGAAACAATTTGCAAAGACAAAGTTTATGCATTCAGAGTGTGTGTGATCAAAGGTTCAAAGACCAATAACCTTTTCAGCTGCAGTGTGGCAGCCAGGATGGGCCTAGTGAGAAAGATGGAAGAACTCAGAGGATTTGATGATACTGGACTTTTGAAAGGAGATCCATTACAAATCAGTTTAAGAGACAATGCCGAACCATACAGTGTGCAAACACCTCTACCAGAGAGACCTTGAACATACTAGTTGCAGAATTATGCAAATTCAGAGGACATTGTTACCTGGTTGTCATAGACTATTTTTCCAAGTATATAGAAATAAGGTACTTAAAAGAGAACATGTCACAGTGTTATCAATAAATTGAAGTGCACTTTTGCTCGCTTTGGTATTCCAGAAAAAAATAGTGAGAGACAGCAGATCACAATTCACTGCAGCAGAACTGAAGTTATTCCAAGTGAAATATGATTCTGATCACATTACTAGCAGCCTACATTACCCACAAGTGAATGGAGAGGCTGAGAGGGCTGTTCAGACAGCAAAGACAATCCTACAGCATGAAGAGCCATGCCTTGCTTGTCAGAGTTACAGATCAACACCAATAGCAGCTGTTAGATACAGTCCAGCACAATTCCTAATGGGAGGACAACTCAGAATTAGATTCTTTTCCAAAGTTGGAACAGTATCTATCTCCGAAGTGGTCAGACTAGAAGAGAGTAGCCAACTCAGATAAATAGGCTATAAGAGCCTATAAACATGTTTATAACATATGTCACTCAGAGAACTGCCGGGTCTAGAAACTGGTGATTGTTAGTGTCAAAATGGATGGAGAAAAAGGATGGACAACTCCAGCTGTCAAAGAAAAACAATTCAGTGCCCAGATCATATGTGACTGAGTCCAGCAGTGAAGAGTTCAACAGAAAACATCAACATCTACAGTTTGCTCCTTAGAGAGAACAATCAACAGAGCAAACTCTATAGATGGTGGATGCAGAACAAAAAGAAGATGACTCAAGAATTCAAAACCAACCACAACCAGTCGTTGCAATTAATGGACAGTCAGATGACCAAGTTGTTACACGTTCGGGTTGTGTAATTAGAAAACCAGTACAATTCAGAGACACTCAACAGACTGATATGTAATGAACTGCAAAGACAGCGTGATAGTGTATTGTGACAAAGTTCCTCCTCTATCTTGATGGGTCCTGCGCTTATTGGCGGATTTTCTTGCCTCAAAGATTCACCATGTGGGTTGGGGAACAGCCCAGAGACCTTCCCCTCTGGGAGAACCCACAGTCCAGGTCAATTGGGAGGTTTGGGGGGAACCCGGGCCCGCCCTCTACTCCGGGTTCCAGCCCAGGACCCTGTGGACTGCAGCTGTCTATAGTGCTTCCTGTAACAGCTGCATGACAGCTACAACTCCCTGGGCTACTTCCCCATGGCCTCCTCCAAACACCTTCCTTATTCTTACCACAGGACCTTCCTCCTGGTGTCTGATAATGCTTGTGCTCCTCAGTCCTCCAGCAGCACACACTCTCAGCTCCTTGCGCCTCTTGCTCCCAGCTCCTCACACTCCCACCACAAACTGAAGTGAGCTCCTTTTTTAAAACCCAGGTGCCCTGATTAGCCTGTGTTAATTGATTCTAGAAGCTTTTTCTTAATTGGCTCCAGGTGTCCTAATTAGCCTGCCTGCCTTAACTGGTTCTAGCAGGTTCCTGATTACTCTAGTGCAGCCCCTGCTTTGGTCACTCAGGGAACAGAAAACTACTCATCCAGTGACCAGTATATTTGCCCTCTACCAGACTCCTGTACCCCACTGGTCTGGGACTGTCACAGTATATATTGTAAATGGTAGGAAAAAAGGGGGAGATGTAACAGAAGGCTAAACTGTATTATACAGTCGAGCCACTAGGTGGCACTATGTATAAATACAGTAGCTCCTCATTTAACGTCGTCCCGCTTAACATTGTTTCAGTGTTACGTCCCAATTAGGGAACATACTCGTTTAAAGTTGTACAATGCTCCCTTATATAAGCAGTCGTTTGGCTGCCTGCTTGTAAGATTCTGTGGAAGAGCAGCAACTTTACAAGGGAGCATTGCACAAGTTCTGCTTCTCCGTCTCCTCCCCCTCCCTCCCAGTGCTTAGGACTTTCTGGGAGGGAGGGAGAGGAGCAGGGAAGCCCCATGTCTCCACTCCTCCACCTCCCTCCCAGAAAGTCCCAAGCGCCGCCAAACAGCTGTTTGGCAGCGCTTAGGACTTTGGGGGGGGGGGGAGATGTGGCGTGCTTCGGAGAGGAGGTGGAGTGGAGGTGGGAAGAGGTGGGCCTGGAGTGGAGAGGGGACAGGAAGAGGTGGGCCTGGAGCCCCAGCAAAGTCCAAGCCTGTTCTTCTCCAGGGAAGCTGCCGCTGCTGCTGCAAAGGTGCTTCCTATCGTCCTTGCCTGCAGCGGGCTGTGCCTGTGTGGGGTAAGCCAGGGGCACTTCCCAACCACAGTACAGTACAGTACTGTACAGTATATAATGCCTTTTGTCTGCCCCCAAAAAATTTCCTTGGAACTTAACCCCCACATTTACATTAAATCTTATGGGAAAATTGGATTTGTTTAACATTGTTTCACTTAAAGTTGCATTTTTCAGGAACATAACTACAACGTTAAGTGAGGAGTTACTGTACTTTAAATGAACCTTAGCCATACTTGGCATAGTATTAAAGGATCTTACGATGAACACATCTGGTATGTATGAGCAAGCTCTGTAGCCAATCCATACCTGGTACAAAAACATGGCTGAGGGTACCCTAGAAATTAGCAATAGCAAAAGCTAAGATTGCAGCTCAGTAATTCATATGTCCATGAGGTTTGAGATGCAATTATTTAACCAAAAATTAAGTTACAAGAGCTGATGAGACTAAAGGGGAGTACCGAAGACACAAATTGAGACATGATAACCAATGAGGGCTGTTGCCTGTCGCCTTTAAGAAATCAGGTCTTTAGATATTCATACATCACCAGTTATAACAGCTGAAGTATTTTGATTTCACCAGGTATCCCCCAGACTAGCACACTTCAAACAAATGCCATTGGGAATCTCTACCTGTACTGACCTTGGAAGTGAGATGAAATTGAGTCAATTTACTGCTGCTAGGAATATCTGACTAGGTAAATGCAAAACAATCAATCTATGCTAAATTCATTTGTAAAATAACATTGTAAGCCCAAGTCAATACTATTTCGTTACTGCTATTATTTCATTAAGAATTTTTTAAAACATCATTAAAATTCAGGGGAAATAGGCAGTTCATCTTTAGGATTCTAGATGCATGAAGTATTCTTGGTCCCTAATCTAGCAAAGCACTTCAGCCCATGGGGCTTAAAGTTATGGCTGAGTTTAAATGCTTGGCTGGATCAAGGCTATACCGAATGTCAACTCTGTGGTCCAACACAGTTTTAAAACAAACATGAGTGGGCAATCTAGTGGGGCAGCACTGCAGCTTACACTGTGGTATTTATAAGAATGAGTTCTTTGGATGCAAAATTTTTACCACTAGGTATCAGAGGCAGACCTCAGTCTTAACCATTGTTAATTTCCTTTGTGGAGAGGGTTGACATCTTCCACATTAAGAACATTATGGGACCATGAGAAGAACTGCTAACAAAATCAATGAAGAAAGCACAGATGTAGTTTCATGAACTGCTGCAACTGGGGAGGAGCACAAGTTAATCTGACAAGAAACAACATCTGACAGTGAATGAATTTCCATTCATTTAGGAATTTGCAAAGCACATCTCAAGCTGACTGACATTACTACTTGCAAGGAAACTCAGTCACTTGATGACTTTAGTAGACTGCTATGGTCTTTAAAAACATTTGTAGCCTGGATTAACTCTTTGGGAATGCAGAGGTGGATTTGGTTTCCTTTCAAAAGGAAGAGAAAATTGCAAAAAAAAAACCCAACCACAAAATATTTAAAAACTAAGTAGAAAAGCAAGTCTATTCTAAGGGAGTTAGCTGTATAGCAGATTAAAAGACTTCCAGGTTTTAAACAAGTCAAGAGTACCAAAATGCAGAGAGTAGCTTCTAGATAGAAATGCAATAATGTTGAATTATTCCATTTTAATTCTGATAGATGGCAAACCAAGGCATTCATAGACACCAGCAAAACTATAGGTGGTAACTATTATTCTTCTTTGAATATATTGCTGTTGAAAATAGAAGAATCTAATACATCTTTACCCTGATGTAACACGACCCAATAGAACACGAATTCGGATATAACGCAGTAAAGCAGTGCTCGGGGGGGCTGCGCACTCCAGTGGATCAAAGCAAGTTCGATATAACGCGGTTTCACCTATAATGCGGTAAGATTTTTTGGCTCCTGAGGAGAGCGTTATATCGAGGTAGAGGTGTACCATGGATTCTATCTTAGTCATATTCAAAGCATACTTATTTGGGATAAAATATGTAAAGGTTGCAAAGAATCTCCAACTCTCATAAAAACGATCTAATTAATAAATCAGCAGCACACGAGGAACTCCTTGCATCTCTCCATTCCCCCCACAAGCTGTCCAGTTTTATGGCTCATGATGTCCCAGTTTTTTTGTACGTCAGAAGCAGTAACCCTACAGCATCATACTAACAAGAAAATCACAATTTTCCATAGCTTGGACATGAAACCAGGTGAAACTCTGATTTTTTTTTCTTTGAAATGTTGGGCTCATTCAAACATGAAGCTCAGGGAGTGCCAACCTACATGAATGGAAATGAGAAAATGGATATGGTTTTAAAAAGTGTTTTGTGCCATAAAGGGGCCTGATTTTCAGAAAGTGCTGAGCTCTTGCCCTGCGAGGACCAACTCTGGCTCTAGCACATCCCTCAGGTGAACAGGCTGTGCACTAGGCAGGGCCATGAAGCTTGGGGGAGGAAATCCTTTCTCCCAGAAGGTCACAGAGTGAACACACTATTCCCCTCTCATTGTGGAGAAATAGCTAGATCTGTAGACACAGATCAACAAGTCCCATCCCCAATTCTCCATTGAACTGCTGCCACTGCCTACCTCTCCAGCCCATCTTTCATGGCAGCATGTGCTCCCCAAACTCTGCTACTCCATGTGGTGCCACTGCAGTTAGGCTCTGTGCTCACCCAAAGAACTCTGTGACAAAGCGTCGCGAGCCAAGGGACGTACTGGCCGCCTCTATTTCAGGACAGATTCTTGCATATCTGATGAAATTAGAGCTGTGACACATGGATCACGCACTGGAGCATGATCCATGGACCACAGCTCCTTTATGTGTTTCTTCATTATTGTTCTTTGTTTCTGGTTTCCAATTTCATGGAGCTGTGAGACCTGAAACAAAATTTGCCTGGTTTTAAGTTTGATTATGGAACTGACTCACTTGTCCAGGTTTTCCCAAGATCCTCCCTTGGATAGCTACCTCAAAAATGGGAGGATCTTGGGAAAACCTGGACAGGTGGCAGCCTTATACAAAAGCCATAAACTGGCCTACGTCATTCAAAAGGTTTATGCCACCAGAACCTTTCAGCCAAATGAGTCAGTTCCATAATCAAACTTAAAACCAGGCAAATTTTGTTTCAGGTCTCACAGCTCTAATTTCATCAGATATGCAAGATCCGTCTACAGTCACAGGGTACTAGTCCCTGAGTTGGACCCAAATTGGACCCCTTTGCTGACTTTGGCCCTTGGGGTCCAATTCAGTGCTTGCTGAAATCAATGGAAAGATATCAGTTGGCTTCAATGGCCATTGGATCAGGCCTTTGATTGTCTTGCAGCATAGATTTAGATCGCCTTCACTTCACCAGACCTGCCTTCATGTTTGCTGGGAATTTAAATATACAGCTTTCCGTCATGGATGTACTTTTGCCATGCTAAGTTGCTAAGTGTTAGTTTTGATGGGTCCTTCTATAGAAGGTCATCTTCTCATGAGCCCCTGTTTTGTTCAGATGTTAGTCACATCTCAGTTACTGCACTACTGGAAGGCACCCCGATAACATGGTGATGAGGTAGAAGTAGAAGAACTAGTCAGTTCAATCTTTGACACATATGAGGTTTACTAGATAGTACTTTAAACTTAGTGGGAGTTTCACCAGCTTATAACTATGCAGAATCTTACCCCCATCACTGTAAAAAGAAAGACCTTACGGCCTGATGTTCAGTAATGCTTAGCACCTACACCTGCCATTGACTTCAATGGGAGTTATGGATGGTCAGACCTAGAGCTGATAGAAAAACGGGAAACATTTTTTGTGAAAATTTTCATGAAAAAAAGTACATGCTTTTTGCTGAAAAACATTGAAAATAGAAAATTTTCAAATAACTTGACTCAGAACCACTGGAAATCCGATCTTTAGTGCCTATGTGCTTTGACTTTCTTCTAGTTAAAGCACTGATCCTGCCAAAAAGATGATCTGTATAGCTATAACTGTAGTCAATATATATATTGTATATATATACACAGGATTAGGAGATGATATTTACTGTCAAAGTACTTGATATACTGCAGTGATTGTAAAGCACAGAGTTAATCATGGGGCTCATATCCAAAGCAGATATTGGAGTAAACAAAGACTCCAGAAGTGACATGATTATCTCATCAAAGAAAGTTTGACAAGATTCTTAGTTCTGATCCTCTGTATTTCTTAGGTCCTGAACTAGGGTTTTCAAGGCCAAAATGGTGAAGACATTTTCTGAATAAGACCCTCTCTTCTGTGAGGGACAGCTTTGTATTTCATCACTCCCAGTACATAGAATGGGCTGAGACTATCAGCACTGGCAACGAGTCAAACAGCATTAATAAAGATAATTGACTCAAAGTGATTTGCTTCATGTTCAACTTTGTAGCTCATTATGAGTCCTCAGTGAAACAAAATATTTTTCATGTGTGTTTGTGACTTTCAGCAATGATTTAGTTTGATTATGCAGTACAATGTAGTCATAATTTTCATCTCTCTTTGACAGCTAAATCTAAATTAATACTCAGAAAAATAATATCAGAATTGCCTCTGAAAGGGAGTAAGCAGAGCTCTGCAAGGCAACAAATTTCACACGAATTAGAATAAAGAAAGCATATTAAACCCAAATATAATGTAAATGTTTTAAACTCTAGTTACAATTTCCAAATCCATGTAAAAAAGCACACAGCACCATTTTAGAGTGCAAATTAAGATGTTTTGATACAAAATCCAGCATGGCCTTGAGAGAGAAAAATCATACTTCAAGGTTAAATAAAACATAAAATAAAGTACTAATAATAATCACTCAGATAGTACAGTGCATCTCATTGGAGGACATCAAATCCCCTAATATACATTAATTGGCCTCTCAACATGACTTTAAGTGCTATCTCCATTTTGCAGGTAGCATAAGTAAGGCACAGAGAGGTTCATTGACTTGGTATGGGTCACACAGAAAACAAGTTGCAAAATCAATACTAGAGCTCAGATGTAGGGTTAGTTGAAAATGGAGCGGGAGGGTTTCCACCATGAAAAATTTGCACCTTCTAGCAAAAATTTGAAAGCTGAAAATTTTCAGTTTTAAATTGAATATTTCTATTTATAAATGCTGCTACAGTGTCTCATGTGAATTATACTGAGTACCCTCTGCTCCTACTCTACGTTATGGGCCAGGCTCCCTGGCACAAATGCATTTCCCAAGATGCACCATGATCACCCCTCTTGATGAGCTACAATTGTGCAAAATGGGAGACCCTGGCCACAGTGCATTATAAGAGATGTAGTCCAAGTGGGGAACCCAGCCAATAGAACAGAAGGGGGACATGACACAGCCAAATTGTCTGTGGAAAAAAGACATTTTCTCATGAAATAAAATTCATTTTTCTGAACACCACATTTTCTGTCAAAATACAATTTCAATGGAAAATTTTCAGCTAGGTCTAATCAGAAGTTCTAAATCCAGACTTACATATCTTTTCCAGCTGACTGCTAGTCCAAGAGGGAGGAACCCTTTGAGAGCATGCACTGTATTACATGTGCTTTGTGGCTCTACACCACCATCCCCCAGGCCTGGTTGCCATGAATTACATTGGCTTGGGCAGAGTCACAAATTATACTTCTAAGAAAGTTGGGTAACAGTGGAACAATTGGGTAACAGTGTACTTGCCCAGTGCACAGTAGAGGTCCTTGTGGAATACACACTGTGGAAACTGTTGCACCCATAAGTTCCTTCATTCAGAAGGTTCTCAAAGATTTTCATTATAGGTGAAGCTGGGTTTTCTGTTGCTTACAACTTTGTCAGACATTAACCATTTGGGCTGAAATTGCCCATGTGTCTGCCTCACACAATTTTTCGGGAAACTTCAGCCATGTCAAACAATTCTGGTGACCTTTTCTTTGAACCAGTCTAGTGCCTTCACCCTTTGGTGCAGAGACTTTAAATTTGGCAGGGAATTCACCCTGGTGTCTTTGATGTGTTTTTAGCCATCCCCATGAAAATCCATCCAAATTTGGTCACACTTTTCACAACAAAGTCACTTTAATAATCAGAAGTGTGGCTGTTTGTTTATATCCCTGTGTGAGAAGATGTGGGGCTGTGTATAATAATGATATGAATACAGCAATGAAATAATGTTATAAGGGAGCAATATTAATTTAATTGTGGATTGAATAAGGCGATGATCAGTCCAACAGTCATCAGCACTTGTCATTGCTCTTGTGAGAAGTACGTCACTACAATCTCGGGCACAAACTATAATGTAGTCGAGGAGATGCCACTGCTTTGACTGTGGCTGTCTCCAAGATGTTTTGAACTCTTCCTTTTGTCGGAAGAGAGTGTTCATAATAATAAGTTAATGTTCAGCACACTTGGTCAGGAACAGAATTCCATTTGAATTGCTTTTGCCAACACCCTCTTTCCTGATTGTTCCCTTCCACAGGTCTGAGTATCATCCCACACGTGCCTTGAAATACCCCAGAAGGATGATCTTGTCTTCTCTAGGGGTCCACGATAAAATGGTTTCCAACTGAGAATAAAAATCTTCCTTTACATTCTCATCAGCATCCAGTGTTGGTGCATAGGCACTCACAATAGTTGCCTGTTGATTTTTGGTGAGCCTGAATCGGAGTGTCATAAACCACTCATTGATGCCAACTGGTACCTCAGAGAGGCACCTTACAAGCTTGTTTTTTATAGCAAAGCCTACTCCATGCAATTGGGGTTCATCTATAGATTTTCCCTTCCAGAAATAGGTGTATCCTCCTTTCTCCTCCCTCACCTGTCCTTCATCAGCTCTTCTAGTTTCTGACAAAGCAGCAATATCGATGTTAAACTGACTCAATTTATGAGCAATAATGGTTGTAACGTTGCTCTGGTTGATCACTATTTGAATTGTCCATCAGGGTATGTACGTTCCAAGTTCCAAAGTTGAAGAGTTTCTTACATTTTCAACCGCTGAGGTGGTGATCCTGCTGGATGCGGCTATCCAGCCAGGAAAAACAGAGGCAAGACTACTTTTCCCAAATGGAAGCTGTAAAAGAAGCAGGTCAGGTGCAAGTTGAAGATTCAAGATTTGAAGGACCCTATTAAGCGTGACCACTTCCAAGCAGTCTTAGAAGAAAAGCTCCCATCAGAGTTTCCGGAAGAAATTGAGGAACACTGGAGCCAGTTGAAAGCAATAATCATCAATGCCTGTGAGGAAACCATAGGCTACCAAACCAGAAAACATCAGGACTGGTTTGATGAGAATGATGCTGAAACTGAGCAACTCATTAATGAGAAGAGAATGGCATTTCGTGCTTGGGTGAATGACATAAATTGTAATATAAAGAGAGAAGCCCATGCCAAGGCAAGGGTGGAAGTGCAACGTAAAATCAGAGAACTCAAGAACAAATGGTGGACTGAGAAAGCGCAAGAACTCCAACATCTTGCAGACATCCACAATACATGTGGTTTCTTTAGTGCCACCAAGGCTGTTTATGGGCCAATTTGCCATAGTATGAATCCTCTTCGCTCTAAGGATGGAATCACACTTTTGAAGGACAACGAAGCCATCAATTCTCGCTGGAAAGAACATTTTGAAGATCTCCTTAACCATAATTCTATGGTTGCAGATGAAGTCCTTGAGCAAATCCCTCAATGACCATTTAGGGATGAGCTCAGAGACCCTCCTAATTTGTATGAGGTACACAATGCCACCAAGCAGATGAAGAACAACAAGGAAGCAGATCTGGATGGGATCCCCGCTGAAATCTTTAAAGACAGTGGACCAGAGCTAATTCAGCAGCTTTTCCTGCTTACCCTTAAAATCTGGATAAAGGAGGAGATACCCAGTGAAATGAGAGATGCCCTGATTGTTACCCTCTTCAAGAAAGGGGATAAAGCACATTGTCGAAATTGTCGTGGTATCTCCCTCCAAGGCATGGCAGGCAAAGTTCTGGCGCAGATCCTTGCAACTCGCCTTCTGCCTCTGTCAGAAAAAAATTTACCGGAGTCACAGAGTGGTTTCCGACCATGTCGTGGAAATGTGGATATGATCGTTACAGCATGGCAGCTGCAAGAAAAGTGTCGGGAGCAAAACCAATCACTGTAACCATGGCTTTTATTGATTTAACTGAAGACTTTGATTCAGTGAATCACCATGCCCTCTGGACTGTACTCTCTAAGATTGGATGTCCTGATAAATACATCAGTGTCTTAATTGCTTCATGATAATATGAAAGCGACTGTTCTGAGCAGCACTGGCTCCCAGAGCGAACCTTTCAAAGTACAAACAGGAGTAAAACAGGGCAGTATCATCGCTCCAACCATGTTTGATTTTTTTATGACCATCATTCTTTACCTAGTTGCTGGGAACTTTACAGCTGGTGTTGAAATCATTTACACAATGGACGGAAAGCTATTCAGACTTAGCAGGCTGAAAACCAAGAGTAAGATCTCTACAACATCTATTGTGGAACTTCAGTATGCTGATGATAACGCAATCTTTGCCCACTCTGAGAAAGATCTTCAAACTATCTTGAATGTGTTTGCCGATGCTTACGCATTGGTCTCTCTCTTAATATCAAGAAGACTAAAGTGCTCTATCAGCCCTCTCCAAATGAGGTATTACATACCCCATCTATCAAAATCAATGGTGTGGCACTGGAGATGTCGATCATTTCCTCTACCTTGGAAGTCATCTTTCATCCAAGGCACATGTTGATGCAGAAATTCAACATTGCCTGAGCTGTGCCAGTTTAGCTTTTTCTTGTTTACGGCACAGGGTTTTTGAAGATCATAGATACCAGGCTTCTTGTTTATCAACCCATTATTCTCCCAAACTGTTGTATGGGTCCGAAACTTGGACAACCTATAGACACCACTTGAAAGTTCTTGAGAGGCACCATCAACGCTGCCTTCGTAAGATTCTGAAGATCAAATGGGAAGACAGGCGCACCAATATTAGTGTCCTGAAAGAGGCAAAGACCACCATATCGAGGCAATGATCATCTGTCAGCAATTCCACTGGACTGGTCACATTGTCCGGATGCCAGACCATCGCCTCCCAAAACAGGTCCTGTTCTCTCAGCTGAAAGAAGGGTACCGTAACGTGGGTGGACAACGGAAGCATTACAAGGACTTACTGAAGGACAACCTAAAAAGTGTAATATTGACATTGACACTTGGGAGACACTTGCCCAGGATTGCTTAAAATGCAGTGAAGTCCTACGTGATAGTCCCCTGCATTTTGAACTTACATGCCAACAAGCAGAAGAGGACAAGAGGCGCAGAAGGCATCCCGAGAAAGGCAATGGCCCAAGACCTAAGAGAGCCCAGGAGAGAGCAGAGGAACAGCTCACCAGGTAACTGACACCCAGTATTTTGTATCTGTGCTGTTTATTTCCTATTCCTGGTTATAGAACTTTTGCTCGTCTCCTCCTTCTGCCTGCAGGCTCCATTGTTCTAATCACTGCAGGTCACTTGACTGCTTGGTTCTGTCTTCCTGTCTGTCTATACACCTCAGGGAGTTACATTTGCAAATTGGATTGTGGTTGAATTCACACCAAAAGGAAACCTTTACAAAGCATCCTGTAATAGTCACACAGGACAGCCTCTGAGGCTTGGCTTCATTGGTTCTGTTTATTTTGTCTGAAAGGGAAATCTAGGACAGTGGTTTTCAATATTTCCCATCCTCCTTTCCCATACCAGGACCTATCCCACAATGCAAAACCTCCTTCCCGTTTCACTGGGATCTAGCTGTGACCTCATCTCCAGTTTAGCAATATGGGAAGGGCAAGGTGGTTGCCAACTCCAGGTCGAGAGCCTCGTCATGAAGAGAATCTTGGACTGGGAAATAACTAGCTTCGGTCACTTGACTGAAAAATGCTTCATGACTGTAACAGAAGCCATTCAATGGACTACATGGAATGGCTCCTCAGTCTGCCAGCAGGCCAAAGATCTCAATCTGAGAACTTCTCATGTAGCAGAATCTGGCCTGCACAAAATCAGAGGGCAATGCTGAGGAAAATGAGGGTGGCAAATAGAATCACACATAAAAGCTTTCATGATTCACTTCTTAGTGGCACCTATTCAAAGAGAAACAATATAAAATTTCCTCGCACAAAATTCATCAGTATTTTCACAAGTTTGTTACCAAATCATTGCAGCCTGTAGCGGGGCAGTAACCTTGCTCCTGCCATGAAGGGCTTAAAACAGCCCCAGGAGAGGGCTGCGGTAGGGGAAAACCTGGGCTGATTGGGGAAGTAGCCACAGCTGGGCCATGCTCCAATCAGGAAGCAGCTGGCCCTTATAAGAGGGCAGTGGACCAGAGACTAGTCAGTCTCTCTCTGCTTTCAGAGAGAGAGGGGCCTGGCTGCTGGGAAGCTCAGGGTACCTAGAGTAAGGCAGGGCTGGGGAAAGGCCAGAGGGGTTAGGGAGCTCCAGGCTGGCAACTCCCCAGGCTGCAGGGCCTTGTCCAAGGCCCCATAGAGGTACTAGGTTGCAGAGAAAGGTAGCAGGTCCAAAACCACCTTGCCTATGATGAGTGGCTTATACTGCAGTCTGCCCCAGGGGGCTGGGGCTAGTTGGTGACTGGCAGTAGCCTACGACTAAGGCAAGGTGGGGGTTCCCTAGGGAGGGGAGACCCCGAGACTGAGGATGTACAGCCAGGGGGCAGCATCTCAGATAACGGGGCACCGGAGTCCTGGGAGGGACACGGGGGCCAAGCAGCAGCGGGACACCAACCTGCAGAGGGTGCTCTGGAGGCTGGAAATGCTAAGTCCTGGAGATGACCAGAAGGGGGTGTCGCAAGGGTGAGTCCTGCACTGCTATATAGCCATTTGAAATGTGAACCCTCAAAAATGTGTAATTTTCCAATATTTGAACGAATAAACTCCCAGGGAAGTTTTTCTGGGACAATGGGCTCCATCAAATGAGAATGTCCCACGTGTCTTCTGCTTTGGGCTTACAGGTCATTAAATAATGCACATTACGTTTTTCCTGCAATACATTAAACAAGAAAAAAACAGCAACAATGAAAGTGCAAGGTGTTAGCAGATCTACATTTATATGCCAGTTAATGCCAGCTGAGGAGCTGTCCCATTATGAATTCCCTCCCAACTGTAAAGGTTTCTTTCTAAGATGAACACAACACAAACCCAGTTTAGGGCTTAGGATACTTTCATTCTTTTGGACCAAATTAATAATACTTTAATTTGGGGTGTTTCTTCTCCTTACATTGATTGCATCCATAGGATGATGCTTCTGAACATTTCCAAAGAGCTCCCTAGAGGTTTGGCACTTAAAGCTTATGGCTAAAGACTGAACAATGAAGCAGGTCACCATGTCCTAAGAAATCAGGTCATTCTGCTGTATTTCATGTTATCATTTTGACAACAGAGGTTGGGGGAGCAGACGCGAGTGAAAACCAGCTCGTTGGAAGAACAACTTACTGAGTGTAAGTGTAACAGCTAATACTTTCAGTGTAAAACCTACTTTGTCTTTATGAGTGCACAATACAATAATTATATTTGTTATTTGCATTGATCTTTTCCATTTGTGTGTAGAGGCATCTATTTATCAGCCACACACATATATTTGATGTAAAGCCCACTGTAGAGCTGAGAATTTGAGAGGGGAGGGAAAGAATAGATGTTATTGTTGTGGGTGTTTGTAAGAACTACTTGAAAAGTTATTACATTTCTATATTTTGATATTGTAGAATTTTAATTTATGTGAAGATGCCCACAGTTTGGGATGCATACTTACTCAATGTCTATAAACTGAAAGGAATTGTATCCTTATCATACATATGATGGACTGAAAGATTTCTTTCAGTCTCTATATATGAGCACGTATAAGATTTCTTTCTCTACATATATACATTTTCCTTTTATCAATGAGGCAGTGAGGTTACTGAAGCTTTCCTGAGGATGTGCAAAGTCTATTTTCTGATGTAGACTCTGGATCTCAGCTGGTGTAAACAGAAGTCAGTGGAACTATTCACTAGCTGGGGATCTGACCCCCTACATCTGTTACCTAACCTCTAGCTAGACTGCCACATAGATGGTGATAACCTGGCACAGAGAATAAACGAGAGGAATGGTGAAGGGCATTATTGTAATTTTGTTGGGGTGCCTGACTGTTGTGGATGCTTCTGTGTACATTGAGAGCAAGCTGCTCAGAAATGAAGCTGTGATCTGCTGACAAGCTGAAACAGATGGGAAGGGGCAAGCTCTTCAGAACAACTGAGAGCTTAATTAAAGGCAGGCATTTTCATAAGCTTTCACAGCTCTATTCAGAAAGGTTCTACCTACACTTGTGCTTGCTGACAGAAGTTTTTCCAATCCTTGTTGGGTGGATTGTCCAATGAGGTGGATTGTCAAATGAGATGCAGCCTTAAACTGTACCTCTCCCATCACCATGTCTCTAAAATGCTATTGGCAGATGAGAAAGACAAAGAGAAACAGTCACAGCTGTAGAATGATAGAAACTGTTGTTGAATGGGGATAGTTTTTCAGTATAAAATTCACTATCAGTGGATCCTAAACCAGAGAGTTGGCTGGTCACACAGGGCCTGATTCAAAGTTAGTTAAAGTCCACAGAAAGACTCACACTGACTTTAATAACCTTTGGATCAAGCCCATGGTATTAGTTCCCCCTCCACATAACCAGATGCTGTACCACATAAAAGACAGCTAAAAACACATTATATGCTATTATAATATAATTTTCCCTTCTGAGCAATTGCCGTAGCTGCTGCAGGGGTGCTACATGATCACAAATGAGTGCATTTCTTCTGCTCCCATGTGGGAGTGGGAGAGCAGGTGGGTTCATAAGACAAGCTCTCAGTTAAGATGTGGTCCAGACTATGAAAAAGTTTGAGACTCCTATGCCAACCAGAGCAGATCACAGTTGTACAATGCATCTTTCCAATAGCTATTGTCATGTTCAAACAAGTGTTAGAGGGGTCTAGAAAGATTCTTCTTATTATAGTTTTTTTTTTTTAAATAAATGTAAATCAATATGGGTGAGATCACAGGAGACTGGACCAGAGAGAGAAACTGACCAAAATCTTTGACTAAGGCAACAACCTTTCCTGAGGTTTTAAAAGGTTCTTTTTTTTTCTTTTTTCACTGTCATGAAGCTCTGCAAATCTAGGTTCTGCATAGGAGCTTAAGTGCCAAACTACAGCAAAAAAGTCTGCTTTCTCTATAGTTCCATATCCATTAGTAACAGGAAGAACCAGAAATCTTGTTCCTATGAGATTTCCACTCCTATATTACTGTTTCAGCATGGGTTAAATTCTGATTTCAGCCACACTGGTGTGACTCTGGAGTGAATCTGTTGGCATGGGTGATTGATATCAGTGTAACAGATCTGAATCTGATCCAAAGGATTCAGACAGTTTGAATAAGGATCAAACCTTTAGGGCACTTATAGGGCACTTTTCCAGATTTGCCCATTACCATAAGGCCAGTCCATCAGGTAGCATAAATCATCATATCTGCATTGGAGCCAATGGAACTGCACTATATTTTCTTTTTTTACCTTATAGTAATTGTACATAAATTTATGCTACTTGCAGAAAATAGCCACTTTGCCTACAGCTGAAGCACTTGGACACATTGTCTGTTAGTGTTGATGCTAAGCAGTTCTACACTGCATCCATTATCTGGCATTCAAAATACGTGATGTTCATGGACAACATATTAAAGAGTATAAGAAGCAGTTTCGTACCATGCTAACTCAGTTGGCTTTTGGCAGCAGGAACTGCATCCATTTCAACAATCCTCCCTTTTAAAAAACACTTTCCCTCTGGCAGGAGTTCAATAGGACGATAGCTCAATTTATACCGAATACCCCAAACCCTTGAATATAGTTTATGAAATTCTAACCCTAACTCATCATAAAAACAGTGCAGAAAAACCATCTGTAGAGCTATATGACAAAGTCTTCTTAATATCACAAGCACTCTGCTCAGACCATTTGGAAGATACATTATCTAGATAGGCCCTTCTGTTAGTGCTTATTACAGAAATTTTACCAAATCTACCACCTTTTATTAAACCCAGGGGAGATTTTAAAATCACCCCATTATTCTGATGGCTTTAGAGAGGCTGTTTTCTCTGGCTAAAACATGCTTGAATGTAACATGAAAGAGACCTGGCTTAACCCTAACATTAAAATATGTGGAGAACTGTTTAATGGCAGAGCCAGATTGAAAGAAATATTTTAACTTTGGCAGACTTCACAAATTCAGGAGTAGTGTCTTTTGATCAATGTTCACCTGAACGCAAGCTGCCAGGCTGCTGTTTGCAGACTGAGCTCCAGTTTAGAAACACTTTGGCCTTTCCAGCACTGGTCCTTGTTTAAAAGTTAGCAATCCTTCAGTTGATTCAAAATCTAGAGCCTGAGATATTCATGGAACATCTGGATTCTGCAAGGTAACAACCTTTAAGAGCATTGCAAATTCTCTTGTAAATGAAAAGGGGAAAAATAAATTCCTTCAGAACAGATATGCATCTAATGTTCTGCAGTGGGTGCAAGATATCGATCAATGCCCAAGTGCCACCTATTAAACTGAAGAAGAGAGTGATATAAGAATATTTAAAAAAATATTTACAGCCTAAGTTTTAAAAGCAAAAGCCATTGAAACCCCTAGGCCCTCTAGCAAGGCACTTATGCACATGCATAACTTTAGGCCATTAAATGCAATGGGACTACTCAGGTGCTTAAAGTTAAGCACATGCATGAGTTTATGAGCTGGTTTCCTGATCACCAGCCTAACAGTTGAATATTCATTCTTCATAATTCCTCACTGAATTAGGACGTGAACCACCATGCTTCTAGTGTGTGGTGGCACATAGGTATAATTTATTTCAGTATTTTGTTCAACATTCCAACCATTAAAGACTAGGTTGTGAAGTGGACTGGATACCAGGGCAGGGGAGGAAGGAGAACTGGGACATACCGCCCTCCCCATCCTAGCGCCGCTGTACAGATTACCCTGACCCTGGTCCAAGTACACAAAAGTTAGGGGCCGTGTATGCCCACTTACTCCTGGGTAGAGAATGGCAGGGAATGGGTGGAAACTTGACTCTGCCCCCGCAACACTGTTTCTTTAATCAAATTTTCATAGAAGTGAGAAACTAGAGTTGCAGAAATTGTAGAGATTATCAATGTTGTGCCATCAGTTTTTAAACAGAACTTCCTGAGGGAATGATCTATCCCAATATTTGGTTACAAAAAAAACCCTGATAAATGTACCTTAAGTTTGGCCAAGTTTTTTGCAGTCTCAGACAGGAAAATGTCCAGTTTGCTCCTCTTGGCCAAGTCCTGTTCTTCATGTACAATTTCTGAGCCCCCTTTTAGACTTGTGTATCATCATCTCCTCACAAAACAAACTGCCACCATCCCTCATCAAAGCTGTAATGCTCAGTTTTAAAACCTAGTAGTGAAAATTATTCAGTGAAGCCTATTTGGTATAAACTGCCTGAGTCTGAAATATGCAAGGTGCAGATGTCATCTGGTTAAAGAAGAGTCATATAATGATATGTATTTGTTGGCTATATCCAGGTCTGAAAAAAGATACTTGATGTGAACTAGACTAGCTTCCTTCTAGAAATCTATTGTAAAAAGTGAGTTTCTTCCTCTGCAAAGCAAATGATATTCTCTGCATAAGAGAAACAAGGTGCGTGAGCCAATATATATTATTGGACCAACCAACTCTCTAGAAGAGCTGGAAAATGGCTGGCTCCTTTTTTGTGACCAAGGATGACAAGAGCTAGAAGATACACATTTCTAGGATCCAGGAGTTTATTATTGTACTATGCAAATATAATGGAAAACAGACCTGCGGGGCCAGATCTGTGTAGTTCCATTGAAAGAGCTATGCACAGATTTACATCAGCTGAGGACCTGGCTTTTAGTTTGCAGATAATTGTCTCATCGGAAATAGTAAGGCCAAAGAGACTACTTAGATCATCAAGTTTAGCAGAACTGTTTCCTGTAACCTTTCCTACTAATTAGATAAGACATTACCATGTATTTCTAGGGAAGGTGCCTGAGCACCACTACTCTTGGCAGACTTCTCCAATTTCCAAGAACTCTAATTCAATCATCCATCAACTTTTAGCCATTTTCTAGACCATCTAACCTTTATCCCTCTGCCCTGCTCACTAAAACTAAACTGCCTGCAGTCTCTGCTCATGTGTCTTGTTCCCCAAATACTATATAACTTTACCTTCTATGTATACTCTTGAGTTCTTATGGTTTATGCAGAGTGGCCTAATCATCTCTCTAACTTTACATATGTACATGTCTGAAAATAGTACTGGCTCACTACATATTTAGCTCATCCACGAGCACCCACTGGTCTTACTGACTCACTGCTTTCAGGATTTCTAGCCACCCTGATTTGGATCTGTGCTTTTCATTGTTTCTTCCCAAATATAGGACTGTACATATGTTATTATGGAGACTCATTTCATTGCACATAGCCCACTGTCCTCATCTCTCCATTTTGGAGCTTATCTGTCCTCTGTATCTACTACTCATTTTATAAGATGTGCATTTGAAGTCTCAAACATGAGTACTGCAAGGCTAAACACAGGCTACATAGATTCCTGACTGGTGGCCTTTAGCCTACTTGTTCCTCTTTCAACATCAATTGTAAAGCAGACACATCAGAAATAAACAATTAGCATCTTTCAAAAGAAAGTTGAAGAAAACAGAGGTTTTGGTGTTTTCTAAGGGATGGGGAGAGATTTTCTAGTAACATTTTTTAAAATGATTTTATACCCAGGTGTTTCAGGACTCCTCTTTTTCGAGTAATGCTTATGCTAAGAAACCCACTATGCCTTGATTTAAAATAAAAAGTGGCAAGTTTGATTTTTCCCACGTGTTTCCACAATTGTATTTTATAATCTAACTGGGCTGCTAAATTTTCAGTTATTCTTCTGATTTAACCAGGATGGCTGATGAATAGCTTCATCTTAGTGCATTTATGGGTCATGGTACTGGATGCTGTCAGGCAGCTTAAATGAGGATATCACAGCAAATCTGGCTTTTTGCTGCCCTGATTACTTTTCCAGCTACAGCATTAGCGATCTTGAGATATCCCTTTGACAATCAAGTGAAGAAACATATTCATGTACAACAGCGAGAGACAATCCCGCGGTCCTCTGAACTGTCCATGCTGCTTTTCTTTCTCCACAGACTCTGTAAACTTTAGAACCAATCTTTTTCTTTTCTGCATGTTTTCCTGGTTATGTTGCTGCTTTTGCACAGCGCTGCTCGCGTATTTAGTAATAACATGAATTAGAATCCACATTTCAGATAATAATACCTTTAATTGTACTTTGGCACTTTAAATTTGACAGATACAGCTTGGAATCTGGAATTTCTGCAAATGCTGCCTCTTTCTATGACTAGTTAATAAGACTACTCACCTGCTTAAAGTTAAGCACATGCTTAAGAAGTTGCTGAATTGGGGCCAATGTCTGTAAAGGGTTATGCCTCCAGTAGAACCTCAGCATGAGAACCCCTACATTAGAGAAAACCATTAATCTGAATATAGGATTTTATGTTGCTGGGGGGGTCTGGCCATTCCCCCTCAGCCACACAGAAACCTGAAAATAAAACGCTCAGAGAGGTAATGGGCCAAACCTGCAGATGTGTTATAGGTTTACAATCATCCCCCTACAAGGCCTAAACATTCCTTCACTTGAAAATTAATAACAGCTATAATATGGTACATATGGAAGCACCTCCAGGGACTGGATAGCACCTAGTTGGCCAGATGGTCAATTTCAGGCATGCCTGGAAAAAAAAATAATGCAACTGAATGGGCCAAGTCCAATACCTCTTTAGCACACAGAGGCTTCCTAGTATAATCCAGTAGACAAGTACAAAAAAACTCCATCTTCATTAACACAGTATATTTTCCCCTTCTTTGCTTTGTATCTGTTTTGCTTCTCATCAGCAGCAATACCCACAGCGATATACAATGCTGAGGCTAACTAAGCCACATCACCTCTTTGAATGTTTCTATCCTATTACTCCACTCAGTGGGCCATAATTCTAGCAACACATGCTCAAAGGATAGTCTCGTATCTTATCCTCCTTTCTTATCCCTTTGGAATGATCATTTCAAGACATAGCCTCAGTTTGCTTTTTTTCTTTTCTTTTCTTCTTATCAGTCAAGATCAGAAACCTCAGTGCTTTGAACATATTTGATTTTTTTTTTTTGACTGGCAGCAAAATTGAAGTCACAGCCTCAAAAGTATAAAGAGTCTAATATACTAAAGACAAGAGTGAACAACTATGTGTAATCGCTGCTTCCACTCTTTGATAATCTTTTCAACTCCGTTAGTTACATCATTAATAGACATCTGTGTGTTCTGTGATGATTACAATATACATTAATCAAAGGCATGTTATGCTGAGAGTTGGAAATTTATATATTCTGTTTCTAAACCAGTAAAATTCATTCTTTGGTTGGATCCCACACAGCAAAACATTTTGCCCTATAAGAAAGCAGGCGTGAGCTTCAGTAGTCAAGGCCCAATTCAGAATATCAATGTATAATCAAAAGTTATTGCATAGCTATTTCATTAAATTGCCAGGGACCCTTCTTGAACAGGGTAATCAGACATTATGGAGAGATAATGATAATGCCAGAGTTAAGGTTGGAACCATTAAGTCCTGTGTTTAGCTCTTCTGTAACCTGTGTTAGCAAAATTGTTTTATCCTGAAAATTGTAATGTTTACTCTAGAGGCAGAGGAGAACTTTTCTGGCAAGTTTGCAGAAAATTGGGTCACAATGTCTGAGTTACAGATTATCAAAAAATTACCCCAATTTGTCTATTGTTTCTTCTTGTCTCTAACTAAAAATATAGCATTTTACTACTGCTTCAAACTCTCCATATAGTTACATGTCTTTGAAAACATGTGCAGAGTCTGTATTTGAAGAAAACAGATTGCAAGTAAGCAATGGTATTAATGCTTGTTGTATCTAACTGCAATAGTAACACAGAAACGCATGTATAATGAAGAGTCCTTTATACTTCACCATTATAAATAGCAATTTTTTCCTTAGCTCAAATAGTAAAGGTCTTTGTTTTTGGAACTAAAGGAGCAGGGTTCTAGAACCCCAGTTTTGCAATTGTGCATGTCTTAGCTTGTAATTCTGTTGAAGGTGTTTTGTTTGTTTGTAGCAATGGATTCATTACAAAATGGCACACAACTGTGAAAAGAACTAGCAAAGCTGTTTGAGTTAAAGATAATTAATTATACTGAATGCAGAGCTGCTGCAGAGCAGCTCCTTAGCTAAGTTTGCAATCAAAGTTTCATTATAAGCCCTCTTCCCTTATACCTGCATGGGAAAATTATTTTTGCAATTAGCTTCCAGGTACACTAGAATTTTCTTGAAAAGGTTGAAGGCAATTAGTCAAACTATTGACTGGTAAGGAATGCATAAAGATGAATAACAGCTGAGAGTGATGGACACTTTTGAAAATCAGGCCATATCCTGTTTCAAAAATTTACTTAGTTGACGTCAATGGGACTTAAGTATCTGTTTCTTGAAACAGAGGCTCTAAGAATGTTTCTGCTGTATAGAAGAAATCTGATTGGGGAATACAGAGGTTACATTTGTTATAATATGCATTGTGATATTTTACACATGTACATTGAAGAGATTGCATAAACCTACAGCATGTTTGAATGTTTTTCAAAAAACTGTATGTAATCTGAACCGTTTAAACATTACAATTCCAGACTTTTAAATGCTTAGGATTTTTTAACTATATGGTAATGGTATGTTATATATGTATGAATAAACTCTAGATACAGATAGCCTGTGATCTACAGAACGTTAGACTAGATGATGATCTGGTTAGACTAGACTAGACAAGATGATACATTCTGGCCTTAAACTCTAGCTCTATGAGATCAATATATATACAGAGCAACCTTAAATAAAAATTAACTTTGTTTTTGTCTTTTAATTACATAGACTATGGAGCTGAGGGAAGGCAAGAATTAGTGCACTAGTATGAAGTATAAATATATGTCCACTCTAGTATTATTCTTTGTACCATACTAGTGTCTAGATTCTAGAATCTCCATGAAAGATGAGAGTCCCATTGTGCTGGGTAGTAACAAACAGTTCATGCCCTGAAGAGATTGAAATCCAAGCTCCCCCGTGACCCATTGGATGTCCAGAGGCACCAACTGCTTTTTCTGGAAAATAGATTTTCATTTCAGTAGCTGAGCTTTTCTCAACCCAATTCAATTTGTGATTTAATACTTACAGTATTTGGGGTAAAACTTTGTGTTTTTGACTGTCAGCTTGGGAAAAATGCAGCTTAGTCTTTTGAAATTAAAAGCCAAAAAAAAAAGAGCATTCTTTATTTCTTGAAATCCACTTACAAAATTTGTGCTTAAAGAGAGGAGCAGATTGTTGGAGGGTTTTTTTAAAATTAACAAACACTATATCTAGGTAATCAGTTAAAATTCATCCCACCTGTTATGGGTAGTAGCTAAAAGTTGTTATCATTCAAGATCTGTTTTGGTGGCTTCAGGGGACTTTGGATCAGGTCCTGAATGAAATGAGTGGCCTCTGAGAAGCACAGCAAAAAAAGTTAATCATATGTTGTTCCTTTTTAAAAAAAAAGGTTTTGGAAGTGACACTCCTGTCTATTAACTCTTGTTGAATTGAGCTGTGAATTCAAACAAGGGCAAGTACACTCTGACAACCACATTAATGCCAAATGCATTAATTCTAATCAGTGTTGTTACAGTGAATTGCAAATGAATTTGTAATGATCACTCAGTTAAAATAAAGGTGTCACTGTTTTCTCCTACAGTATGATGTTACTAATTTAAACCAAAGAAATAAACATAAGTAAACTCTGAAGAGCTTTGCTGTAAGAATATTGCTTTAGGCTGACTTTTGACAAAGGTCTCAAAATGGTAATTTTTTTCTGAACAAGTGTTATAATTTTGCAGTTTTTAACTTAAATATAATCTAGATGTATTATGACTTTGGAGGCTTATTGGCATTCCTATAATTCAGAAAAATGCCTTGGTCTCTAAACTAACTTATTAAATGTAAATATCAATGTCCCAAGTATTTAATACCAGATGTAGTGGTTACTGTTCTGAGTGGGGAATGGTCCTACTCTTCTCAACAAGATGTCTCATGGTAGTAAGCCTGGTGACATATAGTAAGCATTTGCATAATCTGGCCCTAGTATTGTTGTGGTTTTTTTATTTTTTTTTAAAGCTAGGAATGATCAACGTGAGTCGAGTGCATTAATGACTAAACCTTAGGAACATCAAGGTCCAAATTCAGAGGTGTAAATCACAGGTTAAGGAGTCAGCGTAAGTGAATATTAGTGGCTGGACGCTACATGTTGATGGGAAAGAAAAATAGGATTCTAGTAGGAAGTGCAGCACTCTTTACTTTATCTTACACCTTCTTATATCTCCTGTTGGCTGCCTTTCCCATTTTAATCCTATCATAATTGATGTAATTTCAGTCCATCTGAGACAGGAAGCATTTATTATAACCAAAAGAGCTATCACTACAGAAAAACAACCTCCCACACAGCTTGAGATCCAGCTTTTCCTCCACTGTTTACCAAGTACCACACCCTTTCTGGAACCCTATATAGTGCACAGCGTCATCTAGTGCCTGAATACTATACTGCAAGTAAATATTACAAAACTCATCCTTCGATCACAGTAGTGGGCAAATGACACTTACTGAGCAAGATCCACCTTTGCAGACTGGCAACCAGTGGTTTGATCCAAAGCCCAATGAACTCAACAGAGCATCATCTCACTGGAAAGCAGGCAGCAATTCCACCAATGCCCTCGCTCTAGTCTGGAGAGTCAGAGTAGCTTTTGTTTCTAGCAGATCCTCCATAGGAGCTCTGTTTGAGTCATCCTAGGAAACATGGTGTGTAAGTGTATCACTTAGGTGCCCCTAGTCCTGCTCCTTCCCCACCCAATGCCACGGGCACTTCATGACCCTTTAAGCTATTAATAGGCTGTGGTTCCTTTCCATCATTGCAACCTCTCAACTAGAGGATTGTCTTTTGCCTGAATGTTGAGCTTGGTTTACAGAAGTATAAGACAAGGTTAAACATGGCCAACTGACTCTCTTTGACTTAACATTATGAAGCTTACCTCCAATTTATGTGACCTCTGAATTTGGCTACTATTATTCTTCCTATCCCACTTGGCTAAAATTCCTCTCCCAGTAAAAGACCCTTCAAGAAATATGAATGAGAAGAAGGTCAAACAAAGCAGATTACACATTTCAATTGAACAAAAAAAATAGTCAGAATTAAAAGATTATTCCTACAATAAAATATTACCCTAGTGAGGTGGAGTGGCCTCCCACGGACCTGGAGGCTATGGAGCCAGGCCATGCTGACCCCTCCCACTGGAAGTCAGTGGGCAGGACCGGAAGTATAAAAGGCGGATTTGGGAGCTCAGTTGGGCTGCAGCAGCCAGATGCCTTCTGCTTGCTTCTGAGCTGGGAGACTGCTACAGGCCCCTGGGGAGCTGAGGACTGGCCAGAGTCGTATGCTGCCCAGACTAACGAGAAGTTGCCAGGACTACCACAGGCCTTCTACCCTGATGAGTTACAACCCTCTACAGACTCAGGTACACCCCAAAGGGAAGTTAGGAAGTGGCTCAGGGACAGCCAACCCTAGTCCAGCTGTGTTCTTGCTATAGACCCAGTCAGCTTGTTGTGGTCAGGATCCCTGCTGACCCCTCTGCCGCTGTTGGGGACCTGGGCCAGGACACAGTGGAGTGGGTAGGCCTGCGTCCCCCCCTGCCACTCCAACCCTGGGGTGGTGGTCTCCCCCTCTCTAGGATGAGAAGCCAGTGCTTGTCGGCCATCCGCCAGAGCTAGGATGCCTGAACCCCTTGATGCCTGGCCCTGAACACAGGCCCAAGCTATAGACTCTCAGTGCTCCGCCCTGACTGTGCTTGGTGCTCAGCCCCGACCATGGCCTGAGCTATAGACTCTTGTTGCCCTGTCCTGACTGAGGGTTGGGGCTCCCTAACTGTACTTGCTGATCGCAGGACCGAGCTATAGACTTGGGCTGTAGACTAGGTTTACCATCCGTCCGTATTTCCTGGACATGTCCGGCTTTTGCATCTCTAAATAGCCGTCCAGGAGGAATTGGTAACAAGGTTAAAATGTCTGGGTTTTTTTTTCTCCCTCGCCTCCCTCCCTCCCTTCCATGCAGAGTGCGGCTGCTGATTGGGCGGCTGGGCCGATTGACCCACTCCCATTGGCCTCCAGCAGCCAGAGCCCTCCCCTGCTCCCCCCTCCCTCTGTCTGCAGCCCTGTGTAACACACAAACGGACCCACTGGGCAGCATGTTTTGCAAACACGTGGAGCCAGAATGGTAAGGGGAGTCGGGGGCGGGGGGGGGGGCAGTCAGGGAGCGGGGAAGTGTTGGATGGATCCCCAGCCCCCACCTGCCACCACCCCCTCCGCACGACCCCCCCTGTGGATTCCCCCCCCGCCTGCCTCTCCCTTGCCTGCTTGTACTGCCAGAGCCAGAGGCAACTGCTGTCTGCTGTCCCTGCGTCCTAGCGTCCCCCATCCACTAATGGCAAGGCAGGCTGCCCTTACCCTGCCCTTCTACCCTAGCCCCGAGCCTCTCCAATGCCCCAAACCCCTCAGCCCCAGCCCTCATCCCCTGGCACCCTAATCCTCTGCCCCAGCTCTGAGCCTCTTCCTGCATCATGAACCCCTCAGCCTCAGACCCACAGCCCTCACCCCTGCATCCCCTCCTATCCCCAAACTCCCTCCCAAACCCTTTCCCCTCTTCCCCCACACCCCCTCCCTTTGCACCGCCTCCCACCCCCAAACTCCATTCCAGAGCTTGCACCCCCCACCCCCTCCTGCACACCCACCCCCTGCCCCAGCCTGGAGCCTGCACCCAGCACCCAAACTCTATTCCAGAGCCTGCACCCTGCACCCCTCCTGCACCCTAATCCCCAGCCCAGGACCTGCACCCCAGACCTCCTCCCAGAGCCTTAGGCAGGTGGGGAAGGGGTGGGTTCTGGGCATCACCAAAATTTCTACAACCCTGCCACCCATGCGAGTGGATAAGGGTCGGGGCAGTCAGGGGACAGGGAGGGTCCTGGGGTGGGGGGTTCTCAGCAGGGGGCAGTCAGGGGACAAGAAGCAGGGGGGTTGGGTTTCTGAGGGGGGCAGTCAGGGGATGGGAAGTGGGAGGGAGAGGATGGGGGTGGGGCAGGGGCGGGGCTCCCCCCCCCCAGTGTCCTCTTTTTTTGATTGTGGAAATATGGTAGCCCTACTGTAGACTGTTGTTGTCCCACTAATTCCCCATGGTAGACTACGAACAGAGACGTAGTGAGGCAGAGTGGCCTCCCACGGACCCAGAGGGGGAGGAGCCCCTGCCACTAAACCACTACATAGAAATATTCACAAAAAGCGATGAGCCAACAAGCCTAAAAGAATCTCCAAAATAAATACACAAACACATCAGAGATTGTAATAATTCAGTTACTATTCCTTATGGATAAAAAAAAAATGTTTCAGACATGCTAGATCCATCAGCTTTACTTTTAAGACAAACATTAACAGTTCATTTTGAAATATGTTTTAATATTAAACAGGTCAGAATATTGAGAACATGCTTCTCAATTCTTTTTCACGTGGGATTTCTTTTTAAATATGCAATTTGTACTGAGTGTACATAATATAAAGAAATGCATTTAGAGACTTCTTTGTAGATGGAAAATGAGGATTATTATTAAAATGTACCATTATCATGTAGGCATCTAATTTAGGGCCAGATTCTGCCATCTTTATTCACAAGGAGTTGGAATTTACTTTTCAAGTAGACTTATTGAAATTAAGTATAAGCACAAATAAAAGCTTCTCTCCAAATATTTGTGCAAACCAAAAATAGCTGCAGTAATAATAATAGAAAACAGAAAAAATGGGATTGATAATGACCAGAACTGTGATTTTGATTTTACAAACATATTCACAAATACTTGTTTTGTCCAGCTCTATTTGCAAATGTTTAAGAGTGGATGGTGACACTACATAGCTGCTTAGGACATGATACAAAGAATACCTTATCCAACTGAAATTTCAGGTAGGCAGGAAACAACTATCCAGCTATCCTGGAATTTGGTCAAGGCATATAGGTTCAAACTGTCCTCTTGCAGAGAGTACCACAGGATTTTAAATAGCCATATTTGGTTGGCTCCATTTTAGGTCTCAAACTCCATTAGAGTTGAAGTTTAATGATTACAATCTTCTAGCCCCAACTCTAGAGCCACAAATGACTGTTCTGGAACTCTTCATGCTAAATATACACTGACAGCATGAACCATGACTCCTGGCTTATACATTTTCAGAACCCTGTAGTTTTGAATCTGTTATGGTCCATGATCTTTTTAAAAAATATGTAGTTTTTAAAAGCCCCAACCAGATTTTTGTTTGTGTATGCCATCAATTCTTTAAAGCTTCCATTTAATGAGAAGCTCTTTAAAAAGCATCCTAACTTATCAAATGCTCTCTCTTGCATTAACAATATTTTACAAAAAAGTCCATTTTTATTTAAATGTTTCAGGTTTGTCAAAAACCTAAACATTTGTTTGCTTTTGTCAAATTTCTGAAGGAAAAAATATAATTTGCCTAAAAACTCTAGTCTCGTACTTGCTAATGTGATGGCTTTCACCTCTAATGGGCATTTCAAATCCAGTTGAGAACTGTAATGACTGAATGCCATTAGTACAGTAGGCAAAAATTTTCAAAAAGCATTTGTCATAGAAAAATGACTTATAAATTCACAATTTCTCACAAAATGTTGCTGCAATATTTACTATTTTTAGACCAAAATTTTAACTCAACTGAAATGTTTTTTCCCTCCAAAATTAAAAAAAAAAAAAAAAAAAAATTCACCAGCCTAACTTTTGATTGGTGAATTTTATCACATGGGCTCATATAGTGTTATCCCACTTCTTTGAGTGTCAACATAAATATTGGGAGACTATGCAATCTGATCAGTTGACTTGCACCTCACAGAAGTTAGACTGCTTCTCTTCTTGTGATGAGGATAGGCCAGGATCCTGAATCAAACTTGGAAGAGAGAAAAAAATGGTTTTGGACTGGCTAGACCTTACACGTTGCAAGATTGACCATCTAGAATTAGGGTTAATTTGAATCTGATTTGTTTCAGTGACTGGATTATAATTGTATACATCTGGAGTTTACTGTGAACACCTGCATTTTTTTTTCTAAAAACTTCCCATTTTCTAGGTGTTTCTCTCTCCTTTCTTGGCTGCTAAAATCTCTCACATTACAGTGGCTTATATTCCTACATCCAGCCTTCCTTAGAACATGAGAGCTTCACCTTTGCAACACATTTCTGGCCTGCACTGGAAATCTAAGCACATACTAATTCCCCACCAACAAGCAAGTACTATAAATGGAACCAGAAGAATACGCATTTCCTATGCATACAGAAGAATACGCATTTCCTATGCATAGTAAACCTGTGTGATAGGACACATTAATTCCACATATCATAGATTTCAGTGGGGTGCAGATTTTTCCTACATTAAGTGAATCCTATACTTACATTTTCAAATCAAGGTAACTTCTGTGAGATGTATGATAACTAGACTTGGATAATTGCAGTCCCAAGTCATAAGAACACAGAGTGCCAAAAGTCTTATAATGGTAGAAAATTATAGGGCATGTTGGGGAATAGTCAACATGGTTTTTGTAAAGGGAAATCATGCCTCACTGATCTACTAGAATTCTTTGAGGGGGTCAATAAGCACATGGACAAGGGGGATCCAGTGGACATAGTGTATTTAGATTTTTCAGAAAGTCTTTGACAAGGTCCCTCACCAAAGGCTCTTAAGCGAAGTTAAGCAGTCATGGGATAAGAGGGAAGGTTCTCTCATGGATTGGTAACTGGTTAAAAGGTAGGAAACAAAGGGTAGGAATAAATGGTCAGTTTTCAAAATGGAAAGAGGTAAATAGTAGTGTCCCCAAGCGGTCTGTACTGAGCCCAGTCCTATTTAACACGTTCATAAACGATCTTGAAAAAGGGGTAAACAGTGAGGTGGCAAAATTTGCAGATGATACAAAACTACTCAAGATAGTTAAGTCCCAGGCAGCCTGTGAAGAGTTACAAAGGAATCTCTCAAAACTGGATGACTGGGCAACAAAATGGCAGATGAAATTCAATGTTGATAAATGCAAAGTAATATATATTGGAAAACATAATCTCAACTATACATATAAAATAATGGGAGTCTAAATTAGCTGTTACAACTCAAAAAAGAGATCTTGGAGTCATTCTGGATAGTTCTCTGAAAACATCCACTAGATGTGCAGCAGTGGTCAAAAAAGTGAACAAAATGTTGGGAATCAATAAGAAAGGGATAGATAATAAGACAGAAAATATCATATTGCCTCTGTATAAATCCATGGTACGCCCACATCTTGAATATTGCATGCAGATGTGGTCGCCCCATCTCAAAACAGATATATTGGAATTGAAAAAGGTTAATAAAAGGGCCACAAAATTATTAGGGGTATGGAATGGCTGCCGTATAAGAAGAGATTAAAAAGACTGGGACTTTTCAGCTTGGAAAAGAGATGGCTAAGGGGAGATATGATAGAGGTCTATACAATCATGACTGGTGTGGAGAAAGTAAATAAGAAAGTGTTGTTTATCCCTTCTCATGACACAAGAACTAGAGGTCACCAAATGAAATGAATAGGCAGCAGGTTTAAAACAAACAAAAGGAAGTATTTTGTCACACAATGCACAGTCAACCTATGGAACTCCTTGCCAGAGGATGTTGTGAAGGCCAAGACTATAACAGTGTTCAAAAAAGGATCTAGATAAATTCAGAGAGGATAAGTCCATCAGTGGCTATTAGCCAGGATGGGCAGGGATGGTGTCCCTAGCTTCTGTTTGCCAGAAGCTGGGAATGGGCTACAGGGGATGGATCACTTGGTGACTGATTACCTGTTCTGTTCATTCCCTCTGGGGCACCTGGCATTGGCCACTGTCGGCAGACAGGATACTGGGCTAGATGGACCTTTGGTCTGACCCAGTATGTCCGTTCTTATGTTCTAGCTAGAAGTTATTTATTTGTATTATGGTGGTGCCTAGCAGCCCCAGCCAAAATCAGGGCTTCTTTGTGCTGGGTTGGACTGTCACTGTTCCAAAGAGTCCCTGTCCCAAGAGCTTACCAGCAAGAGACACAAAGAATGGGAGGGAAAACACAGGCATTGAGAGATAAAGTGACTTGTCCAAGGTCACACAGCAAGTCATCAGTAGAGCTCGGAATAGAACCCAGGTCTTCTGAATTCCACTCCAGTGCCCTACCCACTTCAGCAGGTTGCAGAAGTAGTGAATTTCTGATGCTATTTGTGATGAGTTATGGCCTATAAGAAAGCTCCTAACCCTTAAGGAGGTCACCTGGTAAGCAGACTGTGTTCTAAATATATACTTACACATTTTGAAGCAAAAAACCCACACCCACAAAGCGCTGAAACCTCAATTTTAGGCAAGAATACGCTCTACCAGAAACCAGAGCTCAGTCTTTGCAGGCACTCCCTTCATTTGAAATGGAGGACTGTAGTACAGAAAGACATTCCTACTGAAAGACTGAATCTTGATTTGAAGGGAATTTCACACACACAAAAAGGTGGCATTTCTTCAGCTACCTGAAATTAAGCTGAAAATATGTTCTTGAGCTTTAGTACTCTGAGTTTGGATGGCAAAAGAAATTGAGTGGATTTCATGTTCAACTTAATATTTGCTATAAGTAGTAGTTAGGTTAGAGGTAGCTGGTTAATGCACTATTTTATTAACAGTGATAAAACTGGTTGCTGATGATTGGAATGTCAGCATTAATAGTTCATTAGGACTTTAAATCTTGCCTCCCCTTAAAATGTGGTTCTGAGGAAAGACTCTGTACAAATGGTGCAGGGGGTTCCATTAGGGTTACCATAATCCAGCAAGCAAAAAAGAGGACGGGAGGAGCCCCGCCCCGTCCTGCCCTAGCCCCGCCCCTCCCACTTCCCCCCCCTCAGAACCCCCAACCCTCCCCCCGGTCCCCTGACTGCCCCCTCCTGGGACCCCTGCCCCTAACTGCCCCCCAGGACTCCACCCCCTACCTAAGCCTCCCTGCCTCTTGTCCCCTGACTGCCCCCTCCTGAGACCCTCCCCCAATCCTAACTGGCCCCCTAGGATTCTACCCCCTACCTGTGCCCTGACTGCCCCAACCCTTATCCACACCCCCACCCCCAGACAGACCCCTGGGACTCCCACGCCCCATCCAACCACTCCCCACCCCGACAGCCCCCCCCAGAACTCCCGACCCATCTAAACCCCTCTGCTCCCTATCCCCTGACTGCTCCGATCCCTCTCCCCACTCCTGCCCCCTGACAGCCCCCCCCAGAACTCCCAACCCCCCCCCCTTGTCCCCTGACTGCCCCCTCCTGGGACCCCTGCTCCTAACTGCCCTCCAGAACCCCACCCCCTACCTAAGCCTCCCTGTTCCTTGTCCCCTGACTGCCCCCTCCTAAGACCCCCCCCCAAATGCCCCCCAGGACCCTACCCCCTGTCTGTACCCTGACTGCCCAAAACCTTATCCACATCCCCCTGAACTCCCGACCCCCCCCGTCTCTTGACTGCCCCATCCAAAACCTCCCTGCCCCTTCTCCGACTCCCTGGCCCCCTTGTTGTTGGCCTTCGCCTAATGTCTTGGTGAACTTGCTCAGGAACTGCATGAGCCGTTCGTCGGACGCTGGGCAGCAGTGGGGGAGGAGCTCCAGACTGCCGGAGCCGATCTGCGATGCAGGGAGGGAGGGAGGGAGTGATTTCTGCTGCGGGGGGGAGGAGGAGCAGCCCTCTCTGGCTGAGTGTCGGAGCCCCATGTAAGTGACACCGTCCGGCCGGCAGCACTGTTAGCCGCGCGTGCTCTGCATGGGGGGGAAGTCCAGACATTTACAAATTCCCCCCGGACGCTATTCCGGGAATCCGGACGAATGGTAACCCTAGTTCCATGTTTATTGTGTCTCAGGGAGTCCTTATCAAGCATGCTCAGTTTACAAGTAAAGTAACATGGGGAGGTTTCTGATTGCCAGCCCTGAAATTCCAAATGCAAGCAGGGATCTGACAGTCATACAACTCAATTGATAAGCAAGCCAAAATAGAATAGAATCCGGCACCCTGCTCCAGAGTTGCCTTGGGTATTCAGGGATAAACAGAAGAGGGAAGCAGTAAAAACGTCCATCATTTACTGAAGTAACAATTTGAGTGTGCAACCAATAAATAGGACTTTTTATTGAGATGTCACAGACATACCAAAGGACAATGTTAATGTCTGACTTATTAATTGGGCCAAGCCTGGTTCCCCTTTCATTTCTCTATCTATTCAGAGGATTTCATACTGCTGCCCATACATTTACATCAGTTTTATACTGGTCTAACGTCAATGGAGTTATTTCTAATTTGCAATGATGAAAGTCAAGGGAGAGACAGGCCTGCAAAGTCAATGGGAGTTTGCCTGGGTCAGAACTGAGTGAAAACTGAAGGATCTCAGGATTTAGACCTGTGTGCATTTTAATACCATTTCAAAAGTCATTTTTATTTAAATGGATTTCAATATTTGCACATCTGCAAGGCACGAAAGGGTCTGAAAAGGCAAAGCAATGCACAACCAAGAGTGCTCAGACTCATTTCTGAATGAGTAAATACAAATATCATGAAAGCTAGATAAAGGCAGTCAAGCCAACATGCTCATATGCCTGTCAGCAAAGTAGTTATGTATCCTTGGCCTAAGGTGATGAAGCTATAACCTCCAAGCAAAGCATAGTGTAACCATATTGTATTTCAACACAACAGAATCCTTGAACTTAAGCTGAACCCTGTTTAGGAGCTTTCTGCTGAGAAAAGAAACTGCATTTGCATCGATTCTCCTAGCAGCCGTTCTCTTCAGAGCAATAGATTGTGCATTCTTGACATTAAGGCGAGAGAGCTGACTTTTCTCCTTGTACTGTATTTACATAAAGGGTACTTGTAAATTTCCAGGACTACACATGTATTCTTGATCATTTTGCTTTCAAGATATGTGATTAAAAAAAACAGCAAATTATCTATTCACTTCTGTATATATTCCACTAGGCACTTATATGTTGGAATATAATATTTCTGATGTATTGTCTTATTTATTCTAATAGTGGTAAGTGGTGTTGGGATCCTTCCTACAAGAAACCAAGGGACTGTAATAGTTTTGGGTTTTGACCTGTACTCTTTTCAGCAAAAATGTAAATGGTCCAATTAATCTATTCTGAATTCATGGGGAAAATCGTAAAGAACAGGGCCATCTAGGCCTGTGAAATACCCACTGGTTTGGATTTGTAGGTGTTCCAGCAAAAGCCCCATACACTGTTACTTTTTGCCTGGTTTAGAGATCTGCTGCTTTGCTGTGTATTTTGGGAAACTTAGTTGCACCTAGTATCAGAGGGGTAGCCGTGTTTGTTGCTTTTTACAGATCCAGACTGAGTCCTGTGGCACCTTTAAGACTAACAGATGTATTGGAGCATAAGCTTTCATGGGTGAATACCCACTGCGGCTGACAAAGTGGGTATTCACCCACGAAAGCTTATGTTCCAATACATCTGTTAGTCTTAAAGGTGCCACAGGACTCTCTGTTGCTTTTTAGTTGCACCTAGTTTCTGCCTGACCTTTCCATGAAGGCCAAGCTATTTAATTAAGATTTCCTATGGCACTCATCACTGTATATGAGCACCTCACAAATATTAATGGATTTAGCATTTCACATATCTGTAAGGTAGGGAAGCATATTATTCTTATGTTACAGGTGGGGAAAATGAGGCAGATATTAAGTGACTTGCCCAAGGTCACACAGGAAGTCTGTCAGAGGTGGGGAAAACCCTCACATCTTGACTGAGAGCCTTAATCAAAGCCACATTTTGTTACATAGCTCTTTCCTGGCTTAGTGAGAACCCAACTTTCCCCTCTCAAGATATTGATGAGGCACTCTACATATTCTATACTTCCCTGATACCATGCTGTGTTATATATGGCAATTGGGCAGAGCAGGGTCAGATTCCACTTCTGGGAAGGAGGAGAAGTTACAAGTGTGTTTAAACTGCAAGTGGCCATCCTGGGGAAGTTGATGTGTCTGTTTCCTCACAGCAGTTCCAAAGTCCAGGTGAGCTACAGAGCATCCCTTGCGTAGAGAACTGCAGTCGCTTCACATATACTCAACCAACACAGAATCATAGGACTGGAAGGGAGCTCAAGAGGTCATCTAGTCCAATCCCCTGCATTCATGGCAGGACTAAGTATTATCTAGACCATCCCTGGTGTTTGTCTAACCTGCTCTTAAATATCTCCAATGATGGAGATTCCACACCCTCCCTAGGCAATTTATCCCAGTTCTTAACCACCCTGACAGTTAGGAAGTTTTTCCTAATGTCCAACACAAACCTCCTTTGCTGCAATTTAACCCCATTGCTTCTTGTCCTATCCTCAGAGGTTAAGAACACAAGGAGAGAGGAGAATTGTTAACAGTGTTTTATGTGCTTGAAAACTGTTATGTCCCTTCTCCATATTGTCATGTTTCCAATTCAGGTAAGGTGGCCCTAGAAATTTCAGCTTCACATTCTTTTGTCTCATACAAATGGCTCATGGAACAAAATTTTAACATGAACTAATGTTAATATGTTGCATTTGTGTGGAATGACTTCAGCTGAAAGAAGCCTCAAGCACTTCACATATACAACAAAGATTTGTGTTCACCAGAGCCTCGCCAGAATCATTCAACCACCATGTACAAGCTCAAGGAAATCCTCTCTGAAAACCAGCTACCTCTCCAGCTTTTCTATTCAAAGAGAACTGCTAGATACCTCTCCATCAGCCCTGGCAAGCAAAATTCAGATACTCTTCTACTAGTAGCACAGGAAATTAAGAGCATCTCACACATTACTCCAATCCTTGGTGTAATTTAAAAGTCTCTCTGGGGCCACCTGACATTCTACTTTGGTCTCCCCCTCTTGTAAACCATGTAATGCTCACCCACAAAATTAAAAACATACCGCTTTTTGATCTCTACTGTCCACAGTGGAAAACTCATTTAGTGCTACTATGCCCCATGGCTCCATCTTTAGCTCAGGTCTGTTACTTATTTCCTGCAGTGCTCTGACAGAATTAGCCAGTAAAATTACCTTTTTTGGCAAATGATTCCACCTTTACATCGCTTATTCTCATTAAACTGCTGATTTGAAAAATTCTGGCCAAATGATAGGAGTCCTTGCTCCCTAAAGCTACTTGCTCTAAATCTGCTCCTTTAATAAGCTGGTAAAGCATTCACTTGATACAACCAACTTGTGATTCATGGGCTTTATCAACTGTAACTCTCACAGGTGAACAAATGGATTTCTCTTGTTATGTAGGAATCCACTACCATGTAACAACATCGTAATTGTCATACCAACCCTCCCATTGGTCCATCAAAGGGTCCAGTAGCATTCCAGCAGGGGCCAACATTTGATGTTTCAGAGAATGGTGAATCCCCTCATAGAACCTCAAAACCAACTATCCAAATATGGATATATGGAAGGTGCAAATTCCCTTCCTACTCCCTGCAAGCAAGTAGTTGGAAGCATGAGGTTTGATAAGTGCTATCTTAGCATAGCTGACTACAGCATGTAGCTATTGGGTCATAGCATTTTTCAACCACGTTCACAATCCAGCTATGCCATTTGCATGCTTTGCAAAGGACTAATGCCAGTAGACACCTCAAAGGGGACATGAAGGAGACTTGATTTTGCTGAATTAAGTTGAGGCATTTTTAGGTATAGACTATAAAACTGAAGAAGAGGATGAGATGCATAAGAGTAACTGTAGGAACATGAACATACAAGTCTTCTAATAAATTCTAGCAGAATTGTGGGAAGGCAAAAATCAACCATTGAACTCTCAGCTATTCTTCCCCATGTTCAACAGAATCCTGTGTCTTCCCAGAGCCTTTGGGCTCAGGAATAATCTAAGACTTGCACAGCTCTTCTTTGGATTTAACAGTGGTGAGACAAATGTGATTTTGCTTTTTAGTAATTGACTTTCCATCTCAGGTCAGTGACCTAACATCAGTCAGGCTCAATGGTTAACTAGAAGTGACATAATTTTCAAAATGTACCCTGCAGCACAGTGAAAAATGATGTAGTTAAATAAAAGCAAACAGTGGGCTAGGTAATTGTGAGCTGAATGTATTTTGTTACAAATTGACTGAATCCAGGGATCCTGTTAAGTGCAGCTTCTGAACACAACATATACAGGGAAAGCATTGTTGTCACCCATTAAGTACTGTTCACCAGATTATCTATTTCAGCTCATCTGTGCTCAGCACAGGAGAAGGGGAGAAGAAAGGAGCTGAAGCCATCTTGGGTATGTCTACACTGCACAGTAAGCCTGGGCTCTGACTCAGGATTGAGCCCAAGCCTCCCTTCCATCCCACACAAATCAGTCTGACTCAGGACAGCAAGCACTCAGGCCCTGGGTCCTAGGAGCCTGCAAAGCCTGAATCCTGCTGAGACTTGGGTCCAAGCCCTGTCATTTTGCAGGGTTGATGCAGGTAAAGCCACAGACCCATGCCAGAGTCTGTGTAGAGCCATTTGGATGTGTTGGCAAAGGCTGAGACACATGGCTGCAGCAACTGTAAACCCAGTGTGGATTCCCAAGCATGGTTTGGAAATACCAAGCCCACAATCCAGGGTCCCACAGACTTGGGTTTACAATGCAATGTAGACATACTCTGTGTCCTCTCCTCCTGTCCCCAGGCCTCTAAGAGCTTGAACTGGTCCCTGGCATGAAATAGATCAGCTTCAGGGCAGTATTCCCAGCTGCTGGAAAAGCAGGCAAAAGGTGACTGCCAAGTTATAAAGAAGTCATGGCCATACTCCTCTCCTTTATGCACCCTCCTCTGTGAGTGTGTGTGTGTGTGGGGGGGGGGAGTGGTAGAAGGGCTGCTACCTTGGCCTTACACCCCTGCAGGATTTATCTCCACAGGAAGAATCTTCCACTGGCTTGTTAAACTGACTTGAAGGTTGCCTAGTGCTCCCAGAACCTTGCAAATCAGTCTTAGCAGACCAGAGAATTTGGCCAATTTAATACATGGTTATATTTATTTACTAAGCAAATCAGGTACTGCTTTGCTCAGTAGACCCCTCTGTATGTTTTTCCTAGGGAACAGAAAATGAAACATACATCTAATATTTTCTATAAATCAGCCACATAAAATTGAGCCATATTTGATATCAGAGGTAAATCTGGCATAACTCCATTAACTTCCAGGGAGACCCTCCAGATTTATTCCAGTGAGAGTTAATCAAGCACAACTAACCCTTATTCTCAGCTCAGACAGTATTTAGGGCAAAAAGAAAACAAAGTTAGTTTCCTTATTTTACTTGCATTAACAATATATATTAAAAGATTTTCAGTTTCATTCTTTTTTTTTTCCTAGTTGGTATAAATTTTCCATTTGGATAATTTTTTCCATTTGGACTGATTTTTGCACATAATATAGAGAATAATTCAGAGTTGTTCAAGATCACAGCATTTTATAGCAATATAAAGTTAAGTCTTATCCTATCATCCAATATCGCTTTGTCCTTCTCAAAGTTACTCGTTAAGTGCTGATGAGCAAATTGTACAAAACAATATAAAAAAGTTAAATCTTGGGGGGACATGCTGGTTAATCCTAGGACAAAATTCACCCAGATGAGGGGCTTTTATGAAGTTCTAATACAATAGTAATAAACTAATAGTTTCATTTTGATTAATAGCATATTAGATGTATTCTTATAGATCTATACCATGGAATCTTGATATAAAGACCTACCAAGTTACAATAAACGTATAGCAATCAACTTATATAATGTAAAGCTACTGTAATAATGGGATGTAAATGATCAGTTAGAAATGCGATTCTCATGTCATTGTGAAACATTTCCATTAAAAATGAATGTTGTCTCTTGTTTGGACTCATATCTCCACAATGTCTTTTCCCCTCACCCACAACCTCTCTCTCTCCATGACCCCCTTTAGTTGGTTTCTGCTTTGATGATATTGTTATGCCTTTGGAATGGTTTTCAGTGGGCCTCACACTTTCTGCTAGGTCAGTTACTGTCTTCGAGTAAGGCACACCATCCTCATGTCAGAGGTGTTGCAGAATGCATTGTGCATTTTGGAGGCTACAGAGACATGGAAGCTAAAGACAATAGCTAGGTCCCACTGGAAACTGCCTAACTAGCTAGACTCTATGATAAGAAAAACTCCGTATCCCTCAGGGAGGGGTAAAAGTCTGAACTGATCAAAATCAAGATAAGGATTGTGGTTTGAGCTGAGCTTCAGGTTTCTTCTGAATCACTTCAACCATCCCCATTTCATGCAACTTTAGATATTTCTTAAGCTATTCTTTAAGAGCAGATATATGCATGTTGACTCACCTAGATGATCTTAGAATTGAATATCTAGATTTCATTTTAACTTGGATTTTATCATCTTTTAGTTTTTAATGCTTTCCTCCTTGCTTTGGGAATCATCTTGTAAAAATATACTATCATTAAAATGGTTAGGCAACTACAATCCACAAGCAAAATATAATTTTTTGTAACTGGTTACTACTGTAATCAGATGGAGTGGTTCTGATCTCAGTTACACTAGGAAAAGTCTGGAGTAGCTCCCCTGAAGTCAATGACATTATTCCAGAATTACCCCAGCGTATAAAAGATCAGAATCTGCCCTGTACAACACTTATGTGCAGTTCCAATCACACTTCTTATTCAGTCAAAACTCCATTGGCTAGGGAGGAGAGCAGGGTGATGTCTTTTTGGCAAACAGTAAATTAGTTGAGAAACGCATTTTGGGTGGCACTGAAATGATTAATGAATTCACCAAATAGTCCGCCTCCCCCTCCAAACACACACACACACACACACTTAACAATTCATTTTGACCACTTCAAAACAAAAAATAGTTAGATTTTTCATTTTGAAACATTTTGTTTAGACATTTATAAAAAGATGAGAAAACGTCCAAAACCAAAATGAAATAAACAAACAAAAAAAGAAAATATTTCATTCTGAATCAAAAATGCCCAGAAGACTAAATGAAATCAAATAAAAATGTATTAGTTTCATCTGGGGTTTTTCATGTTGTTTTGGGTGCTTTTTTTTGATCCAAGCAAAAAATTCATTTTTTTTTTTGTTTCAGCAAGAAAAATTCTAATTTCAGTTTTAGTAGAAACTATAGAATGTTTTCAGATTTTTCAGTTCAGTCAAAAAATCTATTTGCTTGGTTCTACTAGGGAACGAGCAAGAAGTGCTGACCAGAGTACCTGGAGAACACTATCCATTTTTTTTTCCAGATGAAATCTGTTACAGTCATTTATTTGTTATGGTTCAAGGACTTTTCTAGAAGATTTTACTTGTCACAGTAGTTACTATTTGGGTACTAGCCATAGAAGCATTTAAAGGGTTGCATCTTGGCTACACTGTGATTCACTTTTAGCCTCCTAGGATTTAAAAATCACTAATGAAAGTATCTGGTTCTAGCATCCATCCTTCCCTACCTAGAAGCCATGCTGTACACAGGGTCAATAACAATTCAAATTAAAGGAGTTATGTCCACCTAGTACTAACTTTGGTTTATAAGGTAAAATCCAGGTTTTAGTAAAGTCAATGCAAAACTCCCATTGACCTCAGTGTAGCCAAGGTTTCATTCATAGTGTTTTAATGCCAGTGCACTTCCTTGCCAGTGATTAAGGGTCCAATTTAAAGGAGGAGTGCTGAGCACAGGCAGCTACCATTCACTTCAACGGCATGGGTGCTCAGGCTTAACATTTTTAGCAGTCCTTGTAAAGCTCGTTGAGATCTACTGATTAAAACTCCTCATCGGAGCTAGTATTATTTTAGTTAACAGTTTGTTTGATACTAAAGACACAATGAGAAGCTAAGAGAATACACTCTTCCTACACATACAGATCTAAATAAAATAAAAGCTAGGAATACATTTAAAACTAGTAGGGTTTGAAATTGAAAGGCAAGAATCAACAGCCACAAATCTGACTATCATCTTTGTGTGTACTCTGCCTTTTCCCTTCGGCCTGTGAAAGGAGTCTTTTACCATGTGGGATCTTTTGCTAGCACAAGAAGTCATTTATTTGGAGTATTAAAATGCCAGCCACTTGTGACTATACAGCACTGATCATTTAAACCCAAGATGATTCCTCTAAGGAATGATGCGTGGCACATGGATGCTAATTTGTCCCTAGTGGTGCATTATTGTTAGCTTTTGTTTGGATTTGCTAGAGCATCCTAGGGTAGCTTGGCAGAGTGGGGTCCCATGACAGATATCTCTGTGATAAGTGAGTACCACTGACAAGTGGAATCAAACTATGCCCCATGAGAGCTACTTGGCTTTGTTCCCTACTGTTGCTAGGCTTGGAAAATATACCAGTCTTGAAAAGAGGAGAGAGAGAGAGAGGGGAGGAGAAAAAAGCTAAACACAGGCCAAAAACTCCCCATACTACATGAGAAAATGCATTGAAAACTGAAATATAACTTGTGAAATCCACTAACACATGTAAACCATGGAGATTAACTCTTTTGATCAGCAATTTTCTTTGTAGGCAATAATCAGCACTAAAACCTCTTCAGGTGAATTAGAAACTGAATTTTGATTCACTGTTTACTCATCCTTTTTGTATTCATTTTTTCAAACATTCATATGAGCAACATTTTGATTATACAGATACTAATTAAACTGACTTGCATGGGAAATTAATTTTGGGCTCATCACTGAAATTCATTGCATGATGAAAGTAAATTCATTTGGGATGGAAGCAGTAGACTCCTTTCTAAATGGCCCAAAAATTCCATAGATCTGCCATCTTAGCTCTTCCTTGTGAGAAAAACTGCTCCTACTCTCTCCACCAGAGTGTCATAAGCTTATACAATTGATCCTGCCCTTCCCCTCTTTATTAGCCATACTCATCCAATCAGGGAACAGAAACCTTACAATGCCAAGATGCCATGGTAATTAAACTGTCTGGCTCAAGAACATGAGTACCAACCTCAGGGTAGACTGTTACAATCCAGGGCACAACCCCCGAACTGATTGTGAGTTCTATACTTAGATTTCATCAATCAAGCACCAAGTGTGAACTCCTCAAACACTGTAACAGCTTAACCTTGGAGTCACAGACTCATCTCTTGGGTACTCCAGTCTATTTTGCCACCTAGGCAAGCTTGTCTTTGTTATATATGTGATATTGGGGGAAAGGGCCCATCAATATTCAGGTTACTCCCAGTCCCGAAGGACAAATCACTTACCCCAGCTCAATTGCACATTAGCTCTCATGCCAAAGATAAAGGCTGTAGTCAATCCTATAATAAACTATCTAAAGATTTATTAACTAAGAAAAATAAATGAGATTTTTATTTCAAGGTTAAAGCAGGTAAATACACACATACAAATGAGTTGCCTTTTGTAGACCTAACACTATAATAGAAGCCGCTGTAATATGCAAGTTCTATATGTCCTTGAAGGCCATGATCCCAGGCCAAGTACTGGGGATCTTTTGCTTGAGCTAAGTAATCCTTGTCCCTCAGAGTCCAAGCAGCATAAAGAGACAGTTTCTTTTGCTGGGGTTTTTTATTCCCTTCTCCCAGAGTTCAAGCTGATGGGAGGAGTCCACATGCATGTCTCCCATTCATGGATGTCTTTTGTCCTCTGACATTTCACAATGGTTCATTCGGTTTTAATGGGCCTTGTTGGTGGGCAGGACCAAACACCTTATGTAGGAAGCCAGCATTTTACATTAATTAATACTCCTTTCCTGTTTCATGGCTTACATAGTTACAGAGGATTACAATGCAAACATTTAATATAACCTGATAACATGTGGTACAGATGTTATAAGTGAGATTAATATATGTAGCATCCTACAAGCATTTCATAAAGTCTAAACACATTCTTATAGACTTAAAATCTATTTTAACAATGTTAACACACAGGTGAGACACACTGGTTTCCAGCTGTGTATTTTTCAGTGTTCAGCTGAGGCCTAGGGGCCCTGGCATGAGCTGGCACCTCGTCTGCCAGCATCACAGTTATAACAAATAGCACAGACTGAAGTTGCATCACTTGAAGCATTTGTCGAGCAATTCTGAATAACAAATTAGCAAAAATCAAAATTCTATTTGCAAACAAACCATTAGCAGAGGAAAAGAGTGAAATTCATGCACTTGTTTGCTACAGATAGTTTTCCCAGCATGATGTAGGGTTACTGGCCTAGTGGATAGGGGGAAGTTATAGACGTGATATATCTTGATTTTAGTAAGATTTTTGACACAGCCCACATGAAATTCTCCTAATGAAACTAGGGAAATGTGGTCTAGATAAGATGAAATTACTGTGAGGTGGGTATACAACTGTTTTAAAGGCCATACTCAAAGAGTAGTTATCAACAGTTTGCAGTCAAATGGTGGGGATGTATCTAGTGGGGTCCTGCAGTGGTCTGTCCAGAGTCTGCTACTATTCATTATTTTTATGAATGCCTTGGATAATGGAGAAGAGTGTATGCTTACACTTGAGAGCAGGATTAGAATTCAGTGTATGCAAGCACTTTAGAGCAGGATTAGAATTCAGAATAACCTTGACAAATTGGAGAATTGCTCTGAAATCAATAAGATGGAATTCAATAAAAATCAAAGGCACAACTACAACTGGCTATAATATATGGAGATATACCTATCTCATAGAGCTGGGAGGGACCCCGAAAGGTCATTGAGTCAAGCACCCTGCCTTCAGTAGCAGGACCAAGTACTGATTTTACCCCAGATCCCTAAGTGGCCCTCTCAAGGATTGAGCTCACAACCCTGGGTTTAGCAGGCCAATGCTCAAACCACTGAGCTATCCCTCCCCCTAAAGGTAGGTAGTAGGCTGAAGAGGCTCTGGGGATTATAGTGGATCACAAAATGAATATATGAGTCAACAGTGTGATGCGTTTGTGAAAAAAGGATAATACTGTTCTGGGGTGCATTAACAGAAGTGTTGTATGTAAGACAAGGGAAGTAATTGTCCTGTTCTACTCTGCACTGTTGAGGCCTCAGCTGCAGTACTGTATCTAACTCTGGGCACCAGACTTTAGGAAAGATGTAGCCAAGCTGGAGAGAGTCCAGGGGAGTGCAACAAAAATAATTAAAGGTTTAGAAAACCTGACCTATGAGGAAAGTTTAAAATAACTGGGCATGTTGAGTCTTTAGAAAAGAAGACTGAGGGGGAACCTGATGACAGTCTTCAAATATGTTAAGGGCTGTTATAAAAAAAGACAATGATCAATTGTTGTCCATGTCCCCTGAAGGTAGGATAAGTAGTAATGGGCTCAACCTTCAGCAAGAGAAATTCAGGTTTGACATTAGGGAAAAGATAAAAACAGCCTCCCTCCCCCTCCAAAAAAACACCCCTAAGGGTATTTAAGCTCTGAAACAGGCTTTCAAGGGAGACTGTGGAATCCCCATGACTGGAGGGACCAACAGATCTGGTGCTAATTGAAAGTTCTTGTGATCTGTAATGACCTGAACCAGGCCCCTTCCAGGAAGCTTCAAAAGCTGCCTTGATTGCGAACAGTTCTTTATCCCAGATGTCATAGTTTCTCTCTGCCAGCATTAATTTATGGGATTAAAAGGTGCACAGGTGAAGTTGGTTATTATGGGCACCTGTTTGCTGAGATAATACTGCTCCAATGGCAAAAAGTTTGATGCATCAGTTTAGATGGAGGAGGATGGGCACCAAAATGACTGCCTTTTTCAGTCTATCAAAGGTGCATTGGGAATTTGAGGACCAGATTAATCTGACTCTATTCCAAGAGTGCCATCCAATGGGCTATCAATCTGGAAAACCCCTTGATTACATGCCAGTAAAAACTGGTGAAACCCAGGAATCTTTGTACTCCTCATGCATCCTTTGGAGCAGCCCAGTCAGAGATGGGAGTTACCTTGCACAGGTCCATAGTTAATCCTTCAGGGACACAATGTAGCCAAGGAACTCAATTGTGTTCTGATCAAATTTGCACTTTGAGTTTCACATGGAAGTGGTTCTGGTGGAACCTATCCAAGACATGGTGCACATTTTAGTCATGAAGAGCCTGGATCTTGGAAAAAAGATGAAGCTATCATCAAGATGTATAACAAATTGATCCAGCATGTCCCTAAAGATATCATTAATAAAGTGTTGGAATGTTGCCAGAGCTTAGTACAGTCCAGAAGGCATGACCAGGTACTCCAAGCGCCCTTACTGGGTGCAGAATGCAATCTTTCACTCCTCCCCTTCCCAAATCTGGACTAGGTTATGATAGGGAGAACCAATTCTGGACAGTAACCTTGTTCAACAGTCGGCAATCCACACAAGCACACAGGGAGCCATCTTTCTTAGTTACAAAGAGGATTGGGCCCCCCACTGGGGATGTGACAGACTGAATGAACCCCTTTTCTAGGTTCTTTTGGAATGCCTGCAACTGAGGTTCTGAGAAGAAATAGATATGCCCTAAGGGAGTCTTGACTCTGGGCTGAAGGTCAGTGGGACAGCCAGAGTCACGAGGAAGTGGCAAACTGTCAGCTTTATTCTTATCAAAAACAATAAAGTGTTGGTACTTTGCTGGTATAGTTGAGGCTGCTAGGGAGATTATATGAGCTAACTGGCATCCCTCTCCCCTTGAACTGACCCCCTCTGCCCTGAATCCCTGAGGATGGAGTGCTTGCAGAGAATTTTTGACCCAAAACTAGGAGACTAGACTGTTAACAGCATGGCAAATTAAAATGCACCATACATGCTCCTCACAGGATGTGTGGATCATAAATGGTGAGCCAGGTGATGGTGAAAATAACTGGGAAACAGGGGGCAAGGATCAAACCAAATTGGAGGATCTCATGATAGCTCTGAAATGTGGTAACTTCCAAGGATGCAGTCTCTCTCACATGACCGGGTCCCAATAAGAGGCGGAGTCCATCAATAGACTATTAAGTCAGGGAAAGCCTTGCACTGAACTAGAATCTTTTGTGCTTGAGTGAACTCCAAATCCATAAAATTACTGGAGGTGCTGGAGTCCACTAGTGCTTCCAGGCTGGCCTCTGATATGGTGGAGTGTCAGAGGTGAAGTGGAAGCTGAAGGTGCATTGGGCACTGGTTGATGTTGCCAGAATAGCAGTGGACAAACGTGGGAGCTGCAGGTGAGAGCAAGGGATGGAATGTCAGCCCAGCCTGGACCCCTCTATTGGGGCATTTCCTGACTAAGAGGTGGATCAGGCATTTGCATTGCAGCTCAAGGCAAAATGTCCAGGTCTTCCACAGTACAGAGATACATCTGACACTGGTTCTTCATGTTGGAGAAGTGGGACTGAGCAGTGCTGAGCTGCATCAGTTCAGGATGTAGAGTGGGTGTAGGAGGTTGCTGGACCAATGCAATGAAGACAGACATGGGTCAGGAAGCCATCCTCCTTTCTTGATAGCATTCCAATGGGCAGATTGGTATCTCGAGACTTAAGTTGATTAGGATGTCCAGGCAAATTGGGCGTTTGGCCTGTGCCAGATCATCGCTTAAGCTGAGCCAGAAGAGATAGTGCTGCATGCCATTCAATGTCTACCACCAGGCACCAAAATTCAGCAACATAGTTATTGACCAGCTGGTGTCCCTGCCTCAGTACCTGGAGCATGGCTTCTGTTGTGTGTGTATGAATTGGGATAGTTAAATATCACTGCCATGGCTTGGAGAAGTTCTCCAACTGGCTTGGGGGTAGGGGGAGGGACTAGATCTGTCTAGAGTGGACATGTCCAGGCCAACATCTCCCAAGTCAGCAGGCTGATATTTCACACCCTGGGATACATCTGCAGTCATGTGATGGGGGTGTACTCTCCACAATGGCTCTGAGAAGACTAGGGTAGGTCACACGGGCCCAATAGGCCAGTTAGGCTGCAAGCTGGGGAAATTAAGGGTTGGAGGAAAGCCCTAATTCAGAGGAAGCTCACTTGAGCAGAGTTGGGCTAGGCTGGTATAAATCCAGAAAGCTGGCAGCAGCAAGGGTTGCTGGGAGGAAGTTTGCAGTCACCCTCTGTTTAGCAGAGAGGGAAGGAGGGAACCCAGGAGGCCTGGCCCAGAGAGACGGACATACCCTGAAGAGAGCAGGGTGGAGAAGAGAGTCTGTGGGACATATGGTAGTGTTGTCCTGGATTGAGGGGTGTTTATACCCCAGAATGTGATCAAGCTAATTGCAACCATATTATGTGTATTCAGCCACCATGAATAAATAAAATAGAACACCACATAGTTAAGGGTTAATTGGAAAGTAGGCTTTTAGAGGCAAGGTCAAAACTAGCTGGCAGTTTCTAGTAATAAGAATGGGAGGAGGCGAAAGAAAAGTAAACAACTGAGACTGTAAACCTTGGTGGATGGAAGACCTTGAATGTAGATGCCTTTGATATTAGAAGTTTATTGAAAATTAGGAAAAGTGATGATTTTGGAGGGGTCATTATGACCTATGTGTTTTGTAGAAGTTAGTTATAAAAGATTAGTTAATATAGTGTACTTTGGCACAGTCCTCTGAAGCCATCTTGAGAAATGCTTTTCGTGATGCCTTTTCTCCCCAGTGGGTGAGCAACTGGCCACTGCAAACCCGCTGTTAATTACTCAGTACTGTTCCAGAGTTTAGGTAAATATCTGGGATATTCTAAACCCATTGCTTATGCCTATGTGTGCTTAAATCTAATAAGTTGCAGTTTTAGATAGAGCATGCTTACTTGCATTAATCTTTTATCAGACAGAATTGCTGTGTTCTCATTAATTTATTCATGAAACCGCCTGGAGTGAAATAGTTAAGTTGCCCCTGCTGTGGGTTCTGAAAACCCTGGGTAACAGTGGGAAGCAACCCAGGGAGTAACCAGCAAGGTTGAGGACTGAACAAAGCTTGTCTACATGTTGTAGTGTTCCTGGACTGGAACCTGTAGTAGTGAGTGGGCCCAGGTTCTCCTATCTGCCACTGGGGAGGTGGCATTGGCGGTGAACTAGAAGATAGCCTGGGTCACTGTGGGAGTGACAGAGACTTTGAAGGACTACCCCAGAAGGGGGGAATGCTGAGTGACCTGGCCAGAGAGCTGAGGACGAAGAGGCAGCAGCAGCTCCTGGAATGAGAGGGGGGCTGTGGACTGAGAGTGAGAGACAGAGAGAGATGGTGTGCAACCATAGA